>NC_056749.1:813665502-813820502 GCF_019279795.1 Protopterus annectens | reverse complement strand
TCTATTGCCAGGCAGTTACAGTTTTATTTAAATATGATATATATGGGACTATTACTGTCATATTGTCTGGTTTATTCAGTGCCAACCATACACATTTGTTATACTGCCAGGAGACATACTAATCCTTTATATTTTTTTGGTATGACTACTACAAGCAGGATTGTTACTCACCAGCCCTGTGATGCAGCCTTTGCAACCTACTGGCATGGGCTTCCTGGTTCACAGCCTATTTAGCTGGAGCTGTAATTAAAACAGAAAAACATTGAGGTATACCTATCTATCACATACACAGGCTGGACTTTGGTAAACAGTTATTGCTATGAATACTTACAAACTGCTGGGACATCATAGGTTCATAGGTTCATACTAGGCTATCTGCCCTAGGGCATTTATAAGCCTAGCCAGAGTGTGTTTGGCTTTCGCCACCCATTTTAAATTAATTTTGCTATGTCCTTTTTCGAGGTTAGTATACTGTGCCTCTGTCTAACAGTGACACAGAAGTGATACCCGGGGTAAACCTACGATCTCCCATCCACTCATCAAGATTCCTCTTGAAGAGTCAATGAGGGACTCTGCCTAACCTGGACTGGGATTTTATTCCAGAGTGAAGGGAGCCTCTGGGTTATGAATCTGTCCCTCCAGCATGTCCTATTTATTTCAGTGCTGAGTTTCAAGTCTCTCGAGCGCTTAGCTCAACAGGATTTGGATTTTCTGAGGTGCAGCATGTCCATTAATTCCAGGTTGGACATCACTTTATATGTCAGGCACAGATCGCCTCTGAGCAGGCGGTATGCCACTGAGTAGAGCTGGAGTTTCTTTAACTGGGCAGCATATGGCATCTGTTTGAGCCCTATGATCCTCTTGGTGAGGTACTTTTTTGGTCTTTCCAGTTGATGCAGGTGTCTGGTAAGGTACATCTCAAAAGGGGCATTGTACTCAATTATGGGCCTGATGAGGGATGAGTAAAGACGCACAATGACCTCCTCTGATCTAGATGTGAATCCTTTCATGATTAGGTGGGATATATAAAATGTTTTTCTAACCACTTTGGCCATGTGGTTGTCAAATGAGAGATTGCTATCAACTTGGGTCCCCAGGTCCCTAATTACTTCTTCTGTACTTAATGTATTACCACCTATGTGGTAATTTGTGGGCACTTTGTTTTTGCCAAAGGGGATGACTATACACTTTTTGGCGTTTAGCTTGAGGCCATGGCTCTGGCACCAGTTGTCTGTTTCTATGAGGCCCTTTTGGAGGATGCTTGTGTCAGCTGGAGAGTCGATTATGGTGCCCAGTTTGCAGTCATCTGCGAACTTAGTCAGCCACAATCCTACCGTGTTGGCCTGTACCTCCGAGAAATATATACTGAACAAGAGAGGTCCCAGGACTGAGCCTTGGGGGACACGACTTGTAACTGGTTTGGAGTCTGACATGGCTCCAGCATTTCTAACCATGTGGGTTCTGTCCTTGAGCCAGTTTGCAACCCATCTAGTGACATAGGGGTTTATATTTAAGCTGGTGAGCTTATCTATAATGCCCGAGTGGGATATTGTATCGAAGGCTTTTGCGAAGTCCAGGTAGGCTGTGTGGACCCCCTTCCCCTCGTCAATGGCCTTGGTGACTGTTTCAAAGAAATCAACCAGGTTTAAGAGGCAGGATCTGCCCTTAACAAAGCCGAACTGGGTAGGATCCAGTGTCTGTAGGTCCCCAATGTCTTTATTTATGAGGTCCATGATGATCCTTTCCATAGCTTTGCAGACCAAGCTAGTCAGGCTTATGGGGCGATAGTTTCCAGGATCCGTTGAGGCACCACCTTTGTGGAGAGGGACCACTGTTGCTGTATGCCACTCTTTGGGTACATATCCTGTAGTAAGGCTGAGATTGAACAGTAGTTTTATGTTTGGGTTTAGCTCTTCTTGGAGTTCATGTAGGACGCAGCCCTGGACACTGTCTGGTCCCATTGATGCTGTATTTTTTGCTTTGGAGAGGGCACCTCTTACCTGAGCATCTGAGATGTCAGGGGGGCAGCACTCTGCTGGGATAAATATTTTCCCTTTTGGTGGGGAGGGGGGGGAGAAGTTTGCGCTGAACCTGTCAGCTAGGATGTTGGCAATGTCTGTGGGTTCGGTGTATTTTTTGTCATTCTGGACTAATTCTGAGCATATCTGGGAATTCCCACCCAGGTTCCTAACATAACTAAAGAAAGCCTTGTGATTATCCTTAGTGTCCTGTGCAATTTTTCTCTCGAAGCTGGCCTTAGACGATTTTATGAGTGACCATAGTTTTTTGCTAATACTGATCAGAGATGCCTTCCCTTTTTGGGATTTTGCTCTATCATGTAGAAGCTTCCTCCTTCTATTGTATAGTTTGTTTATGGCTGGGGTCCATCAGACAGGATGTCTGCCTTTGGAGGATTGGGTCTTGGTTTTATTTGGGATTGCATGATCCATGCATTCCTGAAGGTGTTCATAGAATGCGTTTATAAAGGATTCTGCGGTCTGGGACATATTTTTCACAGGCCCGGGGGCTTTGAAGGATTCCACCTCAGTTTTGAGGAGTGTAAAATTTGCTTTAGAGAAGTTTTTCACTGTGGTTTTCAGGGCAGGGGGTGGAGTCGGGATGTGAATATCCAGTGAGATTAGTTTATGGTCTGATCTTACCAGTGAGGGATACACTTCTGGTCTGGAGCATAGAGTTCCCATGTTGGTGATGATCAGGTCCAGTATGTTTTCCCCTCTTGTTGGAGTGGTAACAAGTTGTTCCATAGCATTTGAGTTTATAAATTCTAGGAACCTTTGGGCTAGGGTGTTGGAGCTAGAGTAATGCTCCCAGTCTATGTTTGGGTAGTTGAAGTCGCCCAATATAATGGTGTTTGGGGAGACCTTCATATTTTCCAGTGTTCTCAGGAAGGCCGAGTGGGGTTCCTGGGTTTGGGATGGTGGTCTGTAGCAGGCTATAAACTGGAAGGCAGTTTTACCCACTGTTAGTTGTACATGGATAGTCTCTGATGCTTCGTGCTGTGCCACCAACCTTGAGGTGTGGGTATCTTTGACGAATATTGATACTCCCCCTCCTTTTGTAGTATGGTCCAAGTTTTGGGACTGAAAAGCATGGTATGAGGTATAACCTGGTAGTGCTGGGGTGCTCTCGGGAGCCTTGAATCAGGTTTCTGTTACTGCACAGATATCGATGTTTTCCATGCTAAGGAGAGTTTCGAGTGCGTGCATCTTGAGGTTTAGACTTCTGGCATTGAGTAGCATTACTCTTAGTTTCTTATCCCTTGTGATACCTATGGAGGTGGGTTTGTCTTTTGAGCCTTGCCTAAAAAAGGCACTATGGGGGTAGCAAGAGCCTTTGCCAATATCCAAAAGCCCAGGGGTGATAGGTGCAAGCCGTCCCTAGCGAAGCATCGTGGCTTGTTGAGCATGTCATCCCAGGCTGACAGGCATTGGATCCCCTTTGAATGACACCAATACTTAAGCCAATTGTTGAAATTGATCATCTTGTCTTCATATTGTGGCATCATTCTTGGTTAGGGTAAGATTCTACTTAAGGTCAGGGTCATACCGGCCTGGGCTACATGCTCAGAGAGCTCCTCTATGTCTCTTTTCATGTAGTCCAGGGAGGTACGTCTCAGGTCATTCACACCAGCATGGACAATGACTGAGTCATATTTGTACTTGCCTTGGAGTGACCTGAGTGCTTGTGTTATGTGGTGGATCCTAGCGCCTGACAGGCAGCTCACCATGACCTTCTCCTTGTTCAGCCTGGTGAGCGGGCGTCAGTGTGCCTGACGATAAAGTCAGCTATTACAAGTGTATCAGGTGTGTTGTTTAGCCTTAAGGGCTGTGACTGTTCAGCACACTGGCTTTGTGAGCTATGTGTTGCACGTGTTTTGTTTTGGGGTAGCGGTTGCTTGAGTGTCTGCTTTGGAGGTCTCTGCTGCTTAGGCAGATTTTTATTTAAAGCCTCCGAGTATGTTTTTGTGCGTTTATGTGTTTGGTTTGCTGTTGTGGTAGGTCTATGTGAGATTGGAATTGTAGTGAGTGTGGTTTCCTTCTCCTCCTGACTGGTTTTGCCAGTACTGAGTTGAGAGAGCTTAGCCTCCAGTATGGCTATATGGTTGCATCTCTCACATGTGTTGGAATTTGTTGGGAGGAGGAGAGGGTTGTCTGTGTACATGAGGCAGTTGTAACATTGCCTCAAGATTCCCAGATTCACCAGCTGGACCGGAGAGGAGATTGACAACTGACCTTTGGACATGCTAGAATAGTATTGGGAATTCCTTTATAATTGAAAAAAAAAGGGCCAAAGGGGAATGAAGTACTCAAGGGGAGTTTGTGAGGGTGTAGTGCTTTTAATATTTTAGTGCTGACTTATATAATTGCTTTAGTGAGCAAGTGCCAGGTAACTTAAATGCAATGTGTTTCAGGTAACTTAAATGCAAAAACAACAAACAGTAACTTTCTTTCAAGTGAAACATGGAAATAAGTACAGTAAGCAATGCAGATATCACTAGGGATCCACAGAAGCACTGAAAAGCCATGTTTTAGGTGGAATTAGCATTTCAGGGAAATAACAAGCAAACAAACAAGCAGCATACAAATAAAGCTAGATTCAGCAGGCCTGGATCTAGTCTATGCTACAGCAAACAAGGTGTACCAATTTCAGTAAGAAACAGTTCAAATATGCAGGCACTTTAAGCCTTTAACCAGAAATTCCCAGCTCAGAAGGGCAGAGTCCAGCCTCTCCTCCCATAAGAGTGCAGACCACGAACCTTCTTAATGTAAAATAACTGGCCTGAAGCCCAAGTGCTTAAACCACAACTAATACACTTTTAGAATAACAGACATGTGATATATTGAATTAATAACATTCAACTGTACAGTGTTCTGCTGGACAATAAGCACATTTGTGAGTGATATCTGTAGTCATAGGTTCATAGGTAGGTACTAGGCTATCGGCCCTGAGGCCTATAGAAGCCCAGCCAAAAAGGTACCCTGGCTTTTGCCACCCAAGAAAATTATTTTCATGGGCCACTGTCAAGCAGAGCCACATAGGTGATCCCCAGGGTGAATTTCCTATTTCCCATCCAATCATCAAGATTTTTCTTGAAGATTGCTAATGAGGAGCTTTGTTTGATATAGATAGTTAGTTTATTCCAGAGTATGGTAAGTCTCTGGGACAGGAATCTATCCCTCCGGCATGTTCTGTTTATTGTGGTGACAAGGTTTAGGTCCCTAGAGCATGTAGCTCAGAGGAGTTTGGGATTTCTTTAAGTAGAGCATGTCCAACAGCTCTGGGTTTGACATAGCTTTGTATGTTAGGCAGAGATCACCTCTGAGTAGGCGATATGCAACGGAGTAAAGCTGAATTTTTTGAGACGGTCTGCGTAGGGCATCTGTTTGAGGCCAGTAATCCTCTTTGTGAGGTATTTCTGCGGCCTTTCCAGTTGTTGTAGATGTCTTGTGAGGTATATACCAAAAGAGGCATTGTACTCTATAATGGGTCTAATGAGTGATGAGTAGAGGGGAACAATGACCTCTTTTTTTATGGATGAGAAACCTTTTTTGATGAGGTGTGCCACGTAGAAGGATTTCCTGACAACTGTGGCAATGTGATTATCAAAGGAAAGACTACTGTCCACCTGTGTCCCAAGGTCTCTTATCACACTTTCGGTGTTAAGTATACTACCGCCTATGTTGTAGTTCATGGGTAAAGAGTTTTTACCAAAGGGAATGACAATGCACTTTTTGGCATTGAGCTTGAGGCCATGGCTTTGACACCAGGCATCAGTCTCAGTGAGGCCCTTTTGTAGGATGTCCACATCATTAGGAGTTTCGATTATGGCTCCTAGTTTGCAGTCATCTGTGAACTTTGTTAGCCAAAGACCTTCTGTGTTAGCCTGTACTTTAGAGAAGTAGATAGCAAGCAATAGAGGACCCAGGACTGAACCCTGTGGTACTCCACTTGTCACTGGTCTGAAGTCGGATTTGGAGTCTGCTACTTTCACAGTGTGGGTTCAGTCAGTGAGCCAGTTGGCAACCCATCTTGTGACATAGGGATTTATACCTAGTTTACTGAGTTTATCTATAATTCCAGAGTGGGGGATGGTGTCGAAAGCCTTGGCAAGATCTAGATAGGCTGTGTGAACCACCTTACCCTTGTCTTTGGCTTTGGTGACTGCTTCAAAGATGTCTATCAGGTTTAGGAGACATGATCTGCCTTTTACAAACCTGAACTGGGTGGGGTCCAGAGTTTGGAGATTACCAATGTCTTTGTTTATAAGTTCCATGATGATACATTCCATGGCCTTGCAGAGCAGGCTCGTCAGGCTAATGGGGCAGTAGTTCCCAGGGTCCGTGGTGGCTCCCCCCTTGTGGAGTGGGATAACCATCGCTGTGCGCCATTCAGCAGGCACAAATCCTGAGGTGAGGCTATGATTGAACATGGTACTTAGGTGGGGTGCCAGTCCGTTCTGTAGTTTGTGTAGAACGCAGCCTGGGATGTTGCCTGGTCCCATGGATTCTGTGTTCTTGGCTTTGGAGAGTGTGGTTTTTACCTGTGCAGCCGTGATTACAGGAACTTTGCATTCTTCCAGTATAGAGATGGGCATTTTAGGGGGTGATGGGGGGGGTAAAGTTAGCACTGAAGCTATCTGCCAGGATGTTGGCAATATCTGTTGGGTCTGTATATTTAGTGCCATTGTGCTGTAACTCAGAGCAGATCTGAGTGTTGCCATTGAGATTCTTGACATAGCTATAGAATGCTTTGTGGTTGTCTTTAGAATCAGTGGTGATTTTGTTTTCATAACTAGCTTTGGAGGATTTTATCAGGGATCACAGCTTCTTACTGAGGCTGACCAGGGAGCTCCTCCACTCATGGGATTTTACTCTCTTTTGCAACAGTTTCGTCCTTCTGTTGTACAGTTTGTTTATGGCAGGGGACCACCAGATTGGCTTCCTTTTTTTTGGAGGATAACGTCTTGATTCTGTTTGGGATAGCATGATCCATGCACTCATGTAAGTGCTTATAAAGTGCAATTGTGTAGGATTCAGCAGTCATAATTGTATTGTCCATCTGCATGGGTGTCATGAAGTTCAACACTTCTGTCTTAAGAAGCATGAAGTTGGCTTTGGAGAAATTTTTTACCATGGTTCCTTAACGGGGGGTGGGGGCAGGATGTGGATATCTAAGGTAATTAGCTTATGGTCGGAACGGACCAATGACGCGTTGACTTCAGGTGTGGAACATCGATCACTCATGTTGGTAATGACTAGATCTAGGATATCGTTGCCCCTGGTGGGGATGTGGATAAGTTGATCCAGGGCATTGGAGTTTATGAATTCCAGAAAGCGTTGAGCTAAGGAGTTGGTACATGAGTAGTTTTCCCAGTTAATGGTGGGGTAGTTGAAATTGCCCATTATTAGGGTGTTTGGTTGAACCCTAATATTTTCCAGTACATCAAGAAAAGAGGAGTGGGAATCCTGGGGCATGGTGGGTGATCTGTAGCAAGCTACAATTTGGATTGCAGTTTTGCCCAGAGTTAGTTGCACTTGGATAACCTTGGCTGCATTATACTGAGCAACTAGCCTGGAGGTGTGGATATCCTTAATGAGTATGGACACACCTTCGCCTTCAGTGTTCCGGTCCAGGTTACGTGGCTGAAAAGTGTGGTATGAGTTATAGCCTGGTAGTGCAGGGGTGCTCTCTGGAGCCTTGAACCAGGTCTCAGTCACTGCACAGATATCTATGTTTTCCATTTTAAGGAGTGCCTCGAGTGAGTGCATTTTGAGATTTAGACTTTTAGCGTTGAGTAGCATCACCTTCAGTTTTTGCTTGCCTGTTCCTGTAACGGTTGTGAATTTGTCATTTGAACCTTGTCTTAAAAAGGCACTATAGTAATGGAAAGAACCTTAGCCAGTATCCAGAATCCCAGGGGTGACAGGTGCAAGCCATCTCTGGCAAAGCATTGTGGTCTGTCGACCATGTCATTCCAGGCAGACAGATACTGGATCCCTTTAGAATAGCACTAGAAGCCTAGCCAATTGTTGAACTCAATCATTTTGTCCTTGTACTGTGGCATCATTCTGGGTGATGGCAGAATGCTACTCAGGGCTGGGGTTATACCTGCCTGGCTACAAGATCGGAGAGCTCTTCCATGTAGTCCAGGGAGGTATGTCTCAGGCCATTCACACCAACATGGACAATGACAGAGTCATATTTGTACTTGTTGTGGAGTGACCTGAGTGCGTGGGTTATGTGCCGGATCCTGGCATCCAACAGGCAGCTGACCATAACCTTCTCCTTGTTTAGGCTGGTGAGTGGGACATCAGTTTGCCTGACTATAGAGTCACCTATGACTAGTGTATTAGGTACGTTGTTTTGCCTTATTGGCTGTGGTTGAGTGGCACACTGAGTCTGTGGGGTATGTGTCATTTGGGTTGTATGGGGGGGGTGGAGGTTGCTTGCATTTCTGCTTTGGAGGTCTCTGTTGCTTGAGGAGATTATTATTGAGAGTCTCTGTGAATGTTTTTGTGTTTCTATGTGTGGATTTTGGTGGTGTAGATTTAGTGAGACTATGTGATGAGTGTGGTGTAGTGCAAGTGTTTACCTTCTCCTCTTGACTGTCAAGTTCAGTCTTGATTGGAAAGAGCTTTACCCCCAGTTTGGCTAGATAAGTGCATCTCTCACAGGTTGTAGTGTTGGGTGGTAGGAGGAGAGGGTTGTCTGTGGACATGAGGCAATTTCTATATTGCCTCAAGATGCCCTGATTCATCAGATAGACAGGAGAGAACACTGGGAGCTGACCCTTGGACATGCCTGAATAAAAAACTATTTTCATCTAGGTAAGTGAGGAAAGTGAGTACAAGAGCTGTTTTTCTCTAAGCAAGTGAGGAAAGTAAGTACCAAAACTGTTTTCCTCTAGGTAATGAGGAAGGTTGAATTCTGTAGTACTTAGTAGGTTATCTAGTGCTTACAAGTTCTGAACAAGTGCTGATCACGAATAAGCAAATTCAAGTGCTAAAACTAAGAATCTGTATCTGGACTAAACTAGTTACAGGAAAGGGGGGAAACAAGTGCAAATGTGGGCTTTTAAATCAAAAAGTTGAGAGACATGGAAAAACTGCCTAAACGGCCAATAACTACAATTTCGGGGCCAGAGCCACTCCTTATGTGGTAGATAGGTTACCTAGTGCTTACCACTCCCACTGATATGCTAGAAGGCTTCCCTCCAACACAGAAAGCTTGGGAGGGGGGGCTCAGAAGCTTACATACAGTCCTGGATACAGCAAATCTGAATCTGGACTACACTAGTTACAGGAAAGGTTTTTTTTTTTTTTTTTTTTTTTTTACACATATACCTGTGTTATGTCAGCCAAACCACTGGCAGGTCTGTGAGGAATGACATTGTAACATAATAGCCTATGTATGACTCTTGGACACCTTCCAGGTTATCACAGTGATGTCAAGCTCTACTGTGCAATCAGTGTACTAATGTATGCTGCAACTATATTAATACCGAATCAATACTGATGTCTTTTTTGACACTCATTTATGGCTGCCATTGTCCAGAGGTATTACCGTAACAGGTTGAGAAGTATGTTTGAGCAACAAGACTGTAAATACAGTGTGCCATACTAACATACAACAGAAATATATACCAGGTATCCCTTGAGCACATGTATGTATGCATATGTTCAGCTGGAAGGCACAAAACTAACCACACGAGTTTCAAGCATTTAGGTACATAGGTTGTGCATGTTGTACATGTCTGTAATATCAGCCTCAATGCATACAACAGACATAAATGTGTACGGCTACTGGTTGTTGCATTGCCCTGACACTGATACGGGTAATAGAGTAGGCATGATTATCAGGTATTAATCAGAGAAGTGTCCACCTGTTATGACCCTCTGTCCACATCTACTACTACTAGCTATATCAATACCTATATACAGTGGATATCATAAGTGTATGCACCCCTGTTGGAATGCCAGGTATGTGTTCTGTATGACAATCAGACCACAGAAGATAATTTCATAATGTTTCTCATCTTGAATGTGACCTCTAACCTGTACAATTCCATTGAAATGCAATCAAAGGTGTTTCTAGGAAGGTGAGCAACTATTGCCAAGTGAAGATGTGCCATGATGTTAGAGTCCAGACCAAGACGGATGAATGCTGTCACCATCTCAAGACGTGCACACACAACATATCAGTTTAAGGGTGTGCACGCACAACATATCAGTTTAAGGGTGTGCACACAACATATCAGTTTAAGGGTGTGCACGCACAACATATCAGTTTAAGGGTGTGCACACACAACATATCAGTTTAAGGGTGTGCACGCACAACATATCAGTTTAAGGGTGTGCACACACAACATATCAGTTTAAGGGTGTGCACACACAACATATCAGTTTAAAGGTGTGCACACACAACATATCAGTTTAAGGGTGTGCACACACAACATATCAGTTTAAGGGTGTGCACACACAACATATCAGTTTAAGGGTGTGCACACACAACATATCGGTTTAAGGGTGTGCACACACAACATATCGGTTTAAGGGTGTGTACACACAACATATCAGTTTAAGGGTGTGCACACACAACATATCAGTTTAAGGGTGTGTACACACAACATATCAGTTTAAGAGTGTGCACACACAACATATCAGTTTAAGGGTGTGCACACACAACATAGTTTAAGGGTGTGCACACACAACATATCAGTTTAAGGGTGTGTACACACAGCATATCAGTTTAAGGGTGTGTACACACAACATATCAGTTTAAGGGTGTGCACACACAACATATCAGTTTAAGGGTGTGCACACACAACATATCAGTGTAAGGGTGTGCACACTCAGTCAACTGGCTTATTGTACTGAGTATTACTTCCATATGTTTTCACAGACCAGATTGTTATGTTTTCAATTGAATTGTACAGGCTATAGGTCACACTACAGGTGGGAATTGTTTTGATATGAGTTATTGTGGTGTCATGTTCCAATTGCACAAATACCAGGCAGTGTATCAGAGGTGTGTACCCTTTATATCCACTGTAGCTATATGGACGCAGCAGTACCTGACCTGTATGTCCAGTCTCCAGCAAGGTAGAGTAATCCCCTTTGGTGGACAGAAGCAATACACAAACCACATAATAGGATGCTACATTGGCTGTAGGGACACATAGGTGCAGGCAACAACTTGGAAGCAAGTCCATTTATATCTGAGCAAGCATGTAAGTTCACAGGTGACTTACTGTATGGATGACTATGACTATAAATCAGACATATCCATACCACCAAGGACAACTGCAATTGTGTCTCAACATATGTCTTAAGTCTCAGAGGAAACAACACAATTCACCCTGTACTGGGGTAAAGAACACCTTATACACACATGCCATGGATATAGGCAACCTGCATCACACAGATTAGGTGGAGACATTGCCACCCTGTCCACCCCAGTTGTACAGGGGGATATGCACATCAACCACACTCCACCCCTCGACAATGGTGAGCATGTACATATTGCCTACTGATGGCAACAACAGCATATCTCCATGGGGCATAATAACATCACTGTCTGCCTCCTACATGAACTCAGGCATCTGCTCACAGCTCCATCACACACCACAGTCAAACACAGACCTGCCACCATACACACACCATACATATGGAGGATGCCCACTGTCAAACCTCTACACAGAAATTAATGGAGAATAGAGGATTATGCAATCAAGTGTCCAACACTGGGGGGAATAAGGTAGCTCAGGGACAGGTGTGTAATGCAAGCTGCTATAGCCATGATAGCTTGGGGGGTTTTGGTGTCGTGTGGATTATTTGCAAGTAATAACCACTGTTGGTGTGCATTTTGACAACCGTATAAGGTCCTGTGATGTTTTTCCTGTTTATGTCTTCCAGGTAACATGCAGAGTGCTCGCCTACCTACATTCTCTGTTGGGAAAACTGTTATCATCACTCAATATGTGATTGGACATTATGCCCTTTTATTTGGACGGAGAACAGAAGATGTGCAGGAGAGGACCACCCTGTGGAACAGTGTGGTCCACAGGGTAAATGATGCAGGCATGCACAGCAGAACTTTTGAGCATGTACAGCATCAGGCCACCAACCTCATCTGCCATGCCCGTCAATGGGCTGCTGCAGTAGCGAGGGACCGGCTAGCCACAGGTGGCGGCCCAGCCATCCAGACCCCACTGACAACCACCAAGGAACTCCTCGCCAAACCTGGCACATACCCAACGCATGAGCAATGATGCTGAGAGAAGCATTGTGAAGGTGGGTTGCACACACACACACTGGACAAGGAGCATGCAGGTAAGGGCCCAGTGCTGATTAGTACACTAATGTAGCAGACATACATGTATCTGTATTGTATCTACATGCATGTTTCAGGTCCGATTGCTGTTGTGGATGTGGTTTTATAATGCACAAAGGTGCACATCTATGGTGAGGGCAGGACATTTCGTATTATTGCAGTTAGTACTGTAGATATGCAGATATGCTGCATCCATCTTGTACCAAGGCCAAATGTGAGTCTGCTGACAATAACTCCCTCTCACAACTACTTAGGACCCTCTGGTCTGCATATGGGATAGCAGCCTGAAGCTGGTGAGTATGACATTGTTTTGTTGTTGTCTGGCAATACCCAAGGCATGTGAAGCGCATGCAATTTACCATGTACACAACCATCAGAAATAGCTATATTACTTGTTGTGCATGTTCACTTGTGCTGGGGTTAACTGTATTGCATTACAGTGGTCACCACTGGGGCCTATCTGATGTGAATTCAACATTCCTATAGCATACTTCACAACTTGTCAGTGCCAAGACGTCTGGACAGAGGTCAACTAAATGGTCTGGACAAACGGCCTAAGGTAGAGTCATGCGTGACACACTAGTGGTATACAGTGGATATAAATTAGATACAAACCCCTCTTAAGATGCAAGCTGTTCCTGTTACATACTAATTAGGACCACAATATGACAGTTCACACCTCTTCCAGCCTGTAATGTGACCCATAACAGGAACAGTTACTGTAAAACGATGCATCTGGACTCATGTATTGCACCTATAAGGCTGGCCACCTGTGAGGGTGGCAGACATCATATCAGCATGATTTTGCAGTCAGGTATGATACTTCATGCTGCCATATGTGTCAGTACACTCACTATGGCCTATTTGGCTAAAATATCACATATATGAACATTGTTAAGGCACACATACCACTTCCAACCACATATAGGTTGCAAACATATGGATATGCCAGAAACATCTGTACAGAGGACTGTACAATGGCTTAACCTGCTGCATGTGAGGTAGATGCTGTTACCACACTACATAAAATAACAGCAGCAGGAGGTGGTATAAGCCACACAGGATATGATTCTCACACACAAACAGTTGCCAGCATTAGGATTAGAACTCCTGCCTATCTAGGTGTTCCTACTATATGCTACGCAGTTATCAGACACATGACAGAGCTTATGCATCTCCTACTAAATTGGAGTGAAGGGAAATGTGAAGAGTAGTACACAGGTCAAAAATACTATAAGCCAGACAATACATGACACACATACTTGCCAGTATTGGGATTATAACTCCTGTCTATCTAGGTGTTCTTATTATAGTACAACACAGTTATCAGACGCGCCACATAGCTTATACATTTCCACCTCTTCTAAAGGCACTTCTAAGGTGGATGACAGCAACAAGACTACTAAATTGGAGTGAAGGGAAGTGTAAAGGGTAGTACACAGGTCAAAACTGGTATAGACCAGACAGTACATGATTCACACACACATACATACATCACTTGCTAGTATTGGGATTAGACCCCCCCTGCCTATCTAAGTATGTTTACTATAGTATTATGCAGTTACCACATGTGCTACAGATATTACTGAACTTTCACATGGCCAAAGCTGCTGGTAACTGCACAGCTGTGGTAAAGTATTACAGGTGGCAGACAGTCTGCCTTCTGTTCCACCCGTACATCATGCTAGTTCTTCCTGTCTTGCACTTCAACTAGCATTATGGTTTGGCACTTCACCAGGTTATTGTATAAAGATAAGTGGCACACCTGGGAGCCATCAGCAGTACTCATTCATCACAGATGTAGCACCAGTACTTACTAGTTATGTCCACCCCTCCTGGCATGTTTGTAGGGCGATTATCGGTGCTTTCACCCAAAAACCTGGAGCAGTTGTCCATTCTGAGGCACTGTTGAAACTGCCTCATGTACACAGACAACCCTTCCCTCTTAACTCCAAACACTCAGACCTGTGAGGGTTACCCATATATCACTCAATGTGGATATATGCACTCTCCATCAAAGACTGGACTAGCAGGTCATGAGGATATGATCGATACCTGCACCACACCATGTGAAACATGTAGCTCAACATGACACCCACTTTGACAGCCATGACATACAGTGAAAAGTCACACACCCTCCTTCCCAGAGGCACTCAATGGACATTTACCCAAACAGCACAGACCAGCAAGACAGACACCCACTCAGACACCATGACATGGCACATGCCAATGGATACATATTTAACCTACACAGTGTGCCTCTCAACCTAAACTCCTAAGGCTAACCACCTTGCAAAATACAGTGATCATGGACAACTAAATACTGAGGTACACACATATCCCACTCACTAAGTCGAATATGGAGCAGGTAACAGAAAAATATCTATCACATGACATCATCCAACCCATGACACAGCCAGTCATGGCACTCCACAACAACTACGAATATCACTCTGTATCCATGTGGGTGTGACTGACCTGGGACACACCTCCCTGGACTACATGACAAGAGATATGGTTGAACTATCTGATTATATGGTCCAGGCAGGTGTGACAGTAGCCCTGGGCAGTGTACCGTTGTCACCCAGAATGATGATGCCATACTATCAACAGATTGACTGCAACATTGGCTTACGTGTTATGTGTTATTCTCAGGGGATCCGGTACCTCTCTGCTTGGGATGACATGATTGACAGAACCAAATGACTTGCCACAGATGTCCTACATCTGTCACCACTGGTACTGGCTAGGTGTCTTGCCACCCCTATGATGCCTTATTAGACAGTGTTCCTAATATTATTACCACCATAACTGCTATACATTTATGCAATCTGAGGGTCATGCTGCTCAACAGTAGACATCTAACTGTCAGGATGCAGTCATTCATAGCAGTCGAAGCGGAGGACACATGTCTGCTGTAATGGAGAGGTGGTTCACAGCAGCAGACAGCAGGCCAGAAATTTCAGGCTATGACACATTCCAAACCCGACAGCCCCCAAACATGGACCACACCACACCTCCACAGGTGGTGTTGTCTCCATATTCATTATGGCCAGGAACACCCTCCAGACTAGTATCCCAGCATAAAGCATTGAGATACTTCCAGTACAACTGCCTTGGGGTAATAGTGGAATCCAGACCATAGCCTGCTATGGTCCACATCTATGTCCCTAGACTGTCAATGCACATTCCTCAACACCCTGCCATCTAAGATGGTCCAATGCAGCACTGACATACTATGAGTCTTCAACTACCCCTCCATCAACTGGGGAAAGTGGCCAAGTGCCAGTACAGTGGCCCAACACATCTGGGATTCATCAATTCCATTGCCCTGGACCAGCTCATACTGACCCCTGGTAGAGGATTCAACAACCTTGACATGTGTTGGCTACTTAAATATGGGACTGATGCTCATCCACAGATGTCAATCCCTGCATGGTGAGATTCACACAAGCTATTATCAACATGGAACTCAACATGTAAGCCACACCCCCCACAAAGGTAACCATGTTGCAAAACCTCTACAAAACTGACTTTGCAGCTATGAATACAGGGGTGGATGTCTTCACTGCACCCATGCCAATGGCAAATAGTAGCATGACTGTGAAATCATACACATAGGCACTGTACAAACAGGTGCATGAATGCATGGTACTAGCCAGAGTCAACCGAACCCAGACACTGTCCTCCAAACACTGGGAGACAATGTGATGGTCCCCTGCCATTACTAAAGTAGACATCAGAAGGAGGACACTGTTGCAGATAAAGGTGGTGTTCCATGACAGTTGAACTCCCTTATTAGCCTCAAACATAACTTTGGAATCCTCATGGAATCCCCTACAGGCATCTATGATGGCAAAGATGCAGCAGACACTGACAGTCACAACAGCCTTTGATAGTTACATCAACAACCTCCACAGCATTAAACACAAGTGCTACAAGTTACTGCACAATGCTAATAATATCTATCCTGAGACAACAGATATTGGCTGCATGTCTTGGAAAAACATTCAGTGCCTGCTTTACCCCTTTTTCCCCTCACAAATGAAGTGCTGAGTGAATGTGTTATCACATACTATATCCCATTTTAGTTCTAGGCATCTTTGTGTCACCAGGATGTGGCCCTGCAGCAAGACCATGGGGTATGGCAGTGTAGTATCACATCCACCATGTCATAGGCAGGGTACAGTATGTGCATGGAAATCCCCGGTCTGTAACACAGTGATTGCATATGCCTCACAGATTATACGGCTGAGAGTTGCACATAGGTATATATTGATTTACAGCATCTGTTGTGGAATGGAGAATGGTACATGTTGTGGTTTGGACACACCTCTGATTGCTAATAACCACAGCCACAGGGGATATCCATCAAGCAAACACACTGAGATTACTATTCACACACACACACACACACACACACACACACACACACACACACACACACACACACACACACACACACACACACACAAGCACACACATCTGCCAGTACTGAGCTCCATAGGCTCATTGCTTCATAGGTGTGTAGTAAGTGAATGGGCCTGAAGGCTCTACAAGGCTATCCAAAGGGAATACCCTGGCATCAGGCCACATGAAAATAGTCCCCAGTGTGGCTCAGGAGTATAGTCACCGGAGTGGTCCCCAGGGGTGGGTATTGTATTCCCCATCCACTCATCCAGGTTTCTACTGTGGGTGGCCAGTGATGTGCACTGCTTCACATGTATATGATTTATATTCCATAACATGGACAGTGTATGGGTTGTGCACATGTCCCACATGAATGTTCTTTGAAGTGTGGAAGTGTGCTTGAGGTCTCTGGGGCATTTTGTGTGGACATATTGGTATCTTCAGAAGTAGCATTCCTGACCTCATTTATTGAGACCTGGCTATGTAACACATGTAATGATGGCACTTACATAGACAGTAGAATATGGGGATTCATTGGAGTTATTGGCGTCTGTTCATACAGGGCATGTGTATAAGGTATGGTATTCCCTTTGTGGAGTACATTTACAGACTCTACAGTTGTTGCAGGCGTCCAGTGGGGAATATGGCAAAAGGGCAACTGTGCACATTGATTGGGCTACTGACGGGATGGAACAGGGTGCCATGTCCTTTTACTTGCTGGATAACACACACTCAGTCAGGATATGTCACACATCAAAGTACTTTCTGTTGTCAGTGGCACTGTTGTGGTCAACAGTCATGTAGTCCATTACAGTCATACCGTGGGTACTATCTGTGAGGCAGTTTGCAGGAGAACTCCCAATATAGTGGTTGCTGCCTAGCCAAGTGTGTCTGAGTATTAGAAGGTTTGCCTATATTGTTCACTAATCTATACTGTCACATAGTCATTGAACATGGTACTAGACATTTAGGGCTGTGGATTGTCTACTCCAACCTCTATGGTGTATGACAACTGTTGGCCTTGCAATGTGGACATTGGGACATATACTAGGTCCTCAATATAATAATTTAACAAATCCCACCCACCAATGCATCCTGTTATTACACAATCCCAACAGCACCCACACAGGATACTGATGACACACACACACACACACACACACACACACACACACACACACACACACACACACACACACACACACACACACTTACCAGTACTGAGTTTCGAACCCCTACCTAGCTAAGTATTGCTACTACAGTGTTACACATTTAGCGCATGCACCACCGAGCTTATAGGATGGATGTTGTTCCAAGGTACTTATAAGGTGAGGAACATCACCAGCCCTTGTAAATACTAGCATTGGGTGATGTAGTGGTTGAGAGATTTTACAAAATAGTTTACCCTACATACACATTTACATTTGCCAGGAGTGAGGTTCAAACCTTTATCTAACTATGTTTTCAGAGCATTATATTACACATTTAGCACAAGCACCACTGACCTTACATGTTTTAGGGTTTCCAACAGGTACTTCAAAGGTGAATGATATCTACAGGACTGTTAAAGTCAGGTACTGAGAAGTGTACTGGGTTTAAATGGGGCCAAAATCTTTAAGGTATGGACATATATATGTGCACACACACAAACACTTGCCAGGAATAAGATTCAAACCCCTACCTATGCAATTATTGCTATTACATTATTCCAAATTTATCACACACACCACAGAGATTACTGGTAGGACATTGTTCAAACATACATCTAAGGTGAGTGACAACAGCAGCAGTGCTAAAGGAGGGGTAAGGGAAGAGTAGCAAGTGTGAATGACCACAAAATCAGGGTAACACACACTCTCACACCCAAACACACACATTTACACAGTTGCCAGGACCAGAATTAGAGCTGTTGCCTAACTAGTTTGCTATACTACAATATTACACGGTTATCACAATCGCCACAGACATCAACAGCAGTGCTAAAGAAGGGGTAAGGGAAGTGTAGTAAGTGTAAATGACCACAAAATCATGTGTCTACAAAGACACACACACACACACACTCTCTCAAACAAACACACATATTTTCACAGTTGCCGGGACCATAATTAGAACTCCTACCTAACTAGTTTGCTACACTATAGCATTAGTTATTGCAGGTGCCACAGAGCTTAGATGTTGGAGACCTGTCCAAAGGTATCTTTGAAGGTGAGTATCATTAGCAGCAGTGCAAAGGAGGGGTAGGGGAAGTGTAGTAAATGTGAATGACACAAAATCAGGTGTCTACAAAGATACACATTTTCATAGTTGCCAGAACATGGCTTAGAACTCCCACCTTACTAGTTTGCTACACTATAGTATTACCTAGTTATCGCAAGCACCACTGAACTTATATGTTGGATTGTTGTCTGAATGTATCTTTGAAGGTGAGTGACATCAGCAGCAGTGCTGGAAGAGGGGTAAGGGAAGTTTATTGTGCATGAATGGCCTCAACCACATTCATCTAGAAACACACACACACACACACATTCACACACAACTTAACATTTGACAGGATTGAGATTACAACTGCTACATGGATACTTATTTGGACTGTAGTGTTAGGCAGTTATCACAATCACCACTGAGACTATACAGCTGGGGGATAAACAAAGGTATCTCTACAGTGAATGACATCAGCACATCATGTGATATAGGCCAATGGGATGTGTACTGGGTGGGAAAGGCCTCATAATGGGAATCTCTCTGTCTGTGTCTGTCTTTCTCTCGTCCATATCTCTGTGTGTATGTTTGACATATTATATTATGCTGGCCTTAGATTTGTGTGAGTATTCCTATCCAATGTGTGTGTGTACACAGACAGCTTTGAATAACTGATATCTGTAGTCCACTTTGTTGTGAGGCATGGGCTTCATATAAGTCTAGGAGCATGCCCAGTATGACCTTCTATATTGAGTGTATGCATCCATTCCAGGGAGGGTTTGACTCCAGTTCAGAGTTTTGTGTGCTACAGCTACACCTAACATCCTGCCAGCTATCTGTAGATAAGTTGCCAATATGGAGACACAATGGGCATAACATATGGGGGATACTGTAACTATTGCTGTCTGTGCTGCTTGTGTGACATGTTTGGTTGTAGCATAGATTTTCTGACATATGTACTGTTTTACACTGTGATGTGTCATGTCATCAACTACTGACAGTTATCATTCTTTGCTCACAGTTATTTACCAGGGAAATATGGGATGACGGAAGCTGAGACCAATATTCTGAGGCATACAGACTGCACATTCTGGCACACACCTGCCATTGTGGAGGGGTAGCTACAGACAATAGACTGCTGGTTCTGTGCTTTTCTCAACTACACGGAATGGCCATATCCTGCTGGGGGCCATACCTCTCAGCTGTACAGATACACCCAGGTTATCCAGAGGCAGGACTAATATATCTGGTCAGTTTAACTGCACATTGTGGTTTACAAGCAGTTTTGTGGCTATTCATTAATGGTTTTGGAGTCAGGTAGTAGTATGGGCGGACATCAGAGTTTCAGACTTCACACATTCCATGACATCCATGCTTCTACACCCCCCTCTGTTATTCTCTCCTCTTCCTAACATTTGTAATCAATATCTCAGTAGTATTTATGATCTGGTCTACAGTCCTTGCTGTAGGACATGGGGAGGCATACTACTGGCATTTGCCAACATGGCCTTGCATTTGTTTTCTGTTTACTGTGTTAGATTGTTAGTTGGGACCCCCTGACATTCCGTACACTGGCACTATGGGTGAGGCATGGGCCTTTGCCAGAGGACTGTAGATCATCTGAGAGTGCTGCAGGCCATCTGTTACGCATTTCTACGTGGGATTGTAGGGGAGGGTGCACACCTGCAGACTTTAAATATTTGCAATGACTGTACTCTGTTGGCTTCCATTTCATATTGTATTGTGACCTATCATGCAGAAAGGAGGCATATCAGTAGAGTACACATGTTAAATGTTAATGGTATAAATTTCAGTTTCAGACTTCTTACCCTTCAGAACTAGAATGCAACTGCCAGACCAGTTGTAGTATGTCTGTGTAAGTCTGGTGGGGGGGTGTTCACCATTCCCATCATTTGGGGGCCTTAGCCTGGTCTTTTTTTATGGTCATCTATACTTGTCCTGCTGGGTGAGGCTGGTGGTGGGCATGTAACCCTCACTGACATCCATGTGTGTGACCTATTGACACCCACATTTATTTGGGCCATCACATGTACTGCAGTGGGGGTTGTCACATTCTGTAGTGCTGCCTAGTATGTTGACACCAGTATCTGTTGTGAATTTCCTGCTGTCCCATGTAGTTGTCTGCTGCTATCCCATTCAGCCACCCAATTCCCTTGCATGCTTGCATCCATGTCATACATACAACAATGAGAAAATACTCCATTCAGTAATTGATAGGAAAGGTGACTTACCTTGTTGCTGGGCCAGTACTGAGGATGGTGCTGGAGGGCTGACTATGTCAGATGCACATAGTACACTCCCTGTACATGGTAAAGCCCATGTAGTGTCATGTTTGGCATCCCTTTTACTGTAGGTGTGAGTTGGAGAGAGGTATCCGTCCCTTGGTCCCTACAGTGTCATTGAGTGTGCTATGCACTGCCTCTTTGACAAGGCTTGGGCATAATGGGCATGCCTCCTTCCTCCCACAGGGGCAGGCTCAGGATGTTCCTCCGCCGAGTCCCTCTGTGCCTGTGCTGGCCTTGGCAATGGTGGGGAGCTGTTGGCCCTGCCCCGTGCTGTTCCTGCTGCAGCTGTTTTTGCAGGATCATACTGTGTAGCATGGCACATACTATGAACATTTGTGTACATGTAGCTGGAGAGTACTGCAAGGCTTCATCGGATATGTCAAGGCACCGTAACCGTGACTTGAGCATCCCAAACACATTCTCTACAATTATCCTGGTTTGTGCGTGTGCCTCATTATGGTGTTCTTGTTCAGGTATATGTGCATTTCTGATAGGTGTCATCAGCCACAGCTCCAGTGCATAGCCAGCATCTCCCACTAGAAGGCCATATTGGATGTCCCCACTGGCAAATGCCTGATACAGCTGTGAGCAATGCCAGATGTGGGAGTCGTGATAGCTTCCAGGGCTGCCAGCACACACATTCATGATAATGGCATGGGAATCACACATGACCTGGCAGTTGATGGAGGGGAAGTCCTTGTGGTTTATGTAGACCCTACCCCACTCGCCTGGTGGTGCTTTGATGTGGATGTGCGTGCAGTCTACAGCATCAACTACCTCAGGGTATTCTGCTATATGGTAGAAGAGATGCATACTTCTGGTAATGCCTCACGGGTGGTAGGGAAATAAATGTGCTTACTGGCATGTTGTGTCATGGCATCCAGAAACTGGTGGAGTACCCTGGATGCTGATGCCTGTTAGAACCCCATGATATTCCCAGTTTGTCTTTGGAAAGTACTTGTGGCTAGTATTCTTAAGCCTACACATACCTTGGTTCTGTGTGTGAGGCAGGGACGGCACAGCTGGACGATTTGCTGTAGAATGTTCCTGCCCACCCTATAGCACTCCACTATCTCCAGCTGATGTAGGCCATGGTAGGTTACCATGGATCTGTACACTGTTCTCCTCCTCCTCACTGTGGGTTGGTTGTCAGCATTCTCCTCCTCACCACCCTCAGTCTCTAGCACATATTTATGGAGTATAGCAGCAGCAGCTTCTAACATTTTTAGTTAGTATTGCCAGTTAAAAATCCCGTCTGTGTACACTGGTGGTGTAGAGTTTGTGGGAAAAAACAGTGGGTAGGGTGTTTGCATAGTTTATAGTATTGTGCTGGGCTGCTGCATGTGTAATTTTTTGATTCTGATACATTCTACCTGCTAGCTATGCTAGTTCTCCATGGTTGCCTTCCTACAGATATTTTCCCTTCCCAGTTCCTTCCTATTTAAGTCCTGAGGTGCGCCGTGCATACCCAGTGCTGAAGTGTAAACAGTGCTGCCATTTCCTCCTTTTTTTCTTTTTGTTTAAAACCCGGTGAGTGGCATGCACACCCGTTTAGGCTGTGTACACACTGCTCAGGCACATCTGACACACCCCCTTCCTTAGCTGTGCATAGCGAAAGGCATACATGGGTCACAGAGCTCCAATGAGCTTACTGTAAGCATCACATACCCCTTTATAAAGTTATTCAGCTCTTACACTTGCACTGTTGTGTTGCTGCACCTACACGGTTAGGTACAAACTAACACTTTGAAGAAATTTGTGATTCAGTATAACTCCCCTCATTGCATACTCCAGTGTGTAGGCCATTAGTTACTGCACTAAAACGGACCCTTTCCCCTTGACAACGAGTGTGCCCTGTTATTGTTTACATTCTGCATGCCACTGACTATAATGGCAAAATGCAGAATTTTCTTAAAATTGACTTTTCTCTCTTTTTTTTTTTATTTTTGTCACGATCCTGTTTGCACGCTGTTGCCCTAAGCTTAAATGGCCAAGATCGGCCAAAAAAAAAAGTTTAATATTAAAAAAAAAATAAACTGTTTTTAATGCCAATGGCCTTATATTTGGCCATTGTCGTGTGTATTAAACATAACGCATTCTTTTACACGAGCTGTCATGCCTCCATTTTGTCAGATGCAGAAATGTATTTGGTTACTAGCCGAATACATTTCTGCGCTGACACTTTTTTTACACAGAGTCCTGCAGCTTGGTGAATCGCAAAATCACCTCATTTGTATGGTTTTCATTAGCAAGTGAGGTGATTTGTATATTTGCCTGTTTTTCATGCTAGAACAGTGTAGGGCCACTCATGTACATGGAAACGGCACTTTCCTGAATCGCTCGGCGGCCATTTTCCGTGAAGGAGTTCCTACACTGCTCCTGCACAGAAAATATGGCTTGCTGAATCCCAGGGAATGTCTTTTACTCTAACATTAACCAATAAATCCTCTTGCAGTGTTTAAAAGAACCAAACTCAGTTGCAATGACATTTTTTCTGCATATCTGAAAGCAGGATGGAATGAATATGTCCATTGATCAAATATTCAAAATCAAGTAATATGAGTATTACCAGCGGTAGTGTTGTTGCCTCACAGCAAGAAGTTCTCCCGTTCGATTCTTGGTTGGAGTGCAGGAAGTGCCTTCTGTGTGGAGTCTGCATGTCCTCCCCGTGGTTGGGTGAGCATTCGAAAGTCATGCGTGAATGGGCGTGCCTTCGTTGAAGGTTGAACATCGAGTTGGCACCTCGGCATTTGTGAAAATCTACTGCCAATCATTAGCGGACCGGCATTCCGCTGTGGCGACCCCTAAGCCGAAAGACAACAACAACAACCTTATTATAACATGCCAAATCAGTTTTTCTTTTCTTGTGTAGTCTGGTATTACCTGGTATAAGAAGATCAAATTCTTTGTTCTGAAACTTCAGCAATCAAACTTTTTTTTTTCTATTAAACCTATGGACTCAGCAACCTTTTGGTCTGATAACCCACACAGCTTTAAATTTGGCACATTGTGACAACAGGAAAGCAAAAGCAGTAAGGAAGTGATAGAAGTTGTGAATAAGAGTAAACTAATTACTTAAAAGTAAATGAATATTTGTCTGTTAATCTGACAGCACCACTTATCTCTGCCCACACTTACTTGTAACTAAGTGGTGTAATGTTGCTATTAAACAAAGTTCATAAATAATTGTTTCTGCATCTGCATGTCTCTACTGGAATAATATATTTGTCACTTTCACAATAGTAATGACAGCAGAACATGTAAAATGAGTTCCTTTATGTCTGTAGCGAGTCGTTTATTACAATGTCGCTACTTTCAGTATTTTTTGTAATGTAGTGCTGTTGTAGAATGCAATTAAGGGAAATAAATACAATAAGCTACTGCAGCCATTCATATGGCACTTTTATTTTACATTATGACTTATTATAACATAGTTATTGGATACATATATTTTATTTAGCGGCTTGTTTAAAGAAAGCTTGAAAAGAAGTTATCAGCCTGAGTTCCCAGTTCTCAGATTATTAACAGACAATAAATAATATGCATCATTTTATACCACAAAACAACTCCTGGAATCTTCACTGACGTTCGGCATACAATTTGCTCTTAAAAGTTTAAAACTAAAATGGAAGTAATATTATCACATTATTGCTGTCCCTTGATAGGTCTTCAAAGTGTAGATTCTCATTACACAAAAATACTAGCCTACATGACAATGTAACACAGCTTTTGTTTCTAATATTTAATTAAAGGGGGCCAAGACAGACCTCTATGGGACACACTCAAGAACAGTACAGGAAGAAATTCCCCATATACTCAATTATGTTGGCATTCATGGGCTTAGTGTAAAGGGAGTCAAACTTGTTTGCTTTCATACCCCTCTATGTGTAATTATAAATTAAGGAATAAAGGTCTCTGTGAGCAAATCCAAATGGCCGGGCATACTTATGCAAAAGTGCTTTTCACCGAAGAAGCACTTTCACGTAAGTATGATTGTTGCCGAGGCTGTACTATGGTGTGGGTAAGGGAAATTTCCCTTTTCTCCAATGTAGTGCAGTCTTGGAAAGAGAATATTAAAGTAGGGGGGTGTGGGGGACACAACCCCCCACACAGGGGGTACAGGGGGACGAAGCCCCCCTGCTAAAATGTAAATATAGTGGGTTTTTTTTTTTTGTCACACACTTTAACAAAAGTGCTTTTTCGATAAAAGCGCTTTTGTTAAAGTGTGTTCTGCTTTTATGGATTCGGACATTTGCTCAGTCGAGCAAACGTCCTAGATCCATATATATATACATATATATATACATATATATATATATATATATATTTTATATATATATATATATATATATATATATATATATATATATATATATATATATATATATTTATATATATATATATATATAAATATATATATATCTACGTACATATATATATATATATACATATATATATATATATATATATATATATATTTATACACACACACACACACACACACACACACACAATAACTATTGTGTATTTGGTCAACCATTGTTTTGGTCGATATCTGGAAATACAAGGTTGTGTGTCTGAACATCTGATTTATTGAATGGATGTTTTTTCTGATGCTTGTTTTGTTGTAGCAGGTAAGTGATATGTATACTGTATGTATATGTGTGTGTGTGTGTGTGTGTGTGTGTGTGTGTGTGTGTGTGTGTGTATGTGTCTCTGAATATGTGTGAGTTAGGATTAATTAGAGTACAGGGTAGGTAAGAAGATAGATTAAGCATGTCTTTGGTTACGAGTCTTTGGGGTTAGGGGATAGATTTAAAGCATCAGTTCATAGGTTCATAGTTGTGTACTAAGCTAATGACCCTGGAGCCTTTACAATTCTAGCCCATAAGATTACCCTGGCATCATGCCACCTGACCTTAGTTCCCAGTGCCTCTGTCGAGTAGAGCCACTGGAGTGATCCCCGGGGTGAATGTTCTATTTCCCATACACTCATCAAGATTTTTCTTGAAGAGGGCCAGTGAGGCACTTCACTTGGCATGTATGGGAAGTCTATTCCATAGCATGGGCAGTCTCTGGGTTATGAACCTGTCTCTCCAGCTTCTTCTGTTGATTGTGGTAATGAGGTTGAGGTCTCTGTAGCATGTAGTGCAGAGGGATTGGGATTTGTACTCAATGATTGGCCTAATGAGGGAAGAGTAGAGGTAGACAATGACCACTTTCTTCCTGGATACAAAACTCTTAGTAATGAGATGTGCCACCAAGAAGGACTTTCTGAGGACAGTGACAATGTGATGGTTAAAAGAGAGGTTGCTGTCACCCTGTGTTCCCAGATCTCTTATGACGCCTTCTGTGTTCAGTGGACTACCATCGATGTGGTAATTCATGGGAACTGGGTTTTAGGGGATGACAACACATTTTTTGGCATTGAGTTAAGACCATGGTTCTGACACCAATTGTTGGTCTCAGTGAGGCCTTTCTGTAGGATGTCAACATCACTTGGAGAGTTAATTATGGCTCCCAACTTGCAATTTTCTGCGAACTTTGTCAACAAGAGTCCATTCATGTTGGCCTGGATTTCAGTGAAGTAGATACTAAACAGGAGAGGACCCAGGACTGAACCCTGTGGGACTCCACTCGTGACTGGTTGGCAGTCTGACTTGGAGTCAGCTACTTTCACACTGTGGGTTCTATCTGTGAGCCAGTTTGGAACCCACCTAGTGATATGGGGTTGATGCCTAGCTTAGTGAGTTTTTCTATGATTCCTGAGTGAGGAATGGTATCAATGGCCTTTGCCAGATCAAGGTAGGCTGTATGAAGCACCTTGCCTTCATCCACAGCTCTGGTAAATGACTCAAAGAAGTTAACCAGGTTGAGCAGTCATGATCTACCCTTCACAAAACCAAACTGTGTGAGATCCAGAATTTGGAGATTCCCTATATCCTTGTTTATTAGGTCCATGATGATGCGTTCCATAGCTTTGCATATCAGACTTGCCAAGCTAATGGGGCTATAGTTCCCAGGGTCTGTAGTCGAACCTCCTTTGTGGAGAGGGATGACTGTAGCAGTGTGCCATTCAGTAGGGACAAAGCCTGAGGTGAGGCTGTGATTGAACAGGGCACACAGGTGATGTGCCAGTTCACTCTGTAGTTCATGTAGAACACAGCTAGGGATATTGTCAGGTCCCATAGAAGCTGTTTTCTTGGCCTTGGACAGTGCTGTTTTAACCTGTGCAGCAGTAATACTGGGTGCCTGGCAATCTACTGGTATTGTGATTGGTCCTTTGGGGGGGTAAAGTTGGCACTGAATCTGTCAGCCAGTATATTGGCAATATCGGTTGGTTAAGTATAGGAAGTACCATTGTGCAGTAGCTCAGAGCAAATCTAGGTATTGCCACGAAGATGCTTTACATAACTATAGAAGGCGTTGTGGTTTTCTTTACTATCTGCTGCAATTCTGTTTTCATAGCTAGCTTTAGAAGATTTGATGAGGGATCTAATTGTTGTTGAGGCTGATCAGGGAGTTTTTCCAGTCTTGGGACATCACCTTATTTTATATCAGTTTCTTCCTTCTGTTGTAGAGTTTGTTTATGGCAGGGGACCACCAGATTGGCTTCCTTATGTTGGAGGAGAGCATCTTGGTTCTGTTGGGTATAGCAAGATCCATGCATTTGTACAAGTGTTAGTACAGGCCATTAGTGTATGATTCGTGGTCATGCAGCTGTTCTCCAATTGCATGGGTGCAGTGAAGTTAGCTACCTCTGCATTTGCATGAGTGCACGCTTGGTGGGTGTCCCAGCTGTCTTGTGTAGTAGTAATGTTACAGGAATGTCTTGTTTAAGTTAAGATGCATGTTACTGTTAGGGTTAGTGGCAGGGTTCAAGTTAGATGTAACATGCATTGCTAAGGGAGTGGGGGAGCCTGCTCCACCTTAGTAATGCATGCTAACCTTACCCCTAACCCTGTTATGCATTGTGACATAAAAAGCCCTTCCCATAACACTACCACTATTTAGACAAATTTGAGCTGAATGTGGTCATGTTATGGGTAGTGCATCAGAAAAGGAAATGCGTTTCCTTTTTCAATGTACTAAGTATCAATGTGAACTGAGTTTGATATAGAGAATTTTCAGCATGTTGTGGTCGATGGTTTGTCTATTGACTGAGTAACATGTTGGCCATTCATAAGATAATCATAGGTAGACATATGATATATAAAACAGCATGTTTATTATACTTAATCTGTTTGGTGTGAAGTCAATAAATGTCAGTGCAGTCAGAATGCAATTGCTTGATACTCTAATTTAGCTATGTTCCACTTAAGTTTAGTATTCTTAATTTAATTAATGAAGTAATCACACAATGTTAATGTAGTATGTTTATTATGCTCATTTATTATTTAGGTAATATTTGTCTATCTTGTTAAGTGTTGTATCACTTTCTTATGCCATCTATTCCATAACTTCTAAATCTATGATATTTTGTTTTACTAAACTGGAATAAATTGCTGAACCAGTATGGATTGATATTTAAATTGTTGTTCTGCTTAGACATACCAAGATGATTAATCAGAAAGGCTAAGGGCCAGATTCAGAAATCTTTCCTGCATTGTGCCAAGCAAATTAGCTCAAGTGAGTATCCACTCACAAGCTGTGTGCAATTAAGAAAACCAGGCTCCACAACTTGGCTTGCCCAAATGTCATGGTTGGTCTCATTGTATGCTATTGACCATATGATGAGGTGCCATGTACAATAATGGTGAAAAACAACATGGAGATGCGATTCATAAATGTTTAAATGCTAAGCAAAGGAGCAGTGCCTATTGTATGTTTGATCACAAGTGAATGCTAATGTTCAAGTTTTGTAAAGCTCAGAGTAATGTTAGAGTTTGCCAAGGCTGTCATAAATGTGTATTTGCAAGAGGCTTTTGTTCCAGCTGCCATGCCCAACATTGTGTGACATCACCCCGGGGGCACTGAGATATAAAACCTTGTTTAATGTTTCATGGCCAAAATGTCACTGACATTGTGGTCAGATACAATACCGATAGGGACATCATCCAAAAAAATTCAGAGATGCGTCTGTGCAGTTTGCAGTCCAGTGAGAGTTGTAGAGTATCTATCCCAGTGGATACTAAGGTATGCATAGCTTTATATATAATATCTACAGGTACCATTCATTGACCTACTGAGAACAAATTGGAGGTTTTTCCAACATCTGCTACAAGAATACTCCATCTGTTTCTCAATGCAATACTTCCGCCTGTGATGGAAAGAAACGTGTGATAGTTCCATATATCATAGAGAAGAAAGCCAACACCATGCGGAATTTTGTGATATAGCCTATTGCTTTGAAGTTTTGGAAGCCATAGACTGTACCTACATTGAGATAAAGCCCCTCCTGGTATGTGTATTATGAAATGTGTCTGTTGTGTGGTATTATAGCCTTGCTTTAAAATGAACAGAGTAATTGCAGAAATATTTTTCAGTCTGAGACATATCTGGAAATTACTCATGAAGATTTACAGATATTTATGTTCCTTGGTGTATGAGGAGAGAGTGACAGATGAGAGAAAGCATTTCTAATTATGTTAGGGACCAATGCATTTGTAACTAGGTGACACAAGAGGGAAATAAGTTCTGTAAATTTCTTGAAAACTTGGTAGATACTAAAATTTTCATAGCATGTAGACATGCCTTCCACTGATTCACTTATAAGGAGTGCTAAAAAAAAAATCTAGATTTTACTAACCTTAAGTATTACCCTGTGGTCCAAGGTCTTCATGTTTTTACTGACAGGATTGTATTGGAATTAATTTAATTTCCTGGTTTTGCAACATACACAAAACCTGCTACAGTGCACTTTATAAACTTGATAGTTGTGTCATAAAAAAGAAAGTGTTTTATCTTCATGACTCCTGATTCTTAACATTAGTAGTTTGGAAGGATTTCTAGAATCCCAGGAAAAATAGAGGGAAGTAAGTGTTTAACCTCCATGATAGAGCTTTTGCATAAGAGTGCACAGCGATTCTTCACACTTAATAACACTGCATGAAGAAAACAAGCCAGACCAGTTTTAGCCAGCTTCAGGAAAAATCCGAAGCTTATCAGCTGAAGAAGCAACTGCTAATACTGTGGAAACTGGACAAAATCCTGAAAATTAAAGATGGAAGAGACTGCACAGACAATGCCTCTTTGGCTGTTTCTCCCTTTAAACATAGTACTGTAGGAGACAGCAGCTGAGGCCTAGAAAGTTACGTCCAGTCTATGTTAATATATTTTATCCTGGACGAAAGAAAATATACCTTGACTCTGACATGGGTAAAGAGGATGTTAACAAGCACCAAGAAAAAAAGGGGGGACTACCATGGACATGAACCAGCCATGCAGTCTGCAAGTGAACAGAAGGAATACTGTTTGGTTGGCTGCCAGTCAATCCAGTAGGTTCAGAGACAAGTACTAGGCTATCTGCTCTTTCAGGACATTTTAAACCAAGTCAATTTCTCTCATTGGGTTATAGATTGGCCTTACCCATCCCGTGGTTGATAATTACATACTACCCCTAATGAGAATAACTGAGATCATGCCATCGATTTTGTGAGGGGACCCATGCATGGGATAAAGTGTTTATGAGCTGCATCTGTCCAATAGTAGAGTAGAGGGCACTCCTCGGGTAAATTTTCTATTTCCCATTCTTAGATCTAAGTTGTGCTTGAATATGGACAAGGATGAACTTTGTTTTATGTGGATGGGGAGTCTGTTCCACAACAGTGGTATCCTTTCTCACTCTTCAAGAAAGAAATGGCATTCAAGCATAAGGAAGAATTTGCCCAGAAAGATACTGAAGAAATCCAGATCCAGAACAATCCAAAATTTGTGGAAGAAGATGAAAGAGCAAGACACTGATAAAGGGGCAATACCGACAGCATTAGACTTATTGTGAGGTATTTTTTCTTGTCAAGATTCAAACCAGAAATAAAATGGTAGTGTGATTTGTTTTACTTAATATATCCTTCACAATTTCACTAAATAATTTCTCTAATCAGTAGTCAGTCATTGAATCCCAATGTAAAATATGGCTGCGTTGTGTTGAAACTGTATGTAGAAGAAGGATGCACATGCTAGTGATCCTAAATGTAGGGTGAGACTGGTACTGACCAGTGAGAATTGGATTGGTTGTCATAGATGTGATACGTATGATTGTAAACATTGCAGTGCATGTAATTATTTATATTCAGGCACTTGCTTCATGCACCCACATTTGAATTATCATATAGGTTTTCTTTCTATGCAGATTGATCATCTGAAAATCTTGTTTATTATAGCTTCTGTAGTATGTGTGGAGTTTATTATATAGGTAAAACTAATTGTACACTCAGAGAGTGGATACAAGAACATGTTTGTGATATCAGGAACAATAAGGAGACCAGTGCTTTAGCTAAGCACATACTTGCATCCGTGCCAGAACATAACTTTAAGTTTTTTGTTTTGGAGATGATAAATGAAAGTGTGAGTGGGGGAAACATCAGAATTAAAACAGAAGCATGTGAACAAAAATGGATTTGCTATTTCCAGGCAGACAAAACACCTGGTATAAACAAAGCTGTTTCCTTGAAACCTTTTCTGTCTACACATCCTTTTAGCCAATAGTAAGTGCTGCCTTTTTAAGAGTGAATTAATTTTAATAATTGACTGATGTAGAGGAGAACTGCTTTTTGATTGGATGTTGTCTTTTTCAAATTCTGAGATTTTCTACTTTGTTGTTGTCTGAAGAAGCAGGCTTGAACCGTGAAAGTGCTTACCTTTTGTTTTATTAAAGTTTTTGTGCTTCTGCCTACTTGGGTCTTGGCATTGTTTTTAACTATTTTTATTTACTCTGTACTTTTGCCTTGGCCCGGAGTTCTGTTGCATTTTACTTTTCTACGTTTTGATTTTGTTTATTTGAAACTGACAGTATGGCAGAAGGAAATTTTGTTGATTTAGACTATAATTCTACGTGTAATCGTGATCAGAATACATGGGTAGATCGTTTAACAAGGACTTTATCACTTGAAACAAACCCTCTTTATGACGTGGGACCTATTACTAATGAACAACTAATCACATATGAAGGACAATGGACAGCTTATAGACTGAAATACAAAGAGCTAAATAATAAACTGTATGAATATAAGAGACTCCAAAGGCAAAGGTTACATATGGAAGCTGAACTACACCACAACCTAATACCCAGAGGGCTATGAGTGTTGAATATACCCACTTATGGCAGTTTATATCCAGAATTGCTTAAACGCTGGCAGATGCTGAACCTTAATCTCAGCAATGAGTATATGAAATTGCTAATTGATTTCTTTCATCCAAAACAAATGGCCTTGAAAGGTGAGATAAAGCAACTACAGCAATATATACAGTCATCATATGAGAGTGAAGTTATCTTGGATACTATGGACAATTTATTTGAGAATGAGGGTGGGAGGTTGGCATAATGGTTAAGGTGTTTGCCTTACAACCACAAGGTGCAGGATTTGATTCTCACATGCGGTAATTGGCTAGGCTTAAAATGGTCCACAAGGGCAGTTAGCCTAGTACTAATCTATGAACCTATGAACCTATGTTGCTGCACATGAGAAAATAATTCATGCCACTAAGATGAGAAAATTGCAAAGAGACTTAACAGATTTTAGGAAAGGTGCTGTTTTCTCGTGGTCTAGATCAGAAGGGAATTCACATTTGACCAGATCAATAGCACAAGAAGACAGATTATGTAATGATTTTCAATCAGAAGAATGACATGTTTCCACCAAGGTTAATGAAGTTCAGGAAGCGGGACTTGTAACCACAGCAACGGAGAGATCAGCAAATCGTATGACTTCCCCAGGAGTGGAAATCCTGCTTCCAGCTACCACTGTCAGTCAGAATACATCAGCATCCATAATGACAAAGGAGAGCGTTGGATATATGAGAAACAGAGCTTCTATTCCTTCTACACAACCCCTTTTTCCTTTAGTGGAGCCAATTCCTATAAATAAGAGGAGGAGGTGGGGGGACAGGTCATGGAGCCAAGGATGGAAAGGGACAGTACGGCAAATACAAACCGGAGAGGACAGAAGACTCTTCAGGAACACATGGAACAACTCGCATATAAATTAGTTGTGAACATTTCTTCTTTTACCCTTACTGAAGCATAGACTTCTCTCTTGAACAAAGGACTCTCTTATGTACTCTCTAAAAGATCAGATCTCACTGATGTTTTACTAAATTTGAAAATGTTTGCTAAAAATGTCAGTATTTTAACCATGTTTAAATAAGAAAGTCATTATAATGCTAACTATTTTAGAAAACCAAGTGTTTTCATTCCGAAAATGCATTCCATTGTTGAAGCCTTTACACACATTTGTGAAAGAGAAATAAGAGAGTTATTTAATAGGAAAAACAAACCAGTTTTTTATAACTTAAATTCTGCTGAATATCAAGCATTGTCAGAACTTAAAGAAGTTAGTTCAATAGAGATTCATCCAGCCAATAAAGGCAGAGGAATAGTTATTTTAGATAAAGATATGTATATAAAAAGAATGAAAGATCTGTTGCAAGACAGGGAAACATTATTGTGAATCGTACAGTAGTTCAGGCTATTACTGAGAAAGTATTGCTCCTAATTTTTGATTTTTTTAATGTCATGTGCTGTCAATGAGTATTTGTTTAAATATTTTTCTATAGAACACCCTACAATCCTCATCATATATGGGCTCCCCAAGATACATAAAGATCATTTGAATCCACCTATGCGTCCTATATGTTTCCAGCAGGGGGTGGGTCACTGAGACTATATCCATTTTTGTTGAGAAAAGTTTGTATCTAGTAATGGACAACATTAACAGAGTGTTAAAAGATACTTGAAGATCTTTTTGAAGTTATAGAATCTCTGGATAGTAGTATTGAATATTATTTTGTTACGATGGCTATAGCTTCTCTTTTTACAGTTATACCGAATGACTGGGGGATAGAGAATGTTAGAATGTTATGAAATAATCAACATGTTTACATGAATGACAAGATTAACCTTATATGTAGTCTCTTCTAAATTATCTTGGAAAATAATGTTTTCCTTTTTGGAAACAAATTCTACCTCCAAAAGGTTGGTGTAGCAATGCGCACAGCATGTGCGAACAGCTATGCCAACCTAGCTTTAGCTCAATGGGAGATGGATAAAGTGCTGACTGACAATGACTTTTTTTTTATTTTTTGTCTTATTTGCAATTATTTGCTCTGCACAGAAGGCACCCCAGCTGAGGATTGAAGCGGAGAACCTCTTGCTGTGAGGTGGCAATGCTAACCGCTACACCACTGTGGCTGCCCTGAAACTAAGAAGAATGCATATTTACATAAAAACAGTATGCATCCTCAACATATTTCGAGAAATGAACTTAAATCAGTTTCTTAGACTAATGAGATTACGTAATGATGATGAACAACTACTATTAAATAGCATTTATCAGTTTGAAATCAGATTCTATGAAGAGAGACTATAAAGAAAAATAGATTAACTCCTGTGTTAATTCCATTACATTACAGAGGGAATGGTCTGGGAGACCATATAACTTGAAAAGAGCAATAAATCCTACTGAGGCATTGATAGCACCAACCAAGAACAGGAGCGTATTTCCCTTAACTTTTTCCCGTGATGCAGTACGTGAAATAATTCCAAAGAGCTAGAATATTTCCCATGAGAATGATGAGCTCAGGAATTTTATTATTGATAGACCACATTTTTCTTTTAAAAATAATAAATCCCTGAAAAAACATATATGTTGTAAGAAACATAACCTGACATCTAAGAACATTATTTCCCATTGATGTGGTACGTATGATTGTAGACACTGCAGTGCATGTAATTATTTATATTCAGGCACTTGCTTCATGCACCCACATTTGAATTATCATATAGGTTTTCTTTCTATGCAGATTGTTCATCTAAAAATCTTGTTTATTATAGCTTCTGTAGTATGTGTGGAGTTTATTATATAGGTAAAACTAATTGTACACTCAGAGAGAGTGGATACAAGAACATGTTTGTGATATCAGGAACAATAAGGAGACCAGTGCTTTAGCTAAGCACATACTTGCATCCGGCCCAGAACATAACTTTAAGTTTTTTGTTTTGGAGATGATAGATGAAAGTGTGAGTGGGGGAAACATCAGAATTAAAACAGAAGCATGTGAACTAGGGTTGCCACCTTTTCAGATGCCCAAAGTGGGACATTTTTTGTAGAAATGTCAGATTTTGCAGGACAAAACATATCCATGACCATTACAAAGGACAGAACTTCATTTTTTGCCAAAAATAAAAGCTTATTCTTGTAACATTTGTGTTGCTAATGCTATTTCATATAACATTTAGGTGTTTCAGATAAAAAAAAATAACTTTTATGCATCCATTAAAAATACTTAGGAAATATTTTTGCCCTAAAATCTCAGGACATTTGCCATTTTTTTGATTTTTTCGCAGGACACAAATGCCCAAAGAGGGACTATCCCTCGCAAAGTGGGACAGGTGGTAACCCTAATGTGAACAAAAATGGATTCTCTATTTCCAGGCGGACAAAACATCTGGTATAAATTAAGGTGTTTCCTTGAAACCTTTTCTGTCTACACATCCTTTTAAAGATTAGTAAGCGCTGCCTTTTTAAGAGTGAATTAATTTTAATAATTGATTGATGTAGAGGAGAACTGCTTTCTGATTGGATGTTGTCTTTTTTAAATTCTGGGATTTTGTACTTTGTTGTTGTTTGTAGAAGCGGGCTTGAACCGTGAAAGCACTTACCTTTTGTTTTTTTTAAGTTTTTGTGCTTCTGCCTACTCAGGTATTGGCATTGTTTTTAACTATTTTTATTTACTCTGTACTTTTGCCTTGGCCTGGAGTTCTGTTGCAGTTTAGTTTGTTACGTACAGACACTGAAAGTAGTTTGACTATGTTTAACCTTATGGTGATGATGTATTCCCTCGTGAAAGGACAACATGAAATGTAAAAGTCAGATAGTTAAGAGAAATAAATTAGTGAATGCACTTATGGTTGTGTAACAGTGAGGTAATAATAATGGAAAAGTGGATATAATCTATGAGCCTAGCTAAAAATTATTTAATCTGTTAATCTGAGTTTAATAAGGGTGATCACTGTCTACAAAAATGGTAAATTGCTGACATTTAATTATGAGACATAATACGTGGGTTATGTAAGGGGGAAAAATAATTGATTTCTTGAGGATTAGGGCTGGATTAAAATCAGTGGCAGATATACATTTGCAGTGAATGCAAGAAAATGAAGCCCAACACTAATACCTTAGCTCCTGCATTCCATTTACAACCAGTTCCTACATCCCTCATCTGCTCCCTTCTTCAAAAACTCAAGCCATGCACTCCCTCCGCTGATGGTCTCCCAGCAGAATATCTGCAATTAGCAGCAAAGGTTCTAGCCTATCCAATCTCTATCCTAATAAATAGAACTATTAAGGAAGGAACTATACCATCCCTCTGAAAAATCTCCCATATTATCCCACTTCACAAAGGCGTCAACTCAACTGAACTGTCAAACTTTCGCCCAATAGCCTTACTTTCTCCTTTAGCAAAAATCATGGAAAAATGTATCCACCGCCAACTTCTTGATCACCTACTCCAAAACAACTTACTTGCTGACTGCCAACATGGTTTTAGGCCATTCCATAGCACTACCACTGCCCTCCTATCCTTCACTGACTGCATCAACAAATACCGTAATAATAATACTTTATCCTCTGCACTCTTTCTTGACCTCTCAAAAGCCTTTGATATGGTTAATCGTCAGCTTCTTTTAAATATACTTGAATCCTTCTCACTAGACACACAGGCATTACAATTTTTCAAGTCCTACCTAGACAATAGGCAGCAGGCTGTGCTCTGGGACAATATTCTTTGCAAGCATCAACCTATTTCCCTTGGTGTCCCTCAAGGCTCTATTCTAGGCCCTCTTCTATTCTCAATTTTTCATCAATAATCTTATTACAATAATTCCTCAAGCGACCTGCATACAATATGCTGATGATTCTACTTTATTATGTTCTGCCATTGCCTCATCTGAACTCCAATCCCTCACCCAAGGTATGTTTAATATTGTTGAAAACTGGTTCCAACATCACTGCGTTCTCCTGAATCCCAAAAAAACTAAATTACTGCTCTTTAGTCCTACACAAAAATCTTCCACAATAGAATTCACAGTTAAATCTGTCATATCACCTGACCCAATAACTAAACTCTTAGGAATAACCATTGACCACAACCTTAACTTTGACACTCACATTAACACCACTATAAAAGCAGTTAACAGAAAACCCGGCACTCTTTACAAAATTAAATCCTTCCTTACTCCTCTAGCCAGAACTACTATCGCCCAAACCCATGTCATTTCCACCCTCCTCTATGCCTCACCCATCTATACTAATCTATCCAAAAATAACCTCAACAAACTGGCAACTGCCTACAACAACATTGCCAGATTTGCCACTAGCTCCCCTTCTATAACCCACCATTGTCATAACCTTAAACAGCTAGGATGGCTGGAGCTACCCAATCAATGTCTATTTCATCAACTTACTATCACCCACAAGTCCCTCTATCATCCTACTAATGCTCCAACTCTCACTAGCCTTATCATTCCCTACAAAAATCTTACTACTCTACGCTCAGCAAACAAGTTACTAGTATCGATGCACAAATCCAATAATAAGTCAGGAGATTCACTGTTCTCAAATACAGTGGGGAAAGCCAGGAACCTTCTTCCTACTGAACTGACATCCCTCACTTCGACACAACTCTTCAAAAAGTGACTCAAAGAATACCTTAAAACTCACTGGTTATGCCCATGTACTTATCCAGACTAATAATTCACTGCCTCCTTTTGTCCACTGTACTCTCTTCTCACATCTTTAGCCTCAATGATAATGATCTGTAAGTGACCTAAAGTTTGTTTGCTTTTCATGCACCTCTGCAGATCACAAACTTCCTTTGCAAGATTACTACTGCTAGAATCATGTCTTTTGTTTGTATATGTAAGTAAAATTATTACCATACTCCTAGGTACAATTGCCTTTTAGCCTAAAATTTGAGTGTTCTCATTTTAATATTATCTGTTTAGCGGAGCTTATCTCCCCGGGCCTCTACTGAAAATGGACATACATCCAGTTAGACTAGCCCGGTCAACAAATGTAAAATAAAAAATAAAAAAAAATAAATTAATATGAAAAGGCATTTCTAGAGCTATGGTAAACCATGCATAACTGATCACCACTTTTTAAATGAAGGAAAATCAATACTATAAACAATTCAAGAAAGGAGATGAGGGAAGTTAAACAAAATCTATAGTTTTATTTTGAAATAACATGGCAGGATACTGAAATGTATAATCATTTTGTGAATAAGAAGTGGGTAGAAGATTAACTGTCATTCTACATTTTTTTGTAGACCTGGGAGGGCATAAAGTTCACTATATAATAGGTAAGATGTCAGGGCATGCAGTTCTAGTGTCTGAAAGCAAGACAACTTATATAAAGCAGCACCTCTTTCCCTGGCACTGATATATGTAAATAGTTGTGAGATATCAGTATTTAAAAAGGTTTATGCTGCGGGAAAGCAAGTCAGCCTTATAGGTGCATAGGTAAGTACTAGGCTAGCTGCCTTTGTGGACCATTTTAAGCCTAGCCAGTTTCCTTTTTAAAGGTATAAACCAAGCCTTGTATTTTGTTATTCTGAGGTAGACACTTTAACCATCGTACCAACCCCTGCTAGTAAAGCAAACCCCACAAACCCTAATATAAGTATTCTATTACTTCTCCTGTTACTATTACTACTACTACTGTTGAAGAGGAGATATCCAGCTGTATTTGTTTGCTGGTAATGAAACTGGAAAATGTTACAAAAATAAATTGTTATACTTTTTGGAAAGATTATATTTATGTACTTTTTGGAAAGATTATATTTATGGATTATTTCCTATATGCTTTTCTTGTCCACTGTCAACCAACTGCCCTGGATGCCCATTCATTTTGCACTGGGGTGGCCTTCTTGTGCCCATTTTGCACTCATCGTTGAGAGGGACTAGAGCCTATTCCTTCTCTGATCAGGTGGTAACTAGCCATGGCACAGCTGTTGTACAATCAGCCATGATGGGAGATTGGGGTATAGCCCTAACACCCCCCCCCCCGTGGTAGAGATGTGAGTGCTCACTTCACCATAGGTACCATCTATTCCCTTCTGTGGGGTATGTGCATGCTGCCACAAATGCACTTTTTATAACAGCTACCATCACCAGCAACCATCACCAGCTTGGATGGTCATACCCACACCTTTCCTGGACTTTAGGTTGCTTTGAACATGTGCACAACAAAACTTCTAATTAAATATAACTGCCATACATGTTCAAAAAGTGGCATCAAAACAGTCATACATGACACTGCCCTGTTACTACTACATGCATGTAACCTTAACCTATGACTACAACCCATGCATCACATCAGTAATAATGCCACTTCTGTACTACATAATCCTTCAGGTAATTACATCGCTTACACAATCAACTCCATTTCAGTGACATCATTCACTACTAATAACACTACTGAACCTACTCAGAGCAGCAGCATTACAACTTACCACTCAATTGTCCAGATTTTTGCAGAATATCCAGATTTTTGTCTCATATTTTTGGTCTCTTCCTTATAAAATTTGTGGTTTTCTGGCAAATCACTGAAGAATATAGTCATTAAATAATTACTAACCGGGAAAAGCCAACAGAAGAAGAAGAAGAAGAAAAAGAGTCTCAGACTTCACATCCTACTAACAAAATGCATGCTAAGACAAATCGTGTTACTCTAGCAACTTTTTAAGTTTATAAGAGCAATGTTTAAATGCCATCCCTGTTTTTAGGCCATTTGCCATCCTCCCCACATTATTTTAGGTTTTGTCCACATTTGTTGTGCTAAGAGGTTGAGAGGTATGATTCCAGCACAGCACAAAGGACTGATTACCAGCTGCATGAATATTGTACCTTTAACAACAAATAGCCACTATTTGAAGCTTGACTTCACATACAATAAACATCAGATTCTTACAACTACAAAAACATGACTAAAAGACCACAGTTGGTTTTCTCCTGAGATAGCAGACACTAGGATAGGCAGAGGTATTGCCACTATACAGTTACAATATCAAGCATAAACAAATTTTCACTAGCAAAAACACATCTAATACCTCTAACTAGACATTAATTGATCTCATGCTAGGAAACAATGCCAAGATACTTGTCACTTTTATCCACATACCTCCCCTTTTGTCCATTGCTGTTTTTCAAAATGTTCTACAGACTCACTTTAATTTGTCTGCAGTCATAAGCTAATTATTTCCAGTGACCTAAATCTAAACTGGAAAGAAGAAAAACAAGATAAAATAACTGGACAAACTGCTCACAACAGATAGCCTTACACGGGTAATGCAAAAAGGAACACTTCCCGGCCCAGAGATTGGGAACATCTCCCTTATGCAACCGATATGCCAGAGAAAATTTATTCTATTCTAAGTAGATGCAGTTTCAAAGCTAAGAAAAATATGCCAAAGACAATTATCATAAGAAGAATATCTGACTTCAATTTGTCCCTTTGGACAGATGAGCTTACAAATATTAACTGGCTCCTAATGAGCAGTTGCACAGACCTGGTATTACACCCCTCCATAATCTACAATCTACTCACCCTGAATAAAGGCAAGTTAAATCATATAAAAATATATGGATTTCAAGCAAACATAATCCTTGTCTAACAGATGAACTTGGAGAATAAATATAGGTTACAACTTAACCATGGTTAAAATGGAGATTGGATCCCAAAACCATCTCCAAATTTAACCACTTCCAAAAATATACAAAATCAACAAAAGAAAAAAATCAGTCAGGCTAAAAAAGGACTACCTTGTTCAAATGTAAACAACTTCATTTAAACATCCAAAGAAATTCAGGAAAAGACTTAAAGAAATAAGTACTAAAGCTGCATTTGACAAGCAAAGTAATAACAAGCACAATAGGATACTGAGTCGTAAAAAGCTCAAAAATAACATTTCCTGCCCTTCCCTTCCCATAGATATCTTATATAATAATCTTGAACTACCTACCACACAGACATCGCTGTACTCTCTTCTAGTCTATTCCCCTTCTGCATTAAACTTATTGTTAACTTGGCAGTTCGGACTCTAAAAACATACACTATCACCATAAGCCACACTTTCACACTCTGCATCCTAGCTTCCCATGAGCTTGTATCATGATACTTTGCTCTCTTGTTAGACATATTTTTATCCTAACTCTTACCACCTACCGTCTCCCCACCATCTCCCCACCAAGTGTTTAACAAAGTAGGATTCTGCCATACCCAAAAGCAGTCAATTGGTCTATTGCAAACAATTGATGGCTAAATATCTAGAAAAGTTTCATTATGGGCAAATACTGGAATATACAAAATATAAAATAATATGACATTCTTTTAGACCAACAGCATAGTTGTATGCCAAACTATGGTAACTGAGCAGCCCTGTATAGTTTAAGTAACCAAATGTTTTCAGATATGTAGAAAGGCCTCATTACTGATGCCTTCTTTCACAATCTTAGCTGCCTTTAATATGGTCGATCATCAATTGCTACTGAATAAACTTTTCAAAATAGGTTTCTGCAATCAAGATATTTAATGATTTACTAGTTTTCCCCATAACAGATCTTTCCAAAGGTGTTCTGTAAGGATCAGTATTAGACCTTTTGCATTTCTTTCTGTTCATTAATGCACTCTCATGCAATCTCTCCAAACGAAAATGAATTCTTTACACTGATAGTATTGTCCTGACTACTGCATGTTAGCCCTCATCTGAACTCTCAGGGGATCAGGAGTCAGCTGGTTTATGAAAAACAAGCTGACAGTCAACATAATAAATTGTCAGTTATGCTCCTTGGGACCACACAGATGTTGTAATATATACCCCTCCCCTATCATTCCAGAGCCTATAAAAATACCTTATACCACATAGAAATATATCTGGGGATAATACTGCATCATAAATGGTCATTTAACACTCACACAGAACTTCAGATTCACAAGATTATGGCTCAACTAAGTATATTATCCAGAAACTCTCACCTGCTAACCAAAGAGACATGTGATGCCATATTATACCCAGTCTGGAATATGTCCTGACTATTGTCTCTGTTTACTTACAACATAATACCAACTTATGACACATTTCAGAAAAAAAATGCTAAGATTTATCCATGCTGCACACAGATTTGAACATTGCTATACCACTTAAAAAGGCTTACTGTTGAAAGCAGAACTATTTTTCTGTTAAACTTACTTGCATTCAAGCTGTTAAATAAGAAGAGGCTGCCTACTACAGAAATAATTGCTTTTCATGAGAAGCACACGTTACTATACAAGACTTCAGGTTAGTACTGAAATAATTACTTTTCATGAGAAGTACACGTTAGTATACAAGACTTCGGTTTAGTACTGAAATAATTACTTTTCATGAGAAGTACACGTTACTATACGAAACTTCAGGTTAGTTTACAGATACAAAGGCCACCGTATACCCAAACTTCCTCACAAAGAGCCTTTAACAAACTTGTCTGTACATTATGCAATATACTACCTATGGAATTTTAGTTAGTCACTGAATACCTCTATTCAAAAGGCAGCTGATGTCACATCTCATGCAACAGCATAAATAGAAATATTTTGATGATGCAGGTTAACTATATAACTGCATGCCTAGTAGCAGAATATCACAATACCTGGATATCTGTGGTTTTGTACTGCTTTCTCTGGTCTATTACTTGAGTAGAAACATATTTTTCTCAAAGGTAATTTGGACACTTCTGTACATTTCTGTTTAGCTGTTTGTATAACATTGTATGTCCGATGTAAATGTAAAGTCTCTGTATTGTTGCCAATTAGTCCACATCATAGCTGAAAAAGGTCTTTAGACCAACCTATCAACCTGGTTAACAAAGTGAATAAATGAATCAATGGATGAATAAATTAACTAATATGCCTACTTAAGCCCTGGAGCAACACACCCCATAACAGAGAAGATATCAAATCCCCCATCCCACCTCCCCAGGGTGGGCATATTAGCCAAAGCTGCACCTCTCCCACCACATCAGCTCTCCCATTACCAGAGTAGCTAATTGTACTTGGGTTGTCTCAGTCCCAATTTTAACCATCTGCAGCAAAGAGCAAGGATTATATTTATAGACTTGGATATATTTAGTTGGCATGGGAATGCTCTGAATATATATATATATATATATATATATATATATATATATATATATATATATACACACGCACACACACACACACACACACACACACACACACACACACACACACACACACACACAAAGTTCATTTCATCTAAAACTCATTTCACTGACAAGTAGTAAAATAAGGCAAGTCAAAGGTATATGTCATTTTCCCCACTGTAGTGCGATCCTGGAGTTACTATATATATTAAGGGGGTACAGGAGGTGCAGCCCCCCACATTGGGTGTGTGTGGTGGGCGTAGCCCCCCCATACTTATTTTGGTTTTATGTTGTCTGGTTTTGTTTTACATTATTTGGTAAAAGGCAGCTAGGTAGGGGGCTACACCATCCACACACCCCCAATGGGGGGGCTGCACCCCACACACCCACCCCTAATATATATACTAACTCCAGGATCACAGTACAGTGGTGAAAAGGACATATACCTTTCAATTGTGTTACAGTACGACTTGTCAGTGAAATGAGTTTTAGGTGAAATGAGTTTTAGGTGAAATGAACTTTAGGTGATTTGGTCTCAGTAAAATGAGTTTCCGTTAAATGGGTTTTAGGTGAAGTGACAGTGTCAGAAAAATATGTATTAGTGTATGTATTAGTAATATGCTTAGTGCATTTAAGGCTTGAAAAGGGTTAACACATTTATTCTATTTCACACTGCATAAAATCTGTACAAATTGCAGAAGCTTTCTAACCTTGTATTGTCATGAAATATTCGCAGCTATAATCTTTGCTTATGCTTTGGAAATTTACAGGGATGCAGATAATTTCTGCTTGTGTCAGGAAAATAATGAATTGATGTATCACTTGTATTAATGTTATGAGACTTAGACAAGGAGTTCTGCTTGTGCTGTGAGAAAATACACAGCTGCAGAAGCTATAGATAATCAGAACAAAGACTGCTTGAAAATATGAACTGCAATCAGCATTTGCTTGTGCCTAAGCTAGAAAAGTATCTTGAAATGTAACACATGTATTAGAACTACACAATAGAAGCTTGTAACGGGCTAGAGCCCACCAAGGCCAGGTTGTTTATCTCAAAATGTTTTTTCATAAATCCAGTCATGTCAGCAGAAAATCTGAGTAACATCTGCTGTATAACAATACTGAAAGTTGTGTTTGATTACGTCAACCATAGAAGGCAATGTCTTGTAGAACAGTATAAGAATAGCATACTTCCTGTTAGTAGTTAGGCAAAATCCTGTATTTGCATGTTTTTGTCTCCTTGCAGCAAGTTATTAAATGTGCCTTATCTGAACCTTACGTGTATTGGTCTTTGAAGTTTTTTCCTTTGACAGATTGGTCCTTCGGACCAGAAACCCTCACTTCGCCTCAGATCAGACAGGCCAGGTGGCTTGAAACCGTACGGGGAAGAAACCACATCGGTTCTTCTTATTTGAAAAGCCCTCCGACTGAATTGTCGTACAAAAGAGGCCAGCCACTTTCTGATCTGCGACTGAAGGACGGGTTTTTCACGAACCAGGTGATCAATCATGAAGGCTCAGGTAAGGTGAATCTACCTTTGTTTTTCTGTTTTAGATCAGGGACTAGATTTGTATTGTTTTTGTCAGGAATGCATTTTTACAAGTCAGGGACAGAAAAGATTACTGTCTTGTCATAGATCAGGGAAACAGAGTAGGTAGGCAGTCATTCTGAAGAGACGATAACAAAATCCGTGGTACCACATTAAAAATAATGAGTTATGTAATGATTAAAAAGGGTAGAGCAAAAAGGGTAATAATTGCACAAAAAGACCCCAAAATCCACCGTTAACCGAAGACGCAAAATACATGCAGTCACAGCGTGCTGATAATGTTAAATACTACTCAAAGTGGGTTAATAAGTATGAATTTGACAGTAAATTAGAAAAATCCTCACTTATCAAACTTGTCAAACAGCTTAAAACCGATTCCAAAGGTCGGGTAAAAAAGCAGCGCCAATTAGGAATTCCTCAGGCACACAGGTTGATTGAGGAAGTGAACCACAGGGAACAAAAGAATAATAATTCAAAAGCAATGTTTTTAGACAAGGAGGACAATAACTTAGTAATAGCATCGGCCCCTCTGTCCCCCTTACCAGAATATGAAGCAAGTGAACAAGTTAGTCCACCCCCGCGATATTCTGCTGCCACTGTAAATAGAGACACTACAAAAGCAAAACCGTTTATTAGAGATCCCATCGAGACCAGGTCGCGAACACGGGCAGATAACTCAAAAGGGGACATTGAATTATATCAAATGGGTAGGAATTCATGATCTATGAGTGAAGAAGAAATATGCCCACTTATAGAAGTACCTAATCCTCAGGCAGGGCAAGAAGGTCAGGACTCAACTATCCTAGTGTATAGACCCTGGACTCCGGAAAACATCCGGAAAGCCACTGAGGGAATTCCCCATCCAAAAGTTAATTTTAGAAAGTTTTTAGAAGATTTACAAGGAATGAGGCTAAGTTATAATTTAAACAGAGAAGAGGAAGAAAAAGTAGTCAGACAAATTGTGGGACCAGATTGGCACATGATTAGTGGCAACTGGAATCTCTGCGACGCTGCACACAGGCCCCTCCCACATAGCAGCGCAGAACTAGACAACAGAATAAAAGATCTTACAGACCGCATCTCTGAGAAATGGAAGCTTAGGGCAGACTGGACTTGCATTAATCAATGCATCCAACAAGAAGGTGAAACTATTGACAGATATTATGCCAGACTGTTAGAATGTTTTAATAACCATTGTGGAATGCAGGTTCCTGAAGATCAGACACAAGATTCCCTATATGAGCAGCAGTTAAAGAATGCATTTTTGAAAGGCAGCATTGCAACCATAATCAGTTTTATTACAAAGCACATGGTAGATCATCGTACAAGCAGGTTACAGTCATTACTTGAATATGCCAGGCATGCCGAAAGGCATTTTAATAGCAAAAAGAAAAAGAAAGCCCAAGTATTTTCTGTAGAAGATGGAGCAGAGGTCTATGTAGTACAGTCCTGGAAAAAGGGCAAGAGAAATGCCCAGGGAAACAAACAATCTGATCAGCGATCAGAGGACTTTGAAGGGCGAAAGAAAAGGGGTGAATGTTTTAAATGCAGTAAAAAGGGACACTTGGCAAGGGATTGCAAGCAAAACAAGACGGCAACCCCGGAAGACAAGGAGGGTGAGGACTGACTATATGATAGTCAAGAATCACTAGAAGGGGATAGCAGAGAAAGGACAAATGAGAATGTGATAGAAGGAGTAGAGGATGTGGCAGAAGAAATAGAGGAAGTGCAGGAAGTTACGGATAGTGAAGAAAATGAAATATTGGATTTAGCTTTATTGAGCTTAGAGCTCTATATAGCAGACACAAAACCAGAAGTTACACTCCTGGTAGAAGGGACGGAAGTCAAATTCTTGTGTGACTCGGGGGCATCACGGACCCTGATACATCCCTCCAAACTGCCAGAGAATGCAGAGTCACCTGATTACATACTAGTGAAAGCAGCTAATGGACAGCTGTATCGGGAGCCCCTCTCCTATAATATTGCAATAACTGATTCTGTTTCAGGATTGACCCAGTAAAGCAAAATTGTTGTTTCTGCAAAATGCCCAGTAAACCTCTTGGGCAGAGACTTATGCAGCTATTTGGTATAGCAGTAGTTCCGATTATGCAGGGTATGGAAGCACAGTGACAAATTGATACCTTTGCAGTGCAATTGAAGGGTGAAATGTTCTATTGGTACAGCCAGGACTTGGTTACGACTGGTCCAGGGGCAGTGACCGAAGAGTTGATGAACATAGCCATCAGCAAGTTCCCCTCCCTTGACATTGATAAACAACATTTGTTGCACTGTACACTGTATTATTGTAACACACCAGGACCTGATAAGGAATATGAGCAAGAATTGTTTAGAAATCATGCAAACAGATTGATATTACATAATCGGTACTGGGACATGGAAGGGAACAGTGTAGCCAGCTGTTCATTGCCCCAGGAGTTCTTTGCACTCTATAAATCAAATCGATTACCAAATGTTAGCTTAACTAAGGACAAGAATGTAAAATGGGTAGACTTAGGAGAAAAAGTCACAAGATGGGAAAAGCAGACAGAGTTAGAACTGTCAGAACAGGGAATACAAATGCAGAAGCTGAACTGGATAACTCAGATCCACCCAGCTGTACACTTGCAGTCTAGCAAGGACAGCTGATTAGCACTCCTATTGAAGGAGGAAGAGAATGCCTTACAGAATATACCAGAAACTCTCTGGTCAACAGGAAAGCCAGATGTAGGACTTATTCGTACAGCAGGACCAGTTACTATCACGCCAAAGTCAGCATTTAGACCACAGAAAAGACAGTATCCCTTAAGAAAAGATGCAGAGGTAGGAATCAAACCTATTATAGCAGCTTTACTTAAGGAAGGGGTGCTGGTGGAATCTCCTGATTCACCATGTAACACACCCTTATTTCCTGTTAAGAAAGTGAATGGAGAATGGCGTATGGTCCAAGATTTACAAGATGTAAATGACGCAGTAATACCAAGGGCACCTACAGTGCCAGACCCACACACCCTGTTGAATGATTTAAAACCTCAACAGAAATATTTTTCTGTGGTAGATATCAGCAATGCATTCTTTTCGATACCGATACACCCTGACAGCCAATATTGGTTTGCATTCACATTTCATGGGAAAAGGTATACATATATGCGACTACCACAGGGATATTGTGAAAGTCTAACAATATTCTCACAAGAAATGGCAAGCAACTTGGTGGGATTTAACCCACCAAGAGGCAGTCAGATTTTACTTTATGTTGATGATATCCTGCTGGCGGTCCCCACCCAGCAAGATTGCAAGGAAGATACCATAGCGCTATTACAATTTTTAGCCACTGAAGGACATAAAGTAAGCAAAAATAAACTGCAGCTTTGGAAAAAACAAGTTAATTACCTAGGATATGTAATATCCAAATAGGGCAGGACATTAGATGAAGACAGAAAAGTAGCGATTTTGCAAGCACCAAAACCCACTACCAAGAAGGAAATTATGTCCTTCCTGGGTACGACTAATTTTTGCCTGAGCTGGATTCCAAACTATGCCTTAGAATCTGCACCGCTGACTAACCTGATATATAAAAAGCCTACGGCAGCACAGGATTTGTTACAATGGACACCAGAAGCAGAATCTGCTTTCTGAAAACTGAAAGAGTTAATAGTGTCCTCATTAGTTTTAGGCTTATCAAACTATCATAAACGTTTTTTCCAAACTGTAGATTGTAAGCAAGGATATATGACATCAGTGTTAACACAGCAGCATGGGGACAAGCAATGCCCTATTGCTTAGTATTCATCACAACTAGACCCAGTGGCACGGTCTTTACCCCACTGTGTACAAGCAGTAGTTGCAGCTGCAATGGCAATACAGGCTTCGGCCTCAGTAGTTTTGTTCCACCCTCTCACATTGAGAGTGCCTCATGCAGTTGTGATTATTTTACTGCAAGAGAAGGTAGCATATCTTTCCCCTGCTAGTCATCTTTCCTGTATGACTATATTGTTGAGCCAACCTCATATGACAATTGAACGATGCACGACTTTGAACCCTTCTACCTTGCTCCCAACCCCTGCAGATGGCACACCACACAGCTGCCTGCAGGTGATTGAGCAAAAGACACTGCCTAGAAAAGATCTCACGGATGTCCCCTTGGATGATGCCGAGGTGACATACTACGTGGATGGCTCGTGCAAAAGGGGTCCTGCAGGGCAGAACCTAGTAGGATATGCAGTAGTTTTGATACTGAGATTATAGAAGCAAAACCTTTACCACAATTTATCTGCACAGGCAGCAGAATTGATTGCCTTGACACGGGCATGTACCTTAGCAAAGGGTAAATGTGTGAACAATTTTACTGACAGCCAATACGCTTTTTCTACTGTACATGTTTTTGCGCAACAGTGGAAAAATCGAGGAATGATAACATCTACTGGCAAACCAATCAATCATGCACAGTTTATTTTAGATCTTTTAGAATCTATTCAGTTACCTCAGAAAGTAGCTATTTGTAAATGCACAGCTCATACCAAGCAACAGGATAGGATTTCAAAAGGTAATGCGAGAGCTGATACAGCTGCAAAACAAGCAGCTTCAGAAGTATTTCTTTTGAATGAGGAATTACAACCCTCTGAGATTTTAGCCTTAGAAATGTTAAAGAAAATGCAGACACTTGCTATGCAGGCTGAAAAACAAAGATGGGTAAGATGAGGAGCAATTCTCGAAAAAGGGCTGTACATCTCTAAAGAAGGGAAACCGATATTACCATCTAATTTGTTTAGATATGCAGCTTTGTTGAGCCATGGGCAATGCCATGTCTCAACAGGAGGGATGGTACAGCTGGTGAACCGAGTGTTCACGACATATGGATTCTTAAACTACTCTAAAAAAGTTTGTTTAATGTGCCACGTTTGTAACAAACATCATGCACAAGGGGCGTTAAAGCCAAAGCAAGGGAGTTTCCCTACACCATCGTATCTGTTTCATACTATCTGTATGGATTTCATAGAATTGAATAAATGTGAAAATAAGAAGTATTGTCTTGTCATTATAGATATGTTTTCCAGATGGGTGGAAGCCTTTCCGACTAAAGATCCAGATGCGGCTACCATAGCAAAAATCCTTGTTAAAGAAATCATCCCTAGATTCGGCATTCCGGAAAGGATCTACAGTGACAACGGTACACACTTTGTAAACCAAACCATACAGCAGTTAAGTAGACATTTTGGTATTTCTTTAAAAGATCATTGTGCATATCATCCACAATCTGCAGGGTTAGTTGAGAGGCATAATGGGATTTTAAAGAGTAAGCTAAGAAAGTTAATAGCAGAAACAAAGAGAAATTGGGTGTACTGTCTGCCCCTGGCACTGTTGAGCATGAGAACTGTTCCGAATGCAAAAGGATTGACTCCTTTTGAAAAACTATTTGGAAGGGCTTATTATATACCTCAGTGGAAACCTCTCATGCCTGCAGACTAGGAAGCTGACTGTACACTAGCAGAGTATATGAGAAATTTGTTGAATTCTAAACATCTGTTGCAGTCAAATTCTGTTTCAGATAAAGAACAAACCAGACCATCAGAAGTGGCAGTGGCTCCAGGAACCTGGATCTGGGTGAAGACAATAAAAAAGAAGAATTGGACGTCAACAAAGTGGGAAGGTCCATATCAAGTGCTTCTGTCGACACCCACTGCAGTCAAGATCACAGAGCATGCCTCGTGGATCCACCTGACGCACTGCAAACTCGTTAAGAACTTTGAACGGGACAAAAATCTTGTCACATGTCAAGAGCAAAAATGATAGAATCCAAAAAAAACAGGAATGCAGAACAACTATTTCCTCAGAAGTATTGCATAATCATCCTGTTAACTGTGACAATAATCTTTTTGTTGTGGTCATTCCTTTTTCCAGCCACACAAACTGAACTGAATAAACGTGAAGCATTACTCATAAACTGGCACCCAAACTTCAACACTTAGCAGGCAATTAAATATGTGTATGCTGAGACTTTCAATGTTTCGAATTTCTGGATTTGCACAGCTTTGCCGACAGCATACGGGGGTTATTGATGACTACAGTCCCCCTAGGGGTCAACGAGACCTGGGAAAACTTGATTTATGATACCTCAACCATTACATCACAAGATAAAATAGCATTGCACTTGTCTATTCCACAAAAGGGAACTGTGTGCTTTTATAAAAATGATACTGTTCAGGTGGGTTGGAGCAATTGCAATTTGACTGTTCCTTATAAATGTTACACTAAAGCTAACGATGCAGGTTCTTATTGTAATACAAACTATGATTCATTCTTGAATTGATGCACAAAACAGTTGATGAGGTAAAACATAATTCTGTTCTCTATAAACAACTGTCTATAATTGATAGAAAAATGTTTCATGCAGGGCGAGTGTATATTCATAGCAAAGTTACTACTAAAGTAGAGGACTGTTATTTTGTATGTGGCAGAAAGGCATACAAGTGGTTACCTGAGAATTGGTCCGGCAGTTGTTTTTTGGGCTACCTGGTTCCGGCCATACGACACACTGCAGTTTTACCTCTAGGAAAAATTCAGAATGTCCGAGAAGTCATCAAGAAACCTGTAAATTCAGTGGGGCAAATTGATGCGTGTTGGAAAAACCATCATTCTATAGGCAATGGACTGAAACACATGGACTTGAGTGATAGTGTTATATCGTGGGCAGGCATATTACCAGCATATGGAGCAGTGAAATCGATCTGGGAGCTGAGAAAACTGTCTAAACTTCTCGAAGCAATGAGTAATGCAACTTTTTCCGCTCTTGAATTGGTGACTGATGAACTGAATGCCATGAGAACTGTAGTGCTTCAAAACCACATGGCTCTCGACTTCACCCTAGCGGTGAGAGGCAGTACTTGCGCTTTAATCCAGGAGGAGTGATGTTCGTATATTCCTGACCATAAACACGAGATAGACAATCACCTTGAGGTAATTCAGCAAGTGTCGGCCATGACCAAACCAGGACCAAACCCACTAATGGACTTTTTCCAGAAATGGTTTGGTGGGTGGGGTACTATCCTAATGAACATCCTGATTGCCATTTGTGTAGGAATGATCCTACTGGGAGTATGTTTTTGCTGTGGCATCTCTTGCATGAAAAGACTGATTGAAGACTTTATAGATATGTCAGTTTCTGAAACCTTACATCAATGTACTGAGTTTGAAGAACTGTTAAAAGATTGAAAATGCTTTCATAAGTTTAAATTGAATGAAACTGCAAGTCCTAAGTGGGAAGAGGTAAGGAGAAGAAAAAACTGTTTATGCTTATTTTGAAAGTAGAATAAAAAATATTAAAAGGGAGGAAATGTCAGAAAAAATATGTATTAGTGTATGTATTAGTAATATGCTTAGTGCATTTAAGGTTTGAAAAGGGTTAACACATTTATTCTATTTCACACTGCATAAAATCTGTACAAATTGCAGAAGCTTTCTAACCTTGTATTGTCATGAAATATATGCAGCTATAATCTTTGCTTATGCTTTGGACATTTACAGGGAAGCATATAATTTCTGCTCGTGTCAGGAAAATAATGAATAGATGTATCACTTGTATTAATGTTATGAGACTTAGACAAGGAGTTCTGCTTGTGCTGTGAGAAAATACACAGCTGCAGAAGCTATAGATAATCAGAACAAAGACTGCTTGAAAATATGAACTGCAATCAGCATTTGCTTGTGCCTAAGCTAGAAAAGTACCTTGAAATGTAACACATGTATTAGAACTACACAATAGAAGCTTGTAACAGGCTAGAGCCCACCAAGGCCAGGTTGTTTTTCATAAATCCAGTCATGTCAGCAGAAGATTTGAGTAACATCTGCTGTAGAACTGCTGTTGTTATACTGAAAGTTGTGTTTGATTATGTCAACCATATAAGGCAATGTCTTGTAGAACAGCATAAGAATAGCATGCTTCCTGTTAGTAGTTAGGCAAAATCCTGTATTTGCATGTTTTTGTCTCCTTTTTTCCTTTGACAGACACGTACCTATATATATATATATATATATATATATATATATATATATATATATATATCTGTATATATACATACACACACACACACACACACACACACACACACACACACACACACACACACACACACACACACACACACACACACACACACACACACACACACACACACACTAGTCCCCTTCAGAAGGTCTAACTTTTAAAAGCTCGACTTTCATATGGCTGAGACAATATGATCGAACTTTTAAAAGTTTAAACGGTCTGAATGGGGATCTCCACAGAGTGCGGAATGGGGAAGATTTCCCTTTTCCGCAATGTAGTGAGATCTCAGAGTTCATATATTTAAATAGTGGGGGTGTGGGGGGAGCAGGGGGGCTTGCCCCCTTGCTAACACTGTTTTTTTTTCTTTACATTTTGGAACTTTCAAATGTTCGATCACATGGTCTCGGCCATATGAAAGTCATACACATTTGGGTGTTCGATTATGTGAAGTAGACCCATATATATATATATATATATATATATATATATATATATATATATATATATTTATATGGTTTCACTTCATAATCTCAAAATGCTGAAATTTCGAATTTCAGCATTCCGAGACCATGAAGCTGAAAATGCAGAATGCCAAAAGTGCATAAGACCGAATTTGAATATCTCGAATCCGCACTTAATGCATTTCCGGTATGGTACATGAAGTGTTTGGCTGGGATGGTGTCTGAAATTGAAGGTGAGTGAGTGCTTGTGTGTGTTTTTGTAAATTGTATGTGTGGGTAAGTATAGGGAGGTGTAAGTGTGAGTGGTGAGTGTTGGATTTGTTGGTGTTTGTGTATGTGTGATGTGTATTTGTGTGAGAGTGAGTGTAGAATGCCGTGGAGTGAGTTTTTTTTTTTTTTCGTTATGTGCGATCTCGGAGTTGGTATATATATAAGTAAGGGGTGTGTGGGGGGCACAACCCCCCACAAGGAGGGTGCAGGGGGGCTTGTCCCCCTGCTTATATGTTCATAGGTTCATAGGTTCATAGGTTCATACTAGGCTATCTGCCCTAGGGCATTTATAAGCCTAGCCAGAGTGTGTATGGCTTTCGCCACCCATTTTAAATTAATTTTGCTATGCCCTTTTTCGAGATTAGTATACTGTGCTTCTGTCTAACAGTGACACAGAAGTGATACCCGGGGTAAACCTACGATCTCCCATCCACTCATCAAGATTCCTCTTGAAGAGAGTAAATGAGGGACTCTGCCTAACCTGGACTGGGATTTTATTCCAGGGTGAAGGGAGCCTCTGGGTTATGAATCTGTCCCTCCAACATGTCCTATTTATTTCAGTGCTGAGGTTTAAGTCCCTCGAGCGCGTAGCTCGATGGGATTTGGATTTTCTGAGGTGCAGCATGTCCATTAATTCCGGGTTGGACATGGCTTTATAAGTCAGGCACAGATCGCCTCTGAGCAGGCGGTATGCCACTGAGTAGAGCTGGAGTTTCTTTAACCGGGCAGTATACGGCATCTGTTTGAGCCCCTTGATCCTCTTGGTGAGGTACTTTTGGGGTCTTTCCAGTTGCTGTAGGTGTCTGGTAAGGTACATCCCAAAAGGGGCATTGTACTCAATTATGGGCCTGATGAGGGATGAGTAAAGAGGCACGATGACCTCCCCTGATCTCGATGTGAATCCCTTCATGATTAGGTGGGCTATATAAAATGTTTTTCTAACCACTTTGGCCACGTGGTTGTCAAATGAGAGATTGCTATCAACTTGGGTCCCCAGGTCCCTAATTACTTCTTCTGTACTTAATGGATTACCACCTATGTGGTAATTTGTGGGCACTTTGTTTTTGCCAAAGGGGATGACTATACACCTTTTGGCCTTTAGCTTGAGGCCATGGCTCTGGCACCAGTTGTCTGTTTCTATGAGGCCCTTTTGGAGGATGCTTGTGTCAGCTGGAGGGTCTATTATGGTGCCCAGTTTGCAGTCATCTGCGAACTTGGTCAGCCACAGTCCTTCTATGTTGGCCTGTACCTCCGAGAAATATATACCGAACAAGAGAGGTCCCAAGACTGAGCCTTGTGGGACGCCACTTGTAACTGGTTTGGAGTCTGACATGGCTCCAGCTATTCTAACCATGTGGGTTCTGTCCTTGAGCCAGTTTGCAACCCATCTAGTGACATAGGGGTTTATATTTAAGCTGGTGAGCTTATCTATAATGCCCGAGTGGGGTATTGTATCGAAGGCTTTTGCGAGGTCCAGGTAGGCTGTGTGGACCACCTTCCCCTTGTCAATGGCCTTGGAGACTGTTTCAAAGAAAATGACCAGGTTTAAGAGGCAGGATCTGCCCTTAACAAAGCCGAACTGGGTAGGATCCAGTGTCTGTAGGTCCCCAATATCTTTATTTATAAGGTCCATGATGATCCTTTCCATAGCTTTGCAGACCAAGGTAGTGAGACTTATGGGGCGATAGTTTCCAGGATCCGTTGAGGCACCACCTTTGTGGAGAGGGACCACTGTTGCTGTACGCCACTCTTTGGGTACATATCCTGTAGTAAGGCTGAGATTGAACAGTAGTTTTAGGTTTGGGTTTAGCACTTCTTGGAGTTCATGTAGGACGCAGCCCAGGACACCGTCTGGTCCCATTGATGCTGTGTTTCTTGCTTTGGAGAGGGCAGCTCTTACCTGATCATCTGAGATGTCAGGGGAGCAGCACTCTGCTGGGATAGATATTAGCCCTTTTGGTGGGGAGGGGGGGGAGAAGTTTGCGCTGAACCTGTCAGCTAGGATGTTGGCAATGTCTGTGGGTACGGTGTATTTTTTGTCATTTTGGACTAATTCTGAGCATATCTGGGAATTCCCACCCAGGTTCCTAACATAACTAAAGAAAGCCTTGTGATTATCCTTAGTGTCCTGTGCAATTTTTCTCTCGAAGCTGGCCTCAGACGATTTTATGAGTGCCCGTAGTTTTTTGCTAATACTGATCAGAGATGCCTTCCCTTTTTGGGATTTTGCTCTGTCATGTAGTAGCTTCCTCCTTCTATTGTATAGTTTGTTTATGGCTGGGGTCCACCAGACAGGACGTCTGCCTTTGGAGGATTGGGTCTTGGTTTTATTTGGGATTGCATGATCCATGCATTCCTGAAGGTGTTCATAGAATGCGTTTATAAAGGATTTTGTGGTCTGGGCGATATCCAGAGGCCCGGGGGCTTTGAAGGATTCCACCTCGGTTTTGAGGAGTGTGAAATTTGCTTTAGAGAAGTTTTTCACTCTGGTTTTCTGGGCATGGGGTGGTGTCGGGATGTGAATATCCAGTGAGATTAGTTTATGGTCTGATCTTACCAGTGAGGGATGCACTTCTGGTCTGGAACATAGAGTCCCCATGTTGGTGATGGTCAGGTCCAGTATGTTTTCCCCTCTTGTGGGAGTGGTAACAAGTTGTTCCATAGCATTTGAGTTTATAAATTCTAGGAACCTTTGGGCTAGGGTGTTGGAGCTAGAGTAATGCTCCCAGTCTATGGTTGGGTAGTTGAAGTCACCCAATATAATGGTGTTTGGAGAGACCTTCATATTTTCCAGTGTTTGCAGGAAGGCCGAGTGGGGTTCCTGGGTTTGGGAGGGTGGTCTGTAGCAGGCTATAAACTGGAAGGCAGTTTTACCCACTGTTAGTTGCACATGGATAGTCTCTGATGCTTCGTGCTGTGCCACCAACCTGGAGGTGTGGGTATCTTTGACGGATATTGATACTCCCCCTCCTTTTGTGGTTCGGTCCAAGTTTTGGGGCCAAAAAGCATGGTATGAGGTGTAACCTGGTAGTGCTGGGTTGCTCTCCAGAGCCTTGAACCAGGTTTCTGTTACTGCACAGATATCGATGTTCTCCATGCTAAGGAGAGTTTCGAGTGCGTGCATCTTGAGGTTTAGACTTCTGGCGTTGAGTAGCATTACTCTTAGTTTCTTATCCCTTGTGATACCTATGGAGGTGGGTTTGTCTTTTGAGCTTTGCCTAAAAAAGGCGCTATGGGGGTAGCAAGAGCCTTTGCCAATATCCGAAAGCCCAGGGGTGACAGGTGCAAGCCGTCCCTAGCGAAGCATCGTGGCTTGTCGAGCATGTCATCCCAGGCTGACAGGCATTGGATCCCCTTTGAATGACACCAATACTTAAGCCAATTGTTGAAATTGATAATCTTGTCTTCATACTGTGGCATCATTCTTGGTGAGGGTAAGATGCTACTCAAGGTCAAGGTCATACCGGCTGGGCTACATGCCCAGAGAGCTCTTCTATGTCTCTTTTCATGTAGTCCAGGGAGGTACGTCTCAGGTCATTCACACCAGCATGGACAATGACAGAGTCATATTTGTACTTGCCTTGGAGTGACCTGAGTGCTTGTGTTATGTGACAGATTCTAGCGCCTGATAGGCAGCTCACCATGACCTTCTCCTTGTTCAGCCTGGTGAGCAGGACGTCAGTGTGCCTGATGATAGAGTCACCTATTACAAGTGTATCAGGTGTGTTGTTTAGCCTTAAGGGCTGTGACTGTTCGGCACACTGGCTTTGTGAGCTATGTGTTGCATGTGTTTTGTTTTGGGGTAGTGGTTGCTTGGGTGTCTGCTTTGGAGGTCTCTGCTGCTTAGGCAGATTTTTATTTAGAGCCTCCAAGTATGTTTTTGTGTGTTTATGTGTATGGTTTGCTGTCATGGCAGGTCTATGTGAGACTGGAATTGTAGTGAGTGTGGTTTCCTTCTCCTCCTGACTGGTTAGACCAGTACTGAGTTGAAAGAGCTTAGCCTCCAGTTTGGCTATATGGTTGCATCTCTCACATGTGTTGGAATTTGTTGGGAGGAGGAGAGGGTTGTCTGTATTCTTTAGGCAGTTGTAACATTGCCTCAAGATTCCCAGGTTCACCAGCTGGACCGGAGAGGAGATTGACAACTGACCTTTGGACATGCTAGAATAGTATTGGGAATTCCTTTATAATTGAAAAAAAGGGCCAATGGGGAACAAGTTACTCAAGGGGAGTTTGTGAGGGTGTAGTGCTTTTAATTTTTTTAGCGCTGACTTATATAATTGCTTTAGTGAGCAAGTGCTAGGCTTTAGCATAGGAATAGGGTGTTTATTATGAGAACTAGATCAGTTCCAAGGCTCAAACCCAAATAAGTGGCGCTGCTCGATGAAGCGCTATGCACAAAATCACGCAAAGCCGCGCTACAGCGGGTTTTATACAGGCAGACTTGAAAGAGCTAGAAATTGGCCCAAAACAGCCAACAGACTACCAGATTCCTGTGCTGGGAACACTCCCCTAGGGACAGATAGCCTGCTCCAAGCTTCCCACTGCCACTGGTGAACAAAGAAGCCTCCCTCTATCCAAGAAAGGAAATGGCAACACAGGAACTTTCCAAAAGTCCAGAATACAGCAAAGCCTGTATTTGGACTACTCTAGGTCAGGAAAGATGGGAAACAAGGATACCTTTTTTTTTTTTTTTTTTTTTTGCAACAAAGAGCAGGAAATTGCAATAAATATGTAACACAGGCTAGCGCACTTGAGTGTGTATCCTCAACAAGTAAATGCAACAAACAGGACAAACTTTAAAAGTGCAGGTGCAAAAACAACTTTAGACAGTTTAGTAGGATTGTGTGGTTTGTGTGCTGTGGGTTGAATGGCACGTGTGTTATGTGGTGTATGGTGTATATATGTTCGTGATTGTGTGATTCGTGATTGTGAATGGTTCAGCTTCATAGTTTCTAAATGCTGAAATTCGAGATTTCAGCATTTCATGATTGTAAGTGAAACCATATATATATATATATATATATATATATATATATATATATATATATATATATACATATATGCAGAACTGGTTAAAATGGTGATTTAGGAAGGATTACTATAGAATCTATAGGGGAGCAAGGTGAAAAGGAGCAGCAATTCTAATTTTGGAAAGTTATTTGTAATGGACTAAGGAGGAAATATGGGAATATAATCTAGATTTGTGATGCTAATATTACATTTTCAATTTACAAAGATTACATAGGCCAGCATGTATGTCCCTCCTAAATCACAGCAAGAGAATCTAAACAAACTGATGAGTGAATATGTCTCTTTCCATCTGGGGTTATAGTGTGTGATTGGGAACTAGAATATGTTTACCAGTGGCTTTGGTGTGAATGTGGGACCACAAAAATTGATTTTTAGAGGGGTGGCAGTTTTTAAAACCACCAGCAAGAAGGTTTGGGCTAGCTGATGTTGGTGAAACTGAAAATATTCACATGCATTTCTTATATTATTCAGTAAGACATAACTGTTAGTTTTAAAATGATAAAATGTATGTAACACAGCAGCCACAATTAGGAAAATGGAAACTGTACCTCAGGAGAAACTCGATTACGCAACTCTGTGTCTTAAAGTTTATTTGTCAGTTTAGGTAGCACCTTAGTTTTATGATTGATATCATTTCCTTTTAAACTCCTTTTAAATGTTACAAGTGATTTTGTAAAAACCTGCAGATTATAATGATTATTTTAATTTTTCAGTTTCACTGTTTTCTCAGGTTTTCTCTATAACATATACAAAATGATGTTATGGCTGGTATTGGGCAATGATTTACATAAAACTACAGAGAAGTATGGGTAAGGTTGGTATTGGGCAATGATTTACATAAAACTGCAGAGAAGTATGGGTAAGGTTGGTATTGGGCAATGATTTACATAAAACTGCAGAGAAGTATGGGTAACCAAAACCAGCTTAATGCTTCTTGCTTACATCGTGGTTTCACTAATAAACAATTCCATGTGTTAACTTTCCATCTGAGGTGCTCCACCTGCGAGAACTAGTTGAAATCCATTTTTCTCCAGAAGTAAGAAACTCCTACTGTTGCATTTAGCATGGAAATATAGAAGCCTGTACATTAATTAAGGTAGTAAGGCATTGTGGGTTCAGTCTTTCATAATGTCATAGCAGGGATTTTCGTAGGTTCATAGGAGGTTACTAGGGCCTTTATAAGTCTAGCCATGTTATACCCTTGTTCCCTTATTGACCAAGTTGTATGGCCTATATTTGCAGCTGGAGTCTATGATCAGTACCAACTGCCCTTATCCAAGAGGGACATAGGTGACCCCCCTTGGGTAATATTATGGTCTCCCATCCAGTTGTCTAAGTTACGCTTAAATAGGGTCACTGAGGAGCTCTGTTTTACCTGAATTGGAAGTTTGTTCCAGAGAATTGGCAATCTCTGGGGTTTGTTCCAGAGGAGTGGCAATTTCTGGGAGACATCTCTGTCTCTCCAGCATATCCCTTTAATGTTGCAGGCTAGGTTAAGATCCCTAGAGTGAATGAATCTTGTCCCATTTGACTTGTGGGTGTGCAGCATTTCCATTAGGGCAGGATCCATGACTGCACTGTAGGCCAGGCACAAGTCACCTCACAACAGCCCATAAGATACAGAGTACAGTGACAAGACCTACAGTCTGTGCATGTAGGTCAAGTGTTGAAGGCCCTGAATTTTCTTTCTGAGAAACCTCTGAGGTCTTTCCAGCTGCTGCAGGTATCTGGTGATGTACATAGAGAAGGCAGCATTGAACCCTATGAGTGGTCTGATGAGGGATGAGGGGAGTTATAACATCCTTAACTCTGGAGGCAATGCCATTACTTATGAGATGTGCAATGTAGAAGACCTTTCTTATCACTGTGAACACATGGTGATTGAAGTTAAGGGTCTATGTTAATTATTTGAACGCTTAAATGTTCAAATCGCTGAAGATCGAACTTCAGTGATCTAACATTTAAATGTTCGCATAATTTAAAAAAATTAAAAAATAAAGTAAACAAAAAAAAAACTAAAGGGTGCAAGCAGGGGGGCAAGCACCCTTCACCCCCCACACCCCTCCGCTACTTAAATATACCAACTCCAAGATCAAGCTACAGTGTAGGAAATGGGAAATTTTCCATTTCCGCACTGTAGCACACTGAAGAGCAATCTTGGAGTTGGTATATTTAAGTAGCGGGAGGTGTGGTGGGCACAGCCCCCCACGTGGGGGGTGCAGGGGGGCTTGCCCCCCTGCTTACACCCTTTACATTTTCTTTTTTTTTTTAATTTTACTTTTTTATATGTTCGATCATTTAAATGTTCGATCACTAAGAGTCAATGTTTAGTGGTTTGAACAATTAAGCGTTCGAACATATAACATAGAACCAAAGTTAAGGTTGCCATCAACCTGTGTTCCCAAATCTCTTACCACAGGGTTTGAGCTAAGGAGGTACTGTTAATATTGTAATTTGCAGCAACATCACCTTTAATGAAAGGGATGATAATGTATTTATTGCATTTAGTTTAAGTCCATGGCTTTGGCACCAATCATTTGTCTGTGTAAGCCCTTTTTGTAGTATGTCATCTTCATTGGGGGACTTAATGATTGCACCCAATTTGCAGTCATTGGTAAACTTGGTAAGCCATCTATTTTCATCTGGACTTCTGAAAATAGATTGCAAACAGTAGGAAGTCCAGCGCAGATCCTTGTGGTACACCACTGGTAACTGGTCTGCTGGTAGAGGTGGAATCCCCAACTTTGACTGCATGCTTTCTGTCGGTGATCCATTTGGTTGCCCATCTAATGACATATGGGTTAATCCTCAGCTGGGTGAGTTTCTTAGTGATGCCTGAGTGGGGGATTGTGTCAAAATCTTGGCTAAGCCAAGAAAGGCTGTATGTACTGTTTGCCTTCATCCAGAGCTTTGGTGACATTCTTAAAGGAGTCCACCAGGTTGAATAAACATGATCTACCCTTAATGAAGCCAAACTGGGTCAGGTCAAGAGTTTGAAGGTCACCTATGTCTTTGTTGATAAGGTCCATTATGATTTGCCCCATGGCCTTGCAGATAAGGCTGGTTAGGCTTATAGGTCTATCATTCCAGGGTCGACTTATGGACCCACTTTGTGCAAGGGAATTACTGTTGTTGTTTTCCACTACAAAGCCAATACTTAGACTGTAGTTGAAGAGAGTGCCAAGTGGGTCCACTAGGTCCTGTTTTAGACCATTTAATAGACAGCCTGGGATGTTATCAGGTCCCACAGAGTCTGCTTTTTGGTGATGGAAAGTGTAGTTATGACCTGCTCTTTAGAGATATTAGGTAGTGGACTGGTGACAGGTATGCTTTGGGGTATATCTGGTGAGGATAGGGGGATGAGGTTTGTGCCAAAGTTGTCTGCTAGCAGATTGACAATGTCTTGTTACTTTGAATAATTAGACCTTATCAGGGAGGGCAACACACAGGGAGTAGTACAGAGACCCCCTATATTGGTGAATACTAAATGTAGGACATTTGAGCCCCTTGTGGGGGTGCAGACTATCTGTTCCACAACATTTGTATTTACAAAGTCCAGAAACCTTAGGGCAAGCATGTTTGTGCTTATATATGACTCCCAATCGATGGAAGGATAGTTGAAATCACCCATGACCAAGGTGTTTGGCTGTATAGTGAGTGGCTCAGGTAGATCCAGGTAGGGAGAGTGGATCTCATGGTTCATGGTGGGGCCCTATAGCTAACAATGATGTGGAAGTGAGTTTTACTTACAGTTAGTTGGACTTGGAGCAGCTCTAGGGAGTCGTACTGTTTGACCAGTCTTGAGGTGTATTTGCCTTTAATGAAGATGGGTACACCTCCGCCTTTGGTTCTTTCATGCTTGTTTTGAGGTCTGAATGTGTGGAAGGCATTGCAGCCTTGCATGGCCAGGGTGCTCTCTGTGACCTTGAACCACATCTCTGTGACTGCACAGACATTGGCATCTGAGAAGAAAAAAATCTGGAGCCATCTTTATCACAAATAAAATGCAAAAGCAGCACACTCTTTGCGTCAAAAACGATACAATCTGGTACTGTCTGCAGTAAGGATGTTATATCTAATTCCAAGGGTTTGATACTTACATTTTATCCAGAACATGCCCAATCCACTGTAGGTAATCATAGGAGGAATACTTAAATGGAGTTAAACCCTGGATATTTCAACTCACATTTTAAAAATATCCAAAACAAAGGGTAAAAAGCTCACACATACAAACCAGTCAGTAAAACCTACTAGAAAGATCCTTATTTCTTCAGAGTGTAATACCTTAAGTCTCTTGTAGTGGACTCCCATGGGATATATGCAAATGAAACCTTAATGTCATAGCAGTATTTCAGCTACACAGCTTTTGAATGCTTACAACTTTTCACTTAAGTCTTTACTGGTGCATTTAGGCCAATAAAGTCAAATGCCAATAGTTGAATATATGCCATGTTTTGCTCATTTTCTGAGTTCATCAGTACAGTGCAAGTGATTGTTTGGGTACAATCTGGAACTAGAGAGCTTAAGAGAAAATAACAATTACACTAAAGGAAATAATAATAATAATAATAATAATAATAATAATAATAATAATAATAATAATAAAAAAGTTGGAACTTTTAAATGTGGATCTTGCCCACAATGCCCCTACATTCTCAACAGGCCTGAGGTATAAATCTCTAGTCATAATAAATGTATTGTTTCCAAAGTATACTGTGAATCAAAAGGAGTAGTATACCTTGTGACGTGAAAAATGTGAAGGTTTTTATGTGGGGAAGACAGAGAGATGTTTAAGGAGAAGAATTTATGAACATCTATATGACATTAAAAAAGTAACAACAGAAATGCTTTATTTAAACATATAGATAATTGTGGGCAAGCAACCTATAAGTTCTCTGTATTAGATGAGGTTCAAAGAGATGTCAGAGGGGGACCATGGGAGACACAATTAGAATACTGGAAAGTATATTGGCAGTTGATTTTAGAAGCCAATAGATGGCCCGGGTTAAATGACATGGTGTCCATGGCACCAGTTTTGAAATTACAAGCTGCTAAATTGTAAGTTTTGCACATGTATTATTAGCAATTTTTAATACACACATAGTGTTTTGATGTGTATTTATTATACAAATCCCCTTTATTCAATTTTGTCACTAATATACATTAATTCTAGAGGGTGTATTTTTATTTTATGTAATGCATATTTATTTTATGTACATACACACATTCATATATTTATATTTATTTATATGTCTCATTGATGAATATTTAAAGTTCTAGCATGTTGTATTTGTATTTTTTATTTTTATGTTTTAATGTATTAGATAAAATGTATCAGGATTTTAAAAAAGTTTTTAAAAGGTTTTAGCATTTCATTTTATGTATAAATATGTACTTGCAAACTAAACATATTTATATCAAATGATTTGGGGCAGCACCCTAATTGTCTTTCGTAATTAAAGTTCATTGGTACTAATCAAGCAATTAGTATGAGCTGTGGTATATATTGCTGAATTTGCAAACTTGCCATTGTTCTTAGGAAGTCACAGATGAAAACGTACTGTGTACTAATGATTCAGCGTTTATTTTATGTGTTTGCTGTGCTTCAAATAAATTTTGGTCGGGTTGAATGGCTATCCAGGTGATTACTTCTTTTGTTTGGTTTGTTACGTTTTGGCACCTTTTTCCTCCTTTTGGAACTGTAATCATAGGTAGGGTTACCACCTGTCCCACTTTGCGAGGGACAGTCCATCTTTGGGCAGTTGTGTCCTGACAAAAAATTGTAAAAATGGCAAATGTCCTGAGATTTTAGGACAAACTTATTTCCTATATTTTATGTAATAGTTGCATAAAACAGTTATTCTGTATCTAAAATACCTAAATGTTATAAGAAACAGATTAAGCAACTAAAATGTTACAAGAATAAGCTTTTATTTAGGCAAAAAAGTTAAGTTCTAACCTTTGTACTGACCGTGGGTATGTGTCGGCCTGTAAAATCTGATGTTTGTACCAAAAATGTCCCACTTTGGCCATTTGAAAAGGTGGCGACCCTAATCATAGGAGGAATACTTAAATGGAGTTAAAACCTGACGATTTCAACTCACATTTTAAAAATATCCAAACCAAAGGGTAAAAGCTCACACATACAAACCAGTCAATAAAACCTACTAGAAAGATCCAGCTAAGCTTATTTCTTCAGAGTGTAATACTTTAAGTCTCTTGTAGTGGACTCCCATGGGATATATGCAAATGAAACCTTAATGTCATAGCAGTATTTTAGCTACACAGCTTTTGAATGCTTACAACTTTTCACTTAAGTCTTTACTGGTGCATTTAGGCCAATAAAGTCAAATGCCACTAGTTGAATATATACCATGTTTTGCTCATTTTCTGAGTTCATCAGTACAGTGTAAGTGATTGTTTGGGTACAATCTGGGATTATAGAGCTTAAGAGTTTATATAAAAATAGGAACATTTCAGTCATCTTACTAAAATAAGCCATGAACATATTTGGATGTAGTACTAGGAATTATGAATAAACTCACAGATGAATTTTTGAAGGAGGACTTTAGGAAGGAAATGCCACCAAAACCTGAAAATGATGTGGGTTGCATGTAGAAAGAGATTTGTATCATATATTTTACAGTATCATACAGACCTATTTTTGGTGCTAAGCCATTACTGTAAAATAGTCATGGGGATATTAGCAGCCAGAATATCAAGGTTGGTGTTGGGTATGATAGGGGTGGACCCATGTTGCTTTATTAAGGAAAGACAAACCTTTGATCATATTGTCAAATTAAAATGTTGACGGAATGTGCAAAAGAATCAGATAACCTTTTAATGATGACACGTCTTGATGCACAAAAGGCTTTTAATAGAAGTAGTACGTCTTTCTGAAAGAGAAAATGAATTAATTTAACTTTGATTGAGCTGAGTAAGCTGAATTTTGATATAGGCAAGAATTCTACTGCTAATGTGAAAGCAAGACGCGATGTGTGAAAAGCATTTAATTTATAAGGTGGAGCTTGTCAGGTTCGCTCTATGTTGCCACTCCCATTTGCTTCCTATCCAGAGCCTTTAGAATATTAGAGATTCAAAGTTATTGCTGCACGTGCTTCCAGTATAAAATGGCTTTAATTGAAGATGATCTGTTGATTTGTCTGATGAGCCCTGAGCTAGATATAACAATATTACTTCAGGAGTTGAAGAATTTTTAAAGTTATTCAGGTTATAAGATAAATGAGACAAAAGCTGAAAACATTGGCAATCAACTATTATCCTCACTATGGTTTGTTTCAAAAATATGTTTTCTCTGGGGACATGCAAAGTATCTTGGGATATGTTTATCTAATAAATTCCTCATGTCTGTTAGAAAGTCCTGGGAAGAAAGTAAACACAAAATGAAAAGTTTAAAAAGTAGAAGTTCAGGACAATGGAATTTGACCACAAAATTCAATGTACAAAAATGTTTTCTAATCCCAGTGGTATCTAGGGCAGGTTTTTCATTTGATCCTTTTATTTCAGGGATATTATAAGAGTGCTGTAGGAAAAATGTGTGATACTAACGCAATATGAGGATTTATGTTATCTAGGCATGCAAAATTACTACAAATCTATACAGCAGATATGGTTATATGTGCTGCAGAAAGAAAATTTTAATGCAAGTTTGAAATACAAGGCAATTTTTATGTGTCTTTGAAACGTATATTCAGATGACAGATGAAAAAAGTATGAGAAGTTCATTGATGCTGGTGGAATTTCTTACAGACCCAGAGACAAATGTTATAGATGGGAAAAACAGTAAGTAGAATATGACAGCTATACCAGAAATTAAGAAAGGGGAATGAGGAGAAATTAATGAAATACTGTGAAAAAGGTTGGGATGTGATACAAACTGGAAGCACAGAGTTGCTTCTTGTATGGGGACAAGATATGCTGCTAAGCTAATAAATGTAGGTCTTTGCTCTAAATGTTTACAGGGTACTTACGTATTATCGCAACCAGATTTTGCGATGTAGTGTACTTTCCACCTTTATTTTAAATTTTTAGAAAAGACAGTCCCCGGGATTCATGAAGCTCGGCGCAAGGCCGGCGTAAGGCCTGCGCCGGCGGTGCATGGAATATCCGGCGCAGTAGCGCCACATACATATTAATGAGAGTGCACCGGAATCACAGACACGTGCATAGTGTACGTGAGCGAGCCCAGGTAGGATGCGTCTGGAGGCGTGTCTAAGCCGGCAGGAGGTGAGCAACCTAATGTGCTGACAGCCACGGTCCGCCCACAATAGTAATGGCAGCAGCCAGGTCCCGTGCAGAATGAAACGCACGTACAGTACGCAACATAGTCCCCGTTCCAAATCAACGGAGAAGCAAATAGAAGCCACCAAGGCATAAGTGTACCCGTTCAAGGAGCAAAGGATACGCATAAGACCGCCTCCGTCCCGCAATGCACTGTCAGTGTTTACACTCAGAGAAGGTGTACAGCCGCATGTCAGCGCGCCGCACCGACATAGGAGCAGCGACTAAGGTCACCACCTGTCCCACTTTGTTTGGGGCAGTCTCTCCATGGACAGTTGTGTCCCGAAAAAACGTATTAGAAATGGCTGATGTGCTACGAGTGTAGGACACAATGATATCCCGTATGTAATGTAATGGTAGCATGAATTGGTTATTTCTGTAACAGAAATACCGAAATGACACAATAAACAGAATAAGCAAGGAAATTGCCACAATAATAAGCAAATTATTTAGGCAAACAAGTGAATTTCTATGCTATATAGTGACCGTTTGTATGTGTCGGCCTGTAAAGGCAGATGTGAGTCCCGGAAATATCCCAGATCGGAAAATGGAAAAGGTGGAAACCCCAGCAGCGACATGGGCATGGTCACCAGGGTTACCTGCTGTCCCAAAGTGCCATGGACAGTCCCTGATTGGACAGTCGTGTCCCTGCAACAATCGTAAAAATGGAAAATGACCTGCGATCCCCTGCCACGCAAATTCCCGCAATATACATGTAAATAGTAGCATAAAACATATACATTACGGTATGGAACACAGACATGGCATAAGAAAATAAATAAGGAACCCAAACGCTAACAGAATAGGCTCATAGTATGGCAAACATGTGAAGTTCTGTCTACTGCACTAGCCCTGGGTATGTGTAGTCCTGCAAAATTCGAAGTGTCCACATAACATGCCCCACTATGGGCATTGGAAAAGGTGCCAACCATAATGGTCACAAGCAGTAGTGACAGTACATAGCCGGGTAGCTGTGCCGACATAACAACAGTAAGGAAGCAAGATACCCCAAACACAGGCAAACATGTGCATAGCAACATATCCCAGACCCAGCAACATCTCTGTTGCACACACTGGATGGTGTATGATGAAGTGTAATATCCAGAAGCAGAACCCATGCATTCGGATGTACTACACAATAGCCTCATTGTACATGTCAGTCACACCCATGTATACCCCAGCACCCAAACCTGCTAGCATCCGTGTGCAGCTATACAACCACACACAATGTGCATACCTGAACTGTGGTAAGATGTTTGTGTTAGGCAATGCCACGCGGGCAAATACGTACCCCACATGTCAGCAACCCACCGCAGGTACAGATATGTAAATGGCTGCATGTGAATGTGTCAGCAGAATGTGTACATCCGGCATGTAGTATGTACCCGTCCAAACCATCTAGGTTTGCATACGACACGGTGCACATAAGTGTACACATGTGGACAAGTCGGGTCGTTGGACCACCGCAGCGACGATTATCTTTGCAGTGAAGTCGATCACATATAGCGGAACAGGTGCCTAACACACAGGACATCCTAACAGGGTGCTACAGGCAAAGAAGGGGAAACTGGGACATCACATGTGGAGATTAGCGTGGCTGGACGGACAAATACACACGGTCAAGGTAAAGGATGGAACAACATGCATATGGCTGGATGGATGTTGTTCGTAACATATATAGAAACACATATGAAGTTCCAGTTTACACTCGAAATACTATATAATGTATTGAATTGTACCGTACAATATGGCAGCAGAACTAAGCCTGCATGTAATTGGTGAAGCTAAGCTGTACTGTGATGGAATTCTGAACCTGGCAGTAAGCAGGACAGCAGGCTCATGTCTGTCATCATTAATTATGTGCTGGGTTACAGAACAATAAATGTATGTACATGCATAACAGCACTCCTTCCCCAGAGGAGGATGGCCTTGTGAGCTCAATGGAAGATAGCAGTACAACTCCCTACCAGACAGACAAAGCAACGTATCAAGAAATTAACTGTCCACTGAATCGTAACAGTCTAGGGTCCTTGAAACAGCTACAATCACAAAAGGATACTGTAATGTACAAGGTGCCTTGCAAGGCTGTTATTCCCATGAGAAAACAATTTAAGTTCCCATGATGTACACAGTCTGGGGTTGTTGTTCCGATAATAAAGTGGCAATACCTCCCAATCGTGACCTCTGGGTATGGTATGAAAGTGGTTGTTAACCTGCAACATTGGATGTATAGCATTGGTTTCTGGTGTCGGAAGACATGGTTCCTGTAGCACAACACAGTATGGGTAGTCAAGCACACATACACGATTGCTGAACACACAGCATCAGTGAAACCCAATGCTCACAAGGACACAGTCCGACAAGCTCTACACTTTACATATGCACAGTGGTGTCCAGTGTAGGACCCAAAAATTGTGGAAAGAACCAAATTATGTCTTATTTCAATGCGTACCTGAAATCAGTGTCGTCACAGGTACACATATGCACCGCAAGAGTGTTTAATGTTGCTGATAGCTATGCATGTAATGCAGCACAGATGCACAGCAATACCCAGGGTACCGGGTCCATAGAACTGCGCCCACATCACAGTCCCGCACATGACGGATGTGTAATGGGTACTGTCAATTGTTGCAGTCAAGGGATTCTGGGTATGTAGACTCTGTGCTCGGTGTTGTTTCGCAGGCAATCCTTTCTCCCGTCCCGTGGGAGGGATGTGTGCGTATCACCTGCCTTACTCTCCGCTAATAATGCAAACCATACTCCGGAGAATGCTAAATGTAGGTGTGTAATGTGTACAGCCCTATACTACTGTCCAGTAGGCAATTGTCATGGATGGACACCCGTATGGCCAGAATGGCACCCACAACTGCAAACCCGGTAAATGACATAGCGGGAAGGCATAACACAGGAAATACACATAGGGACTACAGTTGACATTCCACATACAAAGCAGGACCGTCGTGCCAACACCGGCGTACACAGCACTCAATCTGCCAGCAACAGACTGAGGAGCACCCGCTACCGCATAGCGTAACAGATGTGCGACCTGTGGAACACATACTAATGGCACACACAACGTCAAGTAGGATATGTAAACTATGGTTTTCCCACCTATGAAGACAACATGGTTAAATGAATGCATAGGTAAGCAACATGTTCTGGTGGTGTTATAGTGGAAATACAGTGACGGATATGTCCCATTGGGACGTCTGCGGTTTAAATGGAGCATTTGCTAACCAGCATCTTTGGATGTATGTAATTTGTCCACAGTAGTAAATCACCTGGTTATGTAGCACCATGTGGAATGGGTAGTCCAACAGACATCTGCGATTTCTGAACACACAGTATCAGTGAAACCCACTGCTCACAAGGACACAGTCCGACAAGCTCTACACTTTACATATGCACAGTGGTGTCCAATGTAGGACCCAAAAATTTGTCTAAAGACAGGAATGCCGCCTTCTTTCAACACTTAAGTGAACTCATTGTCGTCACAGGTACACATATGCACCGCAAGCGTGTTTAATGTTGCTGATAGCTGTCCATGTAATGCAGCACAGATGCACAGAAATACCCAGGGTACCGGGTCCATAGCACTGCATCCACATCACACTTCCGCACACATGACGGATGTGTAATGGGTACTGTCAATTGTTGCGGTCAAGGGATTCTGGGTATGTAGACTCTGTGCTCGGTGTTGTTTCGCAGGCAATCCTTCCTCCCGCCCTGTGGGAGGGATGTGCGTAGCACCTGCCTTACTCTCCGCTAATAATGCAAACCATACTCCGGAGAATGCTAAATGTAGGTGTGGAATGTGTACAGCCCTATACTAGTGTCCAGTAGGCAATTGTCATGGATGGACACCCGTATGGCCAGGATGGCACCCACAACTGCAAACCCGGTAAATGACATAGCCGGTAAGGCATGACACAGGAAATACACATAGGGACCACAGTTGACATTCCACATACAGAGCCGGACTGTCGTGCCAACACCGGCGTACACAGCACTCAGTCTGCCAGCAACAGACTGAGGAGCACCCGCCACCGTGCAGCGGAACAGATGTACGACCTGTGGAACACATACTAATGGCACACACACAACGTCAAGTAGGATATGTAAGCTATGGCATTCCCACCTATGAAGCCAACATGGTTAAATGAATGCATAGGTAAGCAACATGTTCCGGTGGTGTTATATTGGAAATACAGTGACGGATATGTCCCATTGGGATGTCTGCGGTTTATATGAAGCAGTTGGTAACCAGCATCTTTGGATGTATGTCATTTGTTCACAGTACTAAATCAGCTGGTTATGTAGCACCATGTGGAATGGGTAGTCAAACAGACATCCGCGATTCCTGAACACACAGTATCAGTGAAATCCACTGCTCACAAGGACACAGTCCGACAAGCTCTACACTTTACATATGCACAGTGGTGTCCATTGTAGGACCCAAAAATTTGTCTAAAGACAGCTCTTCCGCCTTATTTAATCACCTAACGGAACTCATTGTAGTCACAGGTACACATATGCACCGCAAGCGTGTTTAATGTTGCTGATAGCTGTCCATGTAATGCAGCACAGATGCACAGAAATACCCAGGGTACCGGGTCCATAGAACTGCATCCACATCACACTTCCGCACACATGACGGATGTGTAATGGGTACTGTCAATTGTTGCGGTCAAGGGATTCTGGGTATGTAGACTCTGTGCTCGGTGTTGTTTCGCAGGCAATCCTTCCTGCCGCCCTGTGGGAGGGATGTGCGTAGCACCTGCCTTACTCTCCGCTAATAATGCAAACCATACTCCGGAGAATGCTAAATGTAGGTGTGGAATGTGTACAGCCCTATACTAGTGTCCAGTAGGCAATTGTCATGGATGGACACCCGTATGGCCAGGCTGGCACCCACAACTGCAAACCCGGGTAAATGACATAGCCGCGGTAAGGCATGACACAGGAAATACACATAGGGACCACAGTTGACATTCCACATACAAAGCCGGACTGTCGTGCCAACACCGGCGTACACAGCACTCAGTCTGCCAGCAACAGACTGAGGAGCACCCGCTACCGTACAGCGGAACAGATGTGCGACCTGTGGAACACATACTAATGGCACACACACGTCACGTGGGATGTGTAAACTATGGCATTCCCACCTACGAAGACAACATGGTTAAATGAATGCATAGGTAAGCAACATGTTCCGGTGGTGTTATATTGGAAATATAGTGACGGATATGTCCCATTGGGATGTCTGAGGTTTATATGAAGCAGTTGGTAACCAGCATCTTTGGATGTATGTCATTTGTTCACAGTACTAACTCAGCTGGTTATGTAGCACCATGTGGAATGGGTAGTCAAACAGACATCCGCGATTGGGGAACATACACCAGCAGTGAAAAGCACTGGGCAGGTGGACACAGTCCAGCAACATCTAACTTGACATATGCACATCGGTGTCCATTGTAGGACCCAAAAATTCTGTTCAGAGAATGCCTGCTAGCTTCCTGCATTACTCATGTGACCTAATTGTCGTCACCACGTCACAGGTACACATAGGCACGCAAGCGTGTTCAATGTTGATGATAGCTGTCCATGAACTGCAGCACACATGCACAGAAATACCCAGGGTATCGGGTCCATTCAGCTGCGTCCACATCACACTGCAGCACACATGAAGGATGTGTAATGGGTACTGTCCACTGTTGCAGTCAAGGGAGTCTGGGTATGTAGAATCTGGCCTCGGTGTTGTTTCGCAGGCAATCCTTTGTCCCGCCCCGTGGGAGGGACGTGTGCGTAGCACATGCGTCACTCTCCGCTAATAATGCACACCATACTCCGGGGAATGCAAATGCAGGTGTGAAATGTGTACAGCCCTATACCAGTGTATAGTAGGCAATTCACATGGATGGACAAGCGTATGACTAAGATGGCACACATAAATGCAAACCCGGTGGAATTACACTGCCGTAGTAAGGCATTACACAAGTCATACACATAGGGACTACAGTTGACATTCCCCATACAAGAAACACAGACAACCAGCCGATGAAGTCCAAAGCAAAGACGAGGTACTGTAGGGACCGTCAGTGACCAACCAGAGCACACCAAGAATTAAAGGCAGTCACCATAGTCTATTGGAGCCCACTTCGTCTGCTTCATAAGCAGACTTATTCAGACTACATACAATGCAGTCCAACCTACTACATTTACAAGCATTAATTGGTTGGTACATTAGATGTGCTAGGTACTAATTACATGCCTTAAAGGCAGACAAGCGAACAAACCTTACTTGGGTTACACATCCCACACAGTGAGGACATCAGACATTGCTTCGAAAGGAACAGTCTTCATCGGAAAATGGAAATATATGTACATATATGAAACATGAACCAACATAAAATGTTTTCCAAATGTCTGACTGTGTAAGCTACATATATATGTCCTACGGATTGTGCCAATATATTAGCAGAACTGCAGACACCTAGTAATATGAATGAACCATAATATATACACATAAACCGTATGATTATGACTACTGTAAAATAGACCAACGAAATGTAAAGATTCACAATGTGCTAATGTAACATTCATTTAGAAGGTTACTTAAATAAATCAATCCAGACATCCATGTGTAAATACTAACAGAAGGCCAGCGAGGTGCTTGCCCTCACATGTACTGGGAAGTCGTTCCACAGCATAGTGAGTGTCTGGGTGATGAATCCGTCCCAACAACACGTTCGATTAATGACAGTGTCAAGGTGTACGTCAGCTGCCCTTGTGGGTCTGAGGGATCTACCTTATTTACGTGAAGCATAGTCATCAGATCTGGGTTCGACTTAGCCGTGCATGCCAGGCACGGGTCACCTCTGGGCAAGTGGTATGCAACTGTATACAGCTGGAATTCTTTCAGTCGGTCAGTATAACACATATACCTGAGACCCTGCATCCGTTTGTCGAAGAACTGTTGGTGCCTTTCCAGCTGCTGCAGGTGTTGGGTCAGATACATTCTGAACGGGGCATTGTACCCAATCATAGGTCTATTGAGTGATGAGTACAAGGGGACAATGACCTCCCCTGATCTAGATGTGAATCCCTTCATGATGATGTGGGCAATGTGGAAGGTCTACCTAACTATGTTAGCAACATGTGTGTCTAACGAACGGTTAACAACAACACGTGTCCCCAGATCACTGGTAACCCCCTCCGTGCTCAGTGGACTGCCACCTATATGGTAGCTCGGGGTAACCTTGTTCATCCCGAAGGGTATGCCTATGCATTTCCTGGCATTCAGCTGTAGGACATGTCTCTGGTACCACTTATCCACATCTGTGAGGCACTCCTGAAGGATATCTCTGTCAGATGTGTGTCCGACTTTGGCATCCGGTTTGCAGTCGTATGCAAACATTGTCACCCATAACCCCCCTGTGTATGCGTGTACATTGGAAACGTAGATGCTGGAAATAGTGGACCCAGGACTGAGCCCCATGGGACACCACCTGTGACTGGCTGTGAGTATGACATGGCGCCAGCAACTATGGCCATGTGTGTTATGTGACTTAGCCCGTTTGCAACCCATATGGCGATGTATGGATTTACATTCAAGATGACGGGTTTATCAAGTATACCCGAGGGGGGTATTGTGTAAGGCCTCTGCCGGGTTGAGGTAGGCTGTATGGACTGCTTTACCCTCAGCAATGGCCTTGGTGACTGATTCTACAAAGTGAAACACGTGTAAAGGGCATGATCTGACTATGACCAAGCTAAACTGGGTTGTATCCAAAGTATGCGGGTCCCCTATGTCTTTATCTATGTGTCCCATTATGATCCATCTCCATGGCTTTGCAGATAAGGCTTGTCAAACTAATGGTATGGTAATAACCAGGGTCAGTGGAGGCACCATCTATGTGGAGTGTGACTACAGTCGCCCTGTGCTACTACTCAGGTACGTATCCTGAGGTGAGGCTAGGATTACACAGCTGTCCGAAGTGTGGGTTAAATTCCCCATAGAGTTCCTGGAGTGCACAGCTGGGACACCATGTGGACCCATGGATGCTGTGTTGACTGCCTTGGGGCTGGATGTGGGTAATGCTGGACATACCCACGGCAGACGTGCCACGTTCCCGAGTCCGATGCCCAAGGGACCACACACATAGCCGGCCTTAGGCATAGGCCAAGTAGGTAGCCGTCTAGGGTGTTGCTCTACTCGGGGCACCTTTCCAGACTCTATTTGGTGTAGGTAGACCAGGAGGGGGGTAGCGGGTGATGTATTGGTGGCAACGTCTGCCTAGGTCACCACTTACCCTAAGGCCACTCTTCCCGTGGGTAATACAGCAGTACCCACACCCAGACGCGGGTCATCGCTAGGGTCATTGCTAGTATGGCACATCATCTACGTAAGGAAGGAAACCATATATCCCCAGACATAATGGCACAGCATAATGCCTGTTCGCCGGCCAAAGGCAGACATACGTCACCCGCGTCGGTGCGGACGTACTGCACGAGATGTCCGTTAACAATGCCGACAATGTGTCGCTTTGTGAAACAAACTCCACAGAGACATTCAATAATAGACAACGACGGACAACCCGATGTCCTCGTGTCTGAGCTGTTCAACCTGTTACGCCATGTTAAATGTGTGTAGCACAGCGGAACTGGGCCAAACAAAGCAACGGACATGTCTGTGGCTCAGTGAAAGTCGTCACGCAATGTTAAACCCTTGTAATATTGCGACACAGGCCATACATACGGAGGGTTAGTAATGGAAGTAGGTTAGTTCGATCAGACCGTGTGCAATTAGTATAACGAGATCTACAACGGATACACCGCCAATCGGCACACGGTTAAGACTAATTGGGGCCTGACATGGTACCATGGACACGGACAAACGTGCCCATGTGACTCATCTAACATTCAGACAGGGTCAGGGCGGTCCCGCACAGTGGCGGCCAAGACCAAACCCAAAGCACCACAGCAACACCCTGACAATCGAAGGCCTGTATGCATATGGGATATAAGCAGCTGTCATCTGAACAGCCCTGTGGTGACGACATATGCATCCTGGGCCATGAGCGGGGAATTAGGAATGTTCAACATGCAGTACCGCACCTTTCCCAGCAGGAGAATGGATGCCTGTGACGTGCGTGTGCGGGGTGATATGTAAATGTACATAGGTACCAAGGGTATGCATATTAATGACAACGAACAGCTAACGTGCACTGGTCACAGTAAGCGTCAAACGTGACTGCAGTCACGCTGGAATTATGACTATAGAACATATAGATGTGCACGTGTACGTAAAGCGCCCATGCTGCAAAGACTGTTACATATATAAAGCTGTAAGTGCTTTCTGCACACGTCCGTCAACCGGATCAGACATATGTTACCGGAATAGTCACAAGTAACGCAAAACACGTAACCACACAGACACTGTAAACATATATAAACGGACTACGGATATGCATGTGCGCGCGTAACCCACAATCCGGACATGCGAGTGTTCGTGCGTGTGTGATCCAGTGGAACCAGGGAAGGTTACGGATGTCTCCTCCACACGTTTACATTCATAATTGTCAAATATATGCTTAAATAGTACTTATTGATTCCATGCTTTGTTATCGTAATGCTACTATTATACACATCGATATACAACAACCTGATCAACACACTACATTCTAAGGTGCACTCTCACCAATTATCAACTATGTGTCTGGATACTGATTGTATTTACCAATATTGTAGATATATTAACACATTGTTGCCGTATTATTGTTTCCATGAAGTAAGGCATGCAACACTGATATGTATATGTCACGTTATAATCAAGACTTGGAGCACTGTCCACCTAACTATGAGCAGGTTTATTGATTATTTCGCTTTAAACCGACTCTGAAGGAAGTGTATTAGGGACGGCTATGTCATGAAATCCGTACCGCGACGGTGCCCCATGTTAGTAGTTGAGAGAGCTCAGTATCCTTTCACTGTGGAGTCTATCGTATTTGACAGTGTCTGTTTCTGCCGATATATGTTCCATAATGTCGTTTATGAAGATGGGCAGGACGCAAGGTTTGCTGTATTTACGCATACTGGCACGTGGATATAGATAGGCCATGTCATACAAACGATGGGTAGTCAAGCAGACATCCACGACTGGGGAACATACAGCGGCAGTCAATACCACTGGCCAGATGGGGACAGTCAAACACGTTCTACACTTTACAAATGCACATCGGTGTCCATTGTAGGACTCCAAAAATTCTGACTGTTTTGCCAGTATGCGCCAAGATCAGCCAATCCGAGTACAAACCGTGACTACGGCACAGCTAGACATATGCACCACCAGCGTGTTTAAGGTTGATGATACCTGCCCATGACATGCAGGACATATGAACAGAGGTCCCCAGACTGCCGTGTCCATACATGTGCGTCCATATCCCAGTTCCGCACACATGAAGGATGTGTCATGCGTCGTGGGGGATGCAGCCCTGGTAACCTGGGTAAGCAAAATGGGACCCGGAGTTGTTTGGCTGATAATCCGTTGTCCCGCCCGTGGGAGGGCTGCGGTACAGGACGTGCCTTAGTCCCCAGTAAGGATGCAAAGCATCCATAGGGTAATGCTAAAGGCATGTGTGAAATGTGTTCAGCCCTACATCAGTGTCCAGTAGGCATTTCCCAAGGATGGACAAACGACGGACAAGATGGCACCCATAATAGCAAGCCTGGTGGAATCACACAGCCGTAGTAGGGCATGACACAGGACATAAAGATGGAAACAGCAGTACATACACCCTGTAGACATCCATCCTGCCATGCGAATCCCAGCGTACACAGCAGCGAAGGTGCTATCCAGTATGTGGGGATCACCCGCCTCCACTCTGCGGAACATACCTGCGACCTGTGGAACACATATTAATGGCACACCAACAACGTCAACTAGGAAGGTCATACTATCGCTAAAATATGGAGTTCACACACATAACCGACATACTGTCATGAATAAATAGGTTCTACATGTACCGGCTGTGTTATACTGACAATACAGTGGCGGATAGTTCACAATGGTACCTGTGAGGATTATGTAAAGCAGTTGCCAACCTGCAGGACTACAGTAACACCCTATGGGTAAATTGTGGAAGGACACGGGTTACATAGCACTACATAATATGGGTAGGCGGACAGACATCTGGGAAGGGGGAACATACGGCGGCAGTCAAACCCACTGGCCGAATGGACACAGTCCAACATGTCCTAAACTTTACATATGCACATCGGTGTCCATTGCAGGACCCAAAAATTACTCCTTAAGTGAGTGTGAGCAACATAGTGTGAACCGGAAGAGGTGACAGCCGTGACTACGGCACAGGTAGATATATGCACCACAGGTGTCTTCAAGGGTGATGACAGCCGTCCATGAAATGCAGGACATATGAATAGGACTCCCCAGGCTGCTGCATCCATACACGTACTTCCACATCCCATTTCCGCACACATGAAGGGTGTGCAAGGGGTACTGTCGACGGTTGCAGACATGGGATCGTGGGTATGCAAATATGGGTGTCGGTGTGGATTGGCAGATGATTCATCGTCCCGCCCCGTGTGCGGACGTGGCCATGGCATATGCGTTACTCCGCAATACTAATACCGATCATCCACCGGAAATGGAGAATGCAGCTGTGAAATGTTGACAGCCCGATACTAGTGTCCAGTAGGCAGTTCCCATGGATGGACAAATGTACGGCCAAGATGGCACCCATAGCTGCAAACCTGGGGGAATCCCACAGCTGTTGCAAGGCATAACCCAGGGAATACAGATACGGTGTACAGTACACACTCCCCATTCAAAGAAACACCGCTGGGCAGATACCGGCGTACACAACACTCCATGTGCCAGCACATCTATGGGGATCACACGCTTCCATACAGTGGAACAGATGGGTCACCTGTGTAAAGATACCAATGGCACAATCTCCACGTCTGCTGGGAATGACATAGGATGGTCAAACTATGGCGTTGACACCAAAGAAAGACATCCTTCGGTGAATTAATAGGATTGATGTCAATACACCATGGCAAACACCCAATGAACAGGGAAGACTTGCTGGCACCCTATGGCCACAAACCATGTCACACATAGGTAGATGGAACAGTCAACATAAACATTTCGTCCACGACAGGTCGCATATGGTATCCAAAGGTACTTCATAGACATGTATGCGCTATCACCCGTTGGCCCTGTGAGACTTACACATAACATGGAAGTATCCAGGCTTTAAATGTCCACCCTTACACTTCCATTTGTCACTTTCTATGCGAGCAATGGAGATGTAGCCACAGCATAGAAAGCAGAGACGTACTGCTAATGAAACACACACATGTCAACATCACAGAAAGCATACTATGAACACACGTATTACATGATATTGTACTATGAAACACAAACAAACCGGAAACCTGCAGCAAGAATAGTCGCCGTAGTTCGACACAACACAAGTCTTCGTAACATTTGAACAGTTCATTAAAACATGCAACGTTTTCGTTGTTTCCACAACGTGCAGGAAATATGCTATGTCTAAGAATGTTCACAAACAACAATGTGAGTCTTAACATGATTTTAAATATCACACTGTTGATTGTGAACACTTTAACAATTTGCTTATTCAGTTGTATGGTCGAAAGCAACGGAAACACACACACACACGGAAGGGACGGGAGATGAACCTACGCCTATTTACATGAACTCAGTACAGTATGAATCATTTACACAACGCTACCGAGTTAACTGACGTGACGGCTGTCAGAGGCATACATGTAGGCTGCGGACGTCACCCGCAAGACAATATTTGGAAATAGCCAAGGCATGTGTTGCGGAGCGTCTAAAAGCATAATCAGTCACAGAGGCAGCTGGAAACACACACACACACACACACACGGAAGGGACGGGGGACGAACCTACGACTATCTACATGAACACACTACTGTATGAAGCATTTACAGAACGCCCTACCGAGTTTGCTAAACAGAGCGCTGTCACAGGCATACTTGTAGGCTGCTGACATCACCCGCAAGACAATAGTTGGCAATAGCCAAGGCATGTGTTGCGGGCCTAAAAGCATAATCAGTCGCAGAGGCAGCTGGAAACACACACACACACACACACACGGAAGGGACGGGGACGAACCTACGACTATCTACATGAACACACTACTGTATGAAGCATTTACAGAACGCGCTACCGAGTTTGCTAAACAGAGCTGTCACAGGCATACTTGTAGGCTGCTGACGCCACCGAAGACAATATTTGGCAATAGCCAAGGCATGTGTTGCGGAGCGTCTAAAAGCATAATCAGTCGCAGAGGCAGCTGGAAACACACACACACACGGAAGGGGCGGGGGACGAACCTACGACTATCTACATGAACACACTACTGTATGAAGCATTTACAGAACGCTACCGAGTTTACTAAACAGAGCACTGTCACAGGCATACTTGTAGGCTGCTGACGTCACCCACAAGACAATAGTTGGCAATAGCCAAGGCATGTGTTGCGGAGCGTCTAAAAGCATAATCAGTCGCAGAGGCAGCTGGAAACACACACACACACACACACGGAAGGGACGGGGGACGAACCTACGACTATCTACATGAACACACTACTGTATGAAGCATTTACAGAACGCGCTACCGAGTTTGCTAAACAGAGCGCTGTCACAGGCATACTTGTAGGCTGCTGACGTCAGCCGCAAGACAATAGTTGGCAATAGCCAAGGCATGTGTTGCGGAGCGTCTAAAAGCATAATCAGTCGCAGACGCAGCTGGAAACACACACACACACAGAGACACACACACACGGAAGGGACGGGGAACGAACCTACGACTATCTACATGAACACACTACTGTAGGAAGCATTTACAGAACATGCTACCGAGTTTGCTGAACAGAGCGGTGTCACAGGCATACTTGTAGGCTGCTGCCAGCCGCGAAGACAATAGTTGGCAATAGCCAAGGCTTGTGTTGCGAGCGTCTAAAAGCATAATCAGTCGCAGACGCAGCTGGAAACACACACACACACAGAGACACACACACACGGAAGGGACGGGGAACGAACCTACGACTATCTACATGAACACACTACTGTAGGAAGCATTTACAGAACGCGCTACCGAGTTTGCTGAACAGAGCGCTGTCACAGGCATACTTGTAGGCTGCTGACGTCAGCCGCAAGACAATAGTTGGCAATAGCCAAGGCATGTGTTGCGGAGCGTCTAAAAGCATAATCAGTCGCAGACGCAGCTGGAAACACACACACACACACACGGAAGGGACGGGGAACGAACCTACGACTATCTACATGAACACACTACTGTATGAAGCATTTACAGAACGCGCTACCGAGTTTGCTGAACAGAGCGCTGTCACAGGCATACTTGTAGGCTGCTGACGTCACCCGCAAGACAATAGTTGGCAATAGCCAAGGCATGTGTTGCGGAGCGTCTAAAAGCATAATCAGTCGCAGAGGCAGCTGGAAACACACACACACACACAGACACACACACACACACACACACACACACACACACGGAAGGGACGGGGGACGAACCTACGCCTATCTACATGAACACACTACAGTATGAAGCATTTACAGAACGCGCTACCGAGTTTACTGAGCAGAGCGCTGTCAGGAGGCATACCCCTACGTGAGTGGTATCATTTGCAGAGGCAATGCGCCCGATCGGGTGTTCGGACAGAGTGCGCAGTCACGCAGTCTGTTACCATCCCAAGGTCGCCGTACACTAACACGTTAGTGCTGCAGTCGTGAATAACAAGTAACTACTGATCAGTACATCACTGCATACTGGGCATGCTCAGACACTTAGACTCGGCACAGGGCAGACATGCATACACATGTTGCGACGGCATGGGTGGCGTAATGTCGACCATCGTGTGTGTCCAGCCACACAACAGAAACCTGGCCATGCCACAGACGTGGCCGTTGCATAGGGGATACAGGCATGCACCCGGGGTATAACTGCAGACGGCCGCGGTGTGCACTGTGCTGTGTGTCTATCTACACAGCTGCCTACTGGGCATGCTCAGACACTTAGAGTCGGCACAGATCAGACATGCATACACATGGTGCGACGGCATGGGTGGCAGAATGCGGACCATCCTGTGTGTCCAGCCACACAACAGTAACCCGGTCATGCCACAGACGTTGTTGTTGCTGCGGGGAATATTTAGGTGCAATTAACCATGTGTAGGACTGGCCTACAGTTTGTTGCATGCTACAGACAACCCTCCCAAACACAAGATACCTTCACAGATGTCCTGAGGACACTGGTGAGTGGGCATGCTCACAACAGCACCGTATTGGGTGACATGAACCACCCATACATAGCCTGGGAACATTACCCATGGCACAACACAGTACGCCAGCAGTCCCAGGTGTTCACACACCTGGCCACTGTTAAACAGCCATGCACCATACATACCAGGGGGGGGGTGTCTGACAGTTCTGCCCATCACGCATGGTGAGGATATGCCCCACACAGGATGTACAGCCCTCAATGGTGATGCAAGACCGTATAGTGGATCCACTGGTCATCCACTCACTGTAACCAACACCAGCATGGGGGACCTCAGTGATGACCTCTCCACAGAAAAACACACACATCATATGACCGGTGTGGTACCCTACAAGTCCTCCATGCCAATGTTGAACAGAGGCCAGACCGGCAAACGCCTAATGAATGCCTTCCCCGACCACCCACATGCATGTCTGCAACAGGCAAACATGATGACATCAGGACCTTGTCCACCACAGGTAGGCACATGGTGTGGTGGACCGCAGCCACTGACTACCTGTACATCAACAGTTGGAGCTACTACATGGCAGGGCAATGACAGTACCAGGGAAACCATCACCCATTCATACCGGCGTCACCATACGGCCCCACATACCATCATCCAGGTCCGCTTGTGGGAGTGGTACTGCAGAGGGCACATGAGACAACCACAGGGCCTTCCCTAACTGTGGTAAGGACATGGTTGGGGCACACAGACTTGCCTGGAAATGGTCCAGAATGGTACAACAGTCACTGCACCCACAGACATTGTCTGCATACCACAGGACATGTTCCATGCATACATCCCCAACAGGGAACATATCCATCCCACCAGAGTGTATCCTCCCAAACATGTCATATGGCCTGGAGTGATCCCATATCTCTATGGCGTTTGACACGTCAGCAATGGGCACCGATGGTTTCCCTGGCTGTGTGCTACCCATCCTCTTTGAGGCCCTCGGCCCACACATGCGCGCACTGTGTCATGTTAGCCTTACTATGGGCTATGTCCCCAATGGATGCCATATGGCATCTGTGGTCCCACTATGCCAGGGTAGTGCTCCTATGGACTGTCAACAGCCACACCCTATACGCTTGACAAGTGTTGTCTGCAAAGCTGTGTGGAGGTCCATACAGGTGGTCATGGTTACAGATAGCGGTGTACAGCCAATACCGAAACATACCCACAACTACATAGTCAAGGGCGGATCCTGCCTCCCGAACCTGCTCGTCCAGTCTGGAGTGTTCACCAAGGCCATTGATGGGGATACGTGGGTTTGCACACAGTACCATGACCTGGTGGGAGCGTTCAGAGCACACTACACATGGGACCCATGGAAAGGCTCGCCAGCATACATGTGGGGACATATGTCACCCGATGCTTCTCACACAGGTTGGAGGTCACACCACACAGGGTTGGTGCTCAAGGTGCCTTGTCACACTCATATCTGGACCCAGTGGAGGCCCACAGGGCTCACTCCTGTGCCCCTGCCATATGGCATCCGACCTTCCAATGTGCATGCAATCATAGGGGATTGTAGCAGACAAGGTATGCAGATGACTACGCCCGCCAACATACCCAACACACCATGTTACGAACATCCACCTAGGGCGTCATAGACATGGATGACTGGTGCCAGAGCCATGGCCTGCTACCAAATGCCAGAGAAGGTGCAGCCCTACCCAGTGTGAAGAACATGTTCGTCCCAATGTCACATGTAGGTGGTACGCCATTAAAGATGGTGGACATGTTCAGGGAAATGGCTACCACACCTGTCGGCAACCTCTGTCAACACACACAATGGCAATGTGGGTGTGAAGACATTCCATTGTGGCCTCCTGGTCTGGATGGAATGGCAACCACATCAGGGGTGTTCATTGTACCCCTGTACACATCACACACCAGTGCAATGACTGCGTACAATGGCACATGTGGCCTGTAGCTAACCTGACGCCTGCAGCACACGGAAGGACCGCAAACGTTCCACAAGACGGGGATGACGGTGCTAGGACATGTGTCACAAGGTGCACGGACAAGGGGACACCGGCTGTGGATCTTCACAGCACAGCTGCTCCGTGGTGATCTGTGCCTGACATACACGGCCATGTCTGACCTGGGTGACATGGGCACATTCCACCTCCCAGGCCCCATGCAAACACGGGCACAGAAGCGACTGTCAGACACCTCAACTCAAAGATGAGTGGGACGTGCTGGGGGAACAGGGTAACGGCCAGACACACCCTACAACACGGGGAGGAGTGCCAGGCCATGTGAAGGAAAGGCCCTGACTGCCTTTGTCCAGGACTGCTAATGGCGTGTGGATGTGTGGCGATAGTTATGCGCCAGTCAACCTCTGTGTGTCACTGCTAGACCAGGGACTGGGGACTGATGGATATGGCATCCCCATCTTGAGGGGTGTTAGATGCCACACACAGTCATGCTAGGTCCACACATGTCGTAGGGCACATATCCTGTCACGTTCATGTGTGCCTATGTACCTATGTAGGGGTCCATGCGGATGTGGGTAACTGTGCTATGCTGATTTTGCCAGACATGCCTGTGGGTACCCCACGACTACACGTGGGGAACTAATTACAGTGCTCCCAGTAGGCACGTGCAAGTACACCATCAGTATCATACGGGTTAACTGCACCGACATGGTGCTACACATGTAACCACCACACATACTGTGTACACATATCAATGAATGCTGCACCTGTCCTGCATGGTATGTCTGCTGCATGATGTCCGTGCACAACACACATCACATACACACCTGTCACCAGCCATACACACACACCACAACATACACAGCACGTACTATGCGTACACAGGTATCACATACACCTCTCACTATCGTGTCCACCCTGTGCATCATAATATGTTAGCTTAACCGTGCATTGATGGTGTGGCTCACAGTTATGCGGCAGAGACTTAATCATATGCACAGGGTGATATGTGTGCCACAGGCATGGGCTGTACCAATGGATGACATCATGTGTGTGTGTGTAAGGGCCAGTGCATTGAGTGGGCATGACTATGTAGATTGCATGTGGGTGTGGTGGAGCCCTACAGTTGTGTCTGCTGTGTGTGGGTGTGTGTGTACACAGTTCAGTCATCTGTGATGCCTACACGGGGTATGCTTGGCAGCCCCTGACTGTACAGTGCAGGTGTTACGGCTCACTGTGTCTGCCGGCGGCGAAGTGACCCGCGCCTGCCTGGGGTCGCACGGGCACGACCGGGTGGAGGTACAGACTGTCCACTCTCCGATGTCACATGTCCGCTGGAAACGTGCCCACGAAGCCGTCCAGGGCCACGTCCACGTGGCCTGCTCTGTCCTGGTGTGGATGGTGTAGTAGCAGCTGCAGTGCTACTGCTACCATCACTGTCTGTGTGGGCATGGGAGGTGGCACGCACACGCTGACCTGCAGCAGGTGGTGTTGCTGGCACGCCCATGTGCCCTATGCCTCACCCCTACCTGGTGTTCCTGCACGGACTGCGCACGCTCAAGGATGGCCAAGCCTCGGTCGATGAGACCAGCCATATCGCCCAATCTCCTATCCAGAACATCGGCAAGATGCTGTTGTGCATTTGCCAATGCCTGGATGCTGTCATTTAGGGTACGGATTGCGGACCTCTGCAGCCTCTGCCCGTCCTGGTTCTGCCGTTCGGCACGTGCCTGCGCCACCATTACAGTCTGGAACATGCGTCTGGTTATAGCAGCTGCTGCACCCTGTACGGCAGGTGTATGTCTAGCGGTGCTCCCCCTATGGGCAGCACCTGCCACATGCCTGCGTGGCACTGCACCAGTCCTTACACTGGCAACATCGTGTACCCACACCTTCTGCAGCCACCACACATTCCTGCTCGGGGACAACAGACGCTGACTGACCGTCATCTATGGGCAACGGTGTTGGGGTATGTGTCGGCATCTGAACCGTGTGCAGGGATGAAAGGGACGTATGTGTGATGTTCTCCAGTGGCACAGACTCTGCCTGTGACGACCCTGCCTGTGCCTCATGCACATGCTCATCACCACTAGTATCTGTGGGGACACTAGCATCAGATTGACCGCAGGAGGGGAATGCACCTACAGCACCTGTCAATACAAAGACATACCATCGGTTACAATACAGACACACACAGACACACACACACACACACACACACACACACACACACACACACACACACACACACACACACACACACACACACACACACACACACACACACACACACAGCATGCATGTGTTAATGCAGGTGGCATGCAGCATTCACACAACACAGACCAGTGAATGCAGACCAGACATTCATAGTGGCAGTATGTACACTGCCCTGGTGGGGACAGTACAACAGGCAGGTGTCATTTAGTAGGCATGCAGTACACACATTCATGGTAGTTTGCATGCATCAGCGTGATACACCGTGTGGCCCCGGGCACGTTGAGAGTACACATGGCTGCCAACACTATGTAATGTACACCGCAAACATGTGCGGTATCATGTGGACATGTGAAGATGGTGTCCCACCGCATGCACCACATCACGATGGCTGTCATGGTGCAGTGTTATGTGTACAGTGTACAGATACAATGTATGTGTAACAGTGATGTCTGTGCAGGTACGTTTGCTGTGAGCTGTGTGCATAGCTGACGGTGTGTGGTGCGGGCTCTGTGCCACTGCACAGTAGCAGGACACAGCTATGTGTCTGTGCGATGCGTGACCTGGACGCATTACATTGCCATGTCTGTAAGTCAGTTCAGCTGCTCAGCAGCACATATATGGTGGACATTGGAGGCACCTGTAGTAGCTGTGGAGAGGAATTTCATGTCACTGGTGTACTACATCAGATGTCCAGGGGTCCACTACATTGATGAACCCACTATGTGTGTACAGGGTGCAATGGTGAGTACCCACTGTGGATGTGCTGTGTGGCAACATGCCTGTAGGTATCAACCATGGCCTTGTCTGTCTGACTCATTGACAATTGTGTGTGGTAGACATTGTGCACACGGCCCTGTGGTGGCCCATGTGACATACACCCATACTAGTGTGACGTGTCACATTCTCTACGGATATGCTGACAGTGTGTATGTCTGCTATGTTGTGCATAGGTCATATCATGGTGTGGCAATGCTGCAGCCAGACATCCACGTGCATGGGACATGGCATGCGCCATGTCACAACGCAGTGCACCGATGCAGGGCATGGGTCACATTGGTAACACCTGTGCTCTGGCCAGATCACAGCTCACTCTGTGGTACTGTGTCCATACTGCACTGGCATACCAATGCATACTACACATGCAGCCATTGTGTAACACCTACACCATTGTATGCATAGCTGAATGCACGTAACACACCAATTGGTTGTGTGGTGTCATACCACTCTACGGTAACGGGTGTATCTACTGTACATGGGTGGTGTGTATGTCGGGTGGTGCGAGCTGTATACCGTGACGGGGCACACACAGGTGAGCATGTCATGCCTAGACACATGGGGAATATCAATACAGCAGAACATGCGTTTGACTGGCAACAGACTTACCTGCAACAGACCCTTGTCCTTGCGACACGCCAGAGGTACCTGTAAAGGCATTACACAAAGGTATACACATTAGCCATTACTATCTCCACGGTCAGCACTGTGCATGACACATCATGCATGTGTGGTTGCATGTGCTATGCACATGTCTGCTAACACAACATAGCATACAATGGTTTGCATCTTGTGTGGCCATATACCTGGCATGTATTGCTATATCATGTGTTGTACTATGACACCCACACCCACGCCGCCTATCATACAAACATGCAACACTGACTTACCATGCGGCTCCAGGCTCATAGCTCGGGAGACACCCACCTCCACGATGGACGCAAGTGGTTCTGCGTGTTGTTCGTGGGTGTCCCCAGACTGGCCAGGAGCTCCTCCGTGGCTGTGAGTGGGGGCTGTGTTGGTGGCCCACCACCTGTCCCACGTTGTTGCCTGGCGATTGCAGCGGCACGCTGTCTTGCATGCTGGATCAGGTCTGTGCAGTGCCTGCGGATTTGTTGGTAGCTGCGGTTGGTTCCGCCACGCTGTTCACCCTCCTGCACAACTCCTCCCACATCTCCTGCCGTTCTTGTGCCTGCTGTGGCACATGGCTAAACAGGGCGTTGTAGTTACTCTGGAGGTATGGTATGATGACCTCTTCCTCCTGTCGGCTAAATGGTGGAAGCCGGGAACGTGGCATTATCTGGAAGACATGATGATGGTGGCAGGTCACATTCACACTGCTGTGCTGGCATACTGTTGGAAATACATTGCTATGACATGTACGACATCTGCACAGTGATCTGTGAAGGGCTTCGTGGCGGTGACACAGCCGATGTTGTGGCTTCACACCATTGAGCACTGGGTGTCACATCATATCTGTGTGCCACCCCATCACACTGTGCACGCACCATGTAGATGTTAGCCTGCCATGGACATGTGTACCTGGCCCGAACCCATTGGGGCCATATGTTCATAATTTTCCCCCCCTGTCGCCCGTGCACTTTCCCCCCTTCCCTGTGTAATGTTGGGGGGCCTCACGGGTTCCATTTTAAGGGACAGGATGTTCACATAACCCGGCCCCCCTGAATGCATTGGCCCCTCCTTTTCACCCTACAAAATTCCCCATTTAATTTTTTGTTACAATGGTGACAGGGCAATTGTAACCATTACAAAATTTCAAAAGGGCCCTGCAAGCCCCCTTTTTCACCAAAATTGGGGGGTTTCACCAACCTGTTTTCTGCAGGGGGCCATTGGGCCCCCACATTACCCCACTGGTTTTATGGTTGAAAAATGAATTTTCCCTTTTGTCCATTCCCCCCATGGGGGGACTGGGATTTTTTCAAAGCAGGCCCCTTCCTTTGGTAATCTCGATGTATGGCGGGGGGGCCCCCTACACAATTTGGTTTTGGCCCCCCAAAACCCCCCGGGGTTTCTATTCCCCCCTCCTTTTATTTTTTTGGCATAGCTTTTGGGGTTTGGAAAAATTCAACATGTTTTCACCCCTTTGGGGGCATTTTCCCCAGGCAGGAGCCTCACGTGTTGTTGAGGGTGTGGGGTTCCCCCTTTGGGGAGGTAAACACAATTTCCAATGCATACCCCGTACCCTCAGGGCTATTTCGGGAAAGTTGTGACACATGTGAATTTACACAACAACCCCCCACCCATCACATGGATACCCGTGGAATATGTGGGTTCCCTATGTTGGTAATACAAATTTTCCGTGCCAACCCCAGGGGTTTTCATACACAGTTCCCTGTGTAATGTTGGGGTTTTTGGTCGGGGATCCCTTTTTGGGGCATGGTTTACATGGGGGCCCCCTGTGGGATGTGTCTGACCATACCATTGGGCACCCTTTACACTACAACCCATTCCAAGGCCCCAAAGGGGCCAGCTTAATTTCTATGCCGGGGCCCTTCACAAGCAACATACAAGGGGCTGCACCATTGTGGGATTGGGCGGGGCCCTTTGGTGTGGTTTGGCAAACCTAACCGTGGGGTTTTCTGGAGGTGGCAACCAAAAACCCCCCATTCACATTTGGCCGCACATCGTGACTTGACATTCCTCCTGAAAATTTGTTTTTTGTCCAAAAACCGGTCCACCCGGCCCTGGTGGGACAACAGGGTGTTCCTTTAAAAATTGGGGACAAGCACCCACAACCCGGCCCTGATTCAGTGCTTCCCTTTCTGGAAAAGTAACAGGGACCAATGTTTGGTTTTGGGCCGGGCCTCCATCCCATCCCACCTGGGGGGTTGCCCTTCCCCCCAACCCCCCTTGTACTTTTATGCGGCCCAAAGGCGGCATGTGGGGCTTGGTGAATTTAAAACCATCCAGGGGTTTGCACCCCTTTCCCGACCCCTTGGGCCACAGGGTACACCGGCCAGCCCCTACACATGGCAATTTTTTTCAGGGATTTTTTCCCCAAGTGGTTAAACCAAAACACCGTGGGACATGGGTAATCTGGTAATGGGCCCCTTTCCAGTAGTGCCTTACCACAGCTTCCCCTTACATGGACGGGATGCAGGAAAGTTGACAAAACCCCCCCACTGTGCTTACACAAACAATGCCCCCTACCACACACATGGGATTTTTCCCGTGGGTTTTGGGCCCGCCTCCATGCCCCCAAGGGCCATAGATTTTAAAAATTTCCCCTCCAAAATGGTGCAACAACCCAGGGGGGGGTTGTATTTTTCCCCAATGTTTTTCCCTTTTCAATTTCATTGGGGTTTGTTGTCCCCGTTTTTGGGCCCCTCAATTTTTTGCAGGACATGGCCCGAACCCCAAGGGGTTTCTGGTCGGGGGGCCCGGTACTTCATTTGGGACCCGTTGTACCATTTTCCACAACACATTCCCAGGGAATCATTACCCCCGCTTGGATGCAGTGGGGGGTTGCCATTCACCCCAAAACCCCAAATACAATACTGACCAAAAACCCCTTGTCGGACTGGGTTCCAACCCCCCTTGGTTTGTGAAAACCCTGTTACCCCCCTGCTGCCCCCCCAAGGGCCCCTGGATGGTTACATTCACAACAAACACCCACTTCAAATTAGGGAGGGACCCCTCCCAAAGGGCATTTTGCCTTTAACAGTGTACGGATTTTGTAATTTTTCCCCTGGTAACCCCTGGTTTCCACCAGCATTGGGCTGGGTTTTCAACCCCCAGTGGTATTTCCCGTTTTCAAACCCCTGGGTTCACCCGTCCCCCCCTGTTTCCAGTTTTTTCCCTGTTGGTTTTGGGTTTTACAGTCAGGGGGTTTCCCTTTCATCATTAACAGTATAAAATCTGCCCCCAGATGTTGGGGGCCCCCTTGGGGGAACCGGGTGTTTTCTAAAAATCCCCACAAAGCACATCCCCCTGGGTTACCCGGTGTTGCCTTTCCCCCTGCCCCCAAAGGGGACCACCCAAAACATTTTACGGGCCCAACCTTTGGCTGGACATTTTATTAATGGGAAATTAACCATCCAGGGGTTTGTCTAACCAGGGGCCCCTGCCCCCTCCCCCGGGTAGTTTTGGTATCCGCCAACCCGGGGTGTTACATGGGCTCTTTTTTAGCAGGCAGTGCTGTTTTTTTCCCTTATGCGTTTTTGAACCACACTACCCTCACACATAAAATGGTGGACCCTTGGCTAAGGGGTGCACCCACCCCTGACTCCTTCTATGGGATGGGCCCTTTGCAACGGTTCCCCCCATTTTCCCGTCCTTTTTGGCAGGGGGTTCCGGTAAGGGACACCCCATATGTGGCCCCCTGCTTTTTAATTCCCCTTGGTTGGGGGGGGACAAAAATAGCATGCCCCGTTCAGCACCATTCCCCTTTATCTATTTCCGGGACCTGCCTCCATTTCCCCAACGGCCAACCGCCAGTCCTTTGTAAAAGTTTAACCTGGGGCACATACCTGGACTCAACACAAGGGGGGGGTTTGGGTTTCCCAAAACCCCCCCCGTATTTCACACTACCCGTTTTTCCCATACACATTTCCTCATATACCATTTTTAATACCCAGTTTTGGGCCCCCTACCAATTTTTGACACCCCACAGGGGGCAGAAAAATTGTACACCCCAGGGTTTCATCCACGGGGGGCATCCTTACCTTTTCAACCCGGGGCAGTTGCTTGCCAAAGGTATTTTCCCAACAGGCCTTCCCTTGTAAAGGGATTCCCATGGGCCCCCAATTTCTTGGGCCATATTTCCCATAGCTGGGTACACATTCAGGGCACATTTCCTACCTACACTAACCCCCGGGTGCCCAAAACCTTCCATTTCCCCGTAAGCAGGCCTTTTCAAAAACCTTTTGTTTCCTGGGAAAAATTCCCTGCTTAATCCCCCCTTGGGCCCACCCCTAAAACAACAACCCAAAAACAGCATGCCCCTTTTGGTACCTCACCCCTAAAAAGGGGGTAAATTTTCCCGCCCTCCACTCCCCAAGGGATTTAGGGATGGACCCTCCATGGCGTTTGCCCTTGGGGGGGGAAAAGGGGCACCTGCATTTGCACAATTTCCCCATTTTAGGGCCTGGTTAATTTCCCCAAATGGAAACCCTGGTGGGCTGGCCTTTTCACAACCCACAGGGGTTTCCTGTTCCCTGGAACGTTTCTGGGAGGGGCCAACCCCTGGGGCGGGGGGTTTTTGCAGGAAATTTTTTTCACCGTTTGGTTCATTGGGCATCCCTGGGGGGGTCCTCTGGGGTACATTCCCCAGTGTTTTCCACACGGCCCCGCCGGGCATTCATTTTGGGGCCCTTCACCGCATGGGTTTTGGAAAGGGCCTTTCTGTTTACTACCATTTTTCCACATTTCCCCAATTTCAGGCCCTACCAACGGTATGAAACATTGACGCCCCCAGATGTTGCCCGGATCCCGCCTTTAATTTTTTTAAAATACCAACAAAACCACTTTTATTCATAATTCCCAATCCCCCTTTGGTGGGAAAAGGTTTCCCTGTGGACACCATACATAGGGAATTTCCCCTGCACATGTTTGCTGGGAAAACATCCCAAAAAGTCCACCCCCCGTGGTTAGTTTTTGGTATCCCGCCAACCTGGGTGGGGGCATTTTTCCCGGGCAACCCCAGGGACCCGGGGGGGCCCCTTCCCCTTTGGGGCACCCTCCCCACCTACCCCAATTTATCCCCAAATGGAAAAGGGCCCGAGATTGGGGCTCACTTACCCCATGAAGGGCCATTTATTTTTGGACTTCCAAAATTTGACAACAAAAAGCCTTAACCTCAAGACTACCTTTTCCTTTTCCTGGCAAACCCCCGTTGGGCCTTTGTGGCCCCCCGAAAACCAATTTTCCCATTTCCCCCCTTTTTCCTTTTTGAAAGGGGGGGAACCGGGGGGTTTTCCTGACATGGTTTTCCCTCTTTGCCCTTTCCACCCTTTTTATGCTTTTTACATTACAATCCAACCTTACCCTTTTCCCTCCCATGGACGGATTTTTACCCATGTTCCTTCTGTACAGTTTTAACATGGTGCACCCTACATGCTGGGCACAACCTTTCCGGGAGTTTTTTCCATTCCCGTTTTTCCTTTTTTAGTTTTTTGGCCCTATGCCCTATTTGAATACCAACTTCCTTTTCCTGTCCACAGTTTAACAGGGCCTACTTTCCCTTTACTTGGGGCATTCAGCTATCCCCCCCTTTTTTGTTCTGGCCCCATACCCGGTTTTCCCGTGTGGCCGGGATTTTTAAAAACCTTTAGGGGGTTTTTATTGATCAGGGGTTACCCTCCCATTGGGGGTTTAAAATTTCCCTTTGTTTCCTGGGGTTTGGGGTTGGGGTTTACATTTGGGGGCCCCGTCCCTTTCAGGCTTTATTTAAATTGTTTCATGGTTTATTTTTTACAAACCCTGGCCCCACCCCGGGTTTTTGTGGGGTTTCCCTTATTCACCTGCCGGGAAAAGTGGGCTACCTTTTCTGGACCCGTATGTCAAGGGGATACCTTGGGTGCCCGGGGGACCCTTTCCAAAACAACCCGAAGCGGGTGTTCCAAAAACCCTGTTGGGGGGGGTTTCCTTCCCAATGGTTTTAAAATTCTGTTCGGGATTCATGTGTGCTTCCCCCTACCCCTTTAACGGGTTTAAATCTGCAAAAGCGTCTGTAACCCCATTTTTTGCTTTTTTGATTTTTCCCTAAAAAGGGGGGTGTAAAGTACCTCCCCCATTGGGCCGTTCTCCCCGGGCTGGAAACCCCGGTATTTACGGCCGTGGGCAGGGGGGAGGGAATTTGATTGCCACATGCCCAAATTTTTAAACCCGGGCCTGTGGAATCCACGATGGCCCCAACCAGCGTGGGACATGGGCCTTTGCACTCCCCAGGGGGCCCTGTGGGCACTTTGGGAATTTGCTTTGGGGGCAAGCCCTGGTAACCCCCCGGGAGATTTTTAAAACTACTTTTTGGGGCTGCTGTCATACACCCATGGGGGGTTCCGTACTGTTCCTTGCCTGTTTTACACCCGCCCCGTGGGCATTTATTTACACATTTCACCCGGCCTTAAAAACGGGAAAAAGGCAAATTCCCTTTTTCCTCCATTTGGCCATTCTGCAACCCCATTTCCCCAAGTGGGCCAACAAAATTTGTGGGTAAAGTAAACATTTGTGTCCCTATGCAATTCAGCCCGGTAGGGCATAGGGGTTTTTTATTTAATTTTTTTTTTTTTTTTTTTTTTTTATTTTTATTTTTTTTTTTTTATTTTTATTTTTTTTTTTTTGTTTCTGTCTTTTTTTTTTTTTTTTTTTTTTTTTTTTTCTTTTTTTTCTTTTTTTTTTTTTTTTTTTTTTTTTTTTCTTTTTTTTTTTTTTTTTTTTTTTTCTTTTTTTTTTTTTTTTTTTTTTTTTTTTTTTTTTTTTTTTTTTTTTTTTTTTTTTTTTTTTTTTTTTTTTTTTTTTTTTTTTTTTTTTTTTTTTTTTTTTTTTTTTTTTTTTTTTTTTTTTTTTTTTTTTTTTTTTTTTTTTTTTTTTGGGGGGGGGGGGGGGGGGGGGGGGGGGGGGGGGGGGGGGGGGGGGGGGGGGGGGGGGGGGGGGGGGGGGGGGGGGGGGGGGGGGGGGGGGGGGGGGGGGGGGGGGGGGGGGGGGGGGGGGGGGGGGGGGGGGGGGGGGGGGGGGGGGGGGGGGGGGGGGGGGGGGGGGGGGGGGGGGGGGGGGGGGGGGGGGGGGGGGGGGGGGGGGGGGGGTGGGGGGGGGGGGGGGGGGGGGGGGGGGGGGTTAAAAAAGCCCTTTGAATTTTTACCTTTAACCAGGGTTTTAAGAAACCCTTTTACCCCAACTTTAAATAAAAAAAAAAGGGAAAAAAGGGGAACCCCTTTTTAAAAAAATTTAAAAACCCGGGAAAAGTCCCTTTATATACAATTCCTAAACAAAAAAGGAGCTTGTTGTGGGTATGCCGCTGTCATTCACTGCCTGTATGTGTTTGCTACGGTTTTAGCTGTTATCCCTTTGATATGTGCAATGGGGTATATCTGCGGATGTGGGTGACGGGTACGGGGTGTGAGTCTTGCATTTATACATACCAGATATGCTTGTGTGTGTGCTCCATCCCTGCTTGGGGAGCTGCGGGTTACCTGTCTGTTGTTCCGGGAATGTTTGTTTTGTTGATGTCGTCTGCTGTCGGTATCGCCTGCATGTGTGCTTCCTGCACGTATTCCTCCTTCACATCGGTTATATATCTGCGGATGTTCGTCCGTGCCTACCATCCATTGGCATTTTGTCGCTGATAGTTACGGTGATTGTGGTCCTATACTTGGGGCGGACTGTATGCTACCGGTAGCCTCCTATTCGTGTGCCACTTGCTTACGTCACGGTCGTGGAACACACCGCGGTATTTCACGGACCGTGAGTGTTCATGATCGGTGCCGGGATGGCACATTCGTATTTTCGCCGTACATGCCTGATGCTGTGTAACGTTGCCGACGGACCGTGTGGAGTCTACGTTATGGCCGCCATACCTACGGTCGTGGTTTGTACATGCGTCCTTTGCATCTCCTGTTTGCTATGGCCCTGTGGTACACTTTGGGACATTTGCGCTTTGCATCATTTTACGTCGCCACGTGCATAGCCACTGAGGAGATGTCAGTACTACTTTGTGGGTACTGCTGTACATACACCTATGGTTCCTGTACTGTATGCCTACGCCTGTTATTACACTCCGCCTGTGACATGTCACCTTCATACACAGTTTACACTGGCACACACATTACACACACACAGCGGAACACACGACAACCTCACCTCACACATACACATATTGCCGCCATGGCTGTCAACCTTCTATTTCAGGAGTGGGGAACACACACAATAGTAATGTGAAACACATGGGCATAATGTGGAACACATAGTAATGGCATAGTGACAACTTCAGCTAAGTAGGTCATAGGTTGATTATGATATGCTGATTTACTTACAGTGAAGAACCTTTACTAACTTACTATGAGTACATTCTATTTACCAGGGTGTCATTTATATACATTCCTAACAATGGATGTTTGAGAGACATTTTCAATGTGGAACTTGGAGGAACTGCGAGGAACATGAACTGTTTTACACCCCAAATGAGGTCGTTCCTCATAATGTCGTACACTTCACTGGTATGCTTTCCGCTTTGACCGACGGTTGACCACAATACCTACGTTGGCGCATCGCGGTGGCGGCGTATCTCCGCACTCATGTCCTATGGATATGACACGCACATATGTAGGGTTGCCACCTTTTCAAATGGCCAAAGTGGGACATTTTTAGTAGAAACGTCAGATTTTGCATGCCAACACATACCCACGGCCAGTACAAAGGACAGCGATTCACTTTTTTGACGGAATACAAAGCTGTAGCATTACAGTTGCTTATTCTGTTTATTATCATATTTAGATGTTTCTTCTACAAAATAACTGTTTTCTGCAACTAATAAAGTAATTATGGGAAATGGTTTTGTCCTACAATCTCAGGACATTTGCCATTTTGATAATGTTTTTGCAGGACACAACTGCCCAAAGGTGGACTGTCCCTCACAACGTGGGACAGGTGGTGACCCTACACATATCCCGTTACTGTACCGTGGACTGGTGACCATCCCGACACGCGGATATGTATTGATGCAGGTTAACATTTCCATGGCTGGCGTTACCTGCCCTGCCCACCCTCCAGGATGATCGGGTTGTCGGTCACTATGTTTAATATGTGGTGATTTCGCGTCTTACTTATCTGTGAACTTGCATCCCTGGGTTCCATATTACCCTGTTGTACTTTCTATCTGTGTATGCGTACATATATTTCTACATGTGTACTGATATGTATTCCGTATCTGTGTATGCACATGCGTACATGTGTGGTCGACTTGCGGCGATAGTGGCAGCATATGGCTACGCCGTGTGCTGTTGAACCGGCGTGCGTTGAGGTGTTGGCGTTCCATGCTCTGCTGGCTATTGGGTGTGCAGTGTTTGGCCGGTGCCTTTGTTGGAGTCACACATACGTCCGCACATACGGTACACATTACGGGCGGACATGTTTGTGTGGCGTCCATTTTACTGTGTGTGCAGGTCAGGAGGTGTCAGTCCATGGGGCCTACACTGTCAAAGTATGTGCTATGTTCCCTCTTTGCCAGGCGTAGGCATATTGGGTACGCCTCTGTCTGTCTACTGGCCCTGGCTCTGTGTGTCCGTGGCGTCGCACCCTCTCTACCTGTCCTTACCCTGGCTGTTGTGGCGGGCTTGGTGGCCCTCCGCATTATGTCCCTGCAGCAGCTGTTTCCGCAGAATCATATTGTGTAGCATACAACATACTATGAATATGTGGGCACTTGTGCCTGGAGAGTACTGCAAGGCTCCACCGGATGTATCCAAGCACGGGAACCGTGATTTCAACATCCCGAACACACGCCTATGATTATTCTCGTTTGCGTGTGCCTCATTATGGCGTTCTTGCATGTGTGTGTGTGCATTTCTGATGGGTGTCATCAACCACGGCTCCAGTGCGTAGCCAGCATCCCCCACAAGGTGACCTTGTGTGATGTCCCCACTGGCGAATACCTGATACAGCTGTGAGGCATGCCAGATATGGGAGTCGTGGTAGCTTCCAGGGCTGCCAGCACACACATCCATGATAATGCCCTGCGCATTGCACACGACCTGGCAATTGATGGAGGGGTATCCCTTGCGGTTTATGTAGCGTCTACCCTGCTCCCCAGGTGGTGACTTGATTTCTATGTGCGTACAGTCTATCGCACCCAGGACCTCCGGGTATTGTGCCACACGGTGGAAGCGTCGCATATTGCTAGCCAACTCCTCCTGAGATGTGGGGAACTTTATGTGCTCATGGGCATGTGGTAACATGGCATCCAGGAACTGGTGTAGTACCCTGGATGCTGATGTCTGTGAGATGCCCATTATGTCCCCGGTGGGCCTCTGAAAGGTACCTGTAGCCAGTATTCGCAAGCTCACACATACCTTTGTGTCCACTGGGATGGGCTCCCCTCTGTTGTCTCTTGTTCTCAGGCGCGGCCGGCACAGCTCCACTATTTGCTGTAACGTGTCCCTGTCCACCCTGTAGCGCTCTACTATCTCCAGGTCTCGCAGCCCCTGGTAGGTCACCCTTGGTCTGAACACTCTCCTTCTCCTGTGAGGCCTACGGTAGTTGTCGGCACCACCCTCCGCAACTCCGTCTGTCTCTGCCACATACCTATGCATCACGGCCACGGCGGCACCCAGCATATACATGTTAAAAGTTCCCCGTCTGTTTACACTCTACGGTGCGGCGTTTGGGAAATCGCGCTGTGTGTTGTGCGCATTCACATTTATTACTGTTGTGCTGTATACCCGGTGAGGTCATTGGGTGTGTCTGTGCGGCCCTATCCATGGATTATTTCCGTGGTTTTACGCTTGCAGCTGCAACGGTACTGCCTGTAGTGTTACATTACAGTTGCCTGCATTGCCTTCGCCTGGCATCTTACATTACTGCATCCTGCAGGCACATGGCATATGATGCATTTTATCTGCAGCCGCAGTTATGCTACCTCTGTACTTGGCTGTGCTATTTCGGTTCTTTGCTCTTTGCATTTCTACTACATCCCCTATTATCTTTGCTCTCATATGCCTCCCCTTTCCCGTTCTGCAGGAGTCTGCATGCAGACTTATCAGCTGCCGGCGCTTGCCCTTCCTGCATTGATTGGTGTTAATTGCTCGTTACGGATACATTTACACTGCTTCCGCATTTCCTCGTATTCTCCGCATTACCTTCCTATATCCCTGGTTGTTGCCGGTGAGGCCGTCACATGACTGGTTTCGGGAACGTAGTCATCCTCGTGCACATGCATTTGTACGCGCATTCTGTACTGTCAGCGCATCTATTTCCTAACACGCCAGTCCTGATGCTGTGATGTGCATTGTACAGCCCAGATTTGCTGTCCTCCAATATCCTTCCTCCTACAGTGGCACACCCCTGTGTGGTTGACATGTATCTCGTGTAGGCCACTCCTCGGTGTCGTACCGCTACGCCGTTTGCTCCATCCTTACGCTGGCGCCGTTTTTGCGATTCACTATTATCTGCCTCATTTGCATGGAATTGACTACTAATACCTGGTTACGGCGCCGGACACCGCCTCCACTCCTTGACAACCATTGCGCTGGGGTTGCAGCTTTACATACATACTATGGTGTGTGGTGGCTGTGCAGCTGATTTGTGTTCTAATGCTTTTTTCGGACATTATCATATTATTTAATTGCTTTACAACTTCTGTGCACACATCCCGGGGGTCTGCTGTTCTTTCTACGTACGTGCCATTTATGTCATTTTTTACATTTTGTGCATATTTTCTTTGGACATTCTCGGTGCCTTTCCACATTGGCATATTGCACCTATATGATACCTGACTTTGACAGCCTTCCGTTACTCCTCCGGTATGTTTGGGTAAATGTAAACCGTTTTTGGTTTACATTGCCGTTCGCTTACGCCTCGCGCCACTTGTGGATCGCTATTTGCCCTCATTTGCATGGTGCAATACCGCACACAGTGTGTTTTGCATACCTACGCCGGGGGCGGGGACGGTCCGGCGCATGCCGGTAGTGCACGTGGAATTCATTCATACCTGAATCGCTAAGCAGCCATATTTGGCGTTATAACGCCGACGCTATGCTGGCGCCTGGCGCAAGGTTCATGAATCCCGGGGAGTGTATTAGGGAAGGGTAGTGTGTTTAAAAGTATGCTGGGATATTGGTGGGTTTTTTTTTTATGTTTTTATGGGTAAATTTTTTGGATAGGTGCATAGTGTGCTGAAAACATTGAGCGTTACGTTGGTACATATATTTATACACGAACTTTGAAGGTGCTTTCCATTTCAGAGCTGTCGTCCGAAGGAGATGGTCGCATAGGACTTATCGAAGGATTTTACCAATTTTGGCTGTCGTTGGAAGGTATTTGTATTGGAAGGAGTTATCAAAGGATTTGTGGATCGTTCAAGGTGCTTTTCCTTTTGGATGTATCATTGGAAGGTGGTGTTCATTTTGGAGCTATCAAAGGAGTTGGGAAACTATCATTGGAACTTTGTTTGTGGTTTTTTGGATATATCGTTGGGACAATCGGTGTTTTTAGACTTTGGGAGCTATCATTTGAACTTTGTTTGGTTAAAAAGGATTTTTGGATTTATCGTTGGGGCAGTCGATGGTATTTTTTAATTTGGACTTATCGATGGACTTTGGGAGCTATTATTGGAACTTAGTTTGGTTGCAAAAGACTTTTGGAGCCATCGTTGGGGTTATCGAAGGAGCTTTTGGTTTGGGATTCATCGCTGGATGTGTTACATATGTGGAGATTTATTTTTCAGCTGTATTTTCCTTTATTCAGTTCTTGGATTACTTAAAAAAAAAAGAAGAAAATGGAGACAAGGTAAGTGATTGAGGAAAAGTATTTAATGGTGAAACTGTATTTATTAAATGGTACATATGCAATTTAATATAAGTAAATTCAGAGTACTGCTTTGCTTCTTTCTTGGTTGTAATGTATACTCGGTATATTCGAATGTCATTAATTTTCATAGCTGTTAGGGCTCTACTGTTTAATATTGTTAATTGCGGATTCTTCAGTTGGCTGTTATTATATTGGTTGTCAGTGTAGATAGTTCAGAAGATGTGGATTGTTCACTGAGTGTTGTTTTGTTTTTTACTGTTGAAGGCTTAGAAGTAGTTGGTTGGTTAATTGGTGTGGTACATGTTGGTATGGATTTTCTGTTTTTTTGTGGAGGAAAGTTGTTAGCGATGGCTTTTAATAGTTCTTCAAAGCAGTCTTTTGAATGTGATAGTTGTGTTTCATGCGACATATATTCAACAAGATAGGAATGTAGATGGTGACGTGCAGTTCCTCGCTGTTTCTTGTTTCTCCACTTTACTGAGCCCCACATTCTTTCTATATGTTGTGTATGCACTCCAGTGACAGGGTCAACAAAATTACAGCTGTGATTAACTTTGCCATGGCTGACGCCAGCTTTTTCTAGTTGTTTTGTTTGGTATGCTTTCCAGGAGTCTGAGTATATAATGCTACCTTCTTTGATGTTTTTTTGTATTTGGTCAAACAATGTAGAGGCAGTTCTATCAGGCACTTTTACTACAAACGTTTCTTTCATTTCCCTACAGATCCCTCCGAAAATCCACTATTGAGGTAGGATACAACCGCTGTTATTTTTCCAACGAGTAAATAAACTTTTGTCGATTTCCACTATATGCCCTGGCCCTCCGATCATTTTCTTCTCTTGTTTTTCCAACTCCATGGTACATACATTCCTTAAATAATTACTTCAGTCGATAACTGTTTTGTCAGCCATATCCAATTCTTCACGACAGAAATTAATGCTAGTTAACTGCTTACACCAACAGTATATAAAACGTACAGCAGTTATAAAAGAAATTCTACTTTCTTCAAAAAAGTTACCTTCCCGAACTCCTATATGCTGGTAGCATTTAGCAGAGTTGCATTTCCAAAATATCTGTTTTCCATAGTATAATTTTATTTCATGTCCTGAACTGCATTCCTTAAAACTGTGTATAATTCCATACTGTTGAGATAACTGAATTGCCTCCTTTTCTGTCTTAGGTAAATCCCACAATCGCATTTTTCACAAAACTATGACTACAAATATCTACTTAGATGGTTAATAACTATATGCCTTTTCAATAACCTGTTGACTAGAGCTTTGACAACTTTTGTATAGCACGAGAAATGGAACACATACAGAGATGCTTTACTGACATGCGTAAATAGCGATAAAAAAGGGTCAAGCTATTTTAAAATGTTCTTTTCTCTGTGTTTTCAAGTTTAAATAGTACTATAAATTAAAACTTTTATAGAAAAAATGTTATTTAGTTTTAATACCGTTAATACCATTTATTTAAGGAAAACACAAGCGAATAATTTTAGCTTGAAAATCTGGTTGCGATAATACATAAGTACCGTTTACAGATATATTTATGCACTGCAGCTCATTTTGAAAATAGATTTCTACATGTGAATAGTATTAGGTGGACGTGTGGAAGTGAGGGAGAAGGGACTGAAAATGCTCTGAATTATCAGATGTTTTAAGAAGGCACAACAACAAATTATAAATAAGTGTTTTTCAAGTAGTTTAATGTAACGGTGTTCATAGGTCCATAGGTGTTTACTAGACTAATGACCACAAGGGCCTTTTCAAGCTTAGCCATGCATCCTAAATCTCTGACAAGCTCTGGCAACCTTGATAAGTATAAGCAAGGAAATGGGAGATTAAACTTTTACAAGCAGGGACCTGAGAGATCAACCATTTGCAGCCAGCCTGTGCCCATTAGAGACATAGGTGCCAAACAAGAGATACATTTCCTTTCCTCATCCAATTGTGCAAGTTACACTTGACTTGGGTTGGAGAGGAACTCTGCTTCTCATTGATGGGGATCCTGTTAGTGGTCCCCAGGACTCAGCAAGCTCTGCACAGTGTGCAGGAATAGTGCAAGAGCTGCTGCACGCAATATGGCTGATGGGCGATCCAGGAACAAGCTCCCAGGACGTGCACGAGCGCTCCTACATTATTCCTGCATGGACACCACTGCCCTATGCTAATTACCCCATTTGCTGGTGAAAACCATGGAAATGAGGTGAATTTGCGATCCAGAAAGCAGGCAAGCGTCTGTGCAGGAATAATGTAACCTACAGAAATGTATTGGGTAACTAACCAAATACATTTCTGAAAATTACAAAATGGAGGCATGACAGCTCCAAAGAAAGCATGTATTCAATGTAGTACACATGCCAATAGCCAAATATATGGCTATTAGCATGGGAAATAGTTGCAAAATTATAAAAAGTTTACTTTTATTTTTTTTTTGGCTGATTTCAGCCGTTTAAGAGTAGGGCAGCGGTCCGCAAACGGAATCGGCCAGAAAATAAGAAAAAAAGTTGGAAAAAAGCTTTTAGACCCAAATCAGCATTTTGCTATGATAGTCAATGGCATGCATAAGATAACAATACCAGGGAATAGTGGTTGCTAAGGGGGAAGCTCATTGTGAGTGTGGTAACTATGAATTAGCATTCTGGTTTATGCAAATGAGGGGACTGATACTGAATCACAGATTTCCTCTTAGTGTTAGCTTGCACACAACCGTGTAGGTGCAGCAACACCATGGTATAAGTATAAGAGGTAGATGACCTCATAAGGGGGAGTGTCATGCATGCTGTAAGCTTATTGGAGCTCTGTGGCCCGTGTTTGCCCTCAGCTAAGCACAGCTAAGGAAGGGGGTGTGTCTGAGGCTGCCTAGCTGTATTTACATTGCCTAAACTGGTGTGTGCGGCGCGCAATGAGTTTTAAGAAAAAAAAAAAAACACAGGAAATAGCAGTTCTGTTCACATCTGAGCACTGGGTATGTGCGATGCACCTCGGGGCTTAAACGGGAAGGCAATGGGAAGGGAAAACAGCAGTAGGAAGGCAATCAGGGAGAACTAGCATAGCTGGCAGGTAAAATGTATCAGAATCAGCCAATTACACAGGCAGCAGCCCAGCCCAGCACACTACTATAAACTATGCAAACACCTTTCACTCTGGTTATTCCCACAAACTCTACACCACCAGTGTACACAGATGGGGAAATTTTACCTGACAAAACTAACAAAATGTTAGGGGCTGCTGTTGCTCTCATACATCAATATGTGGAAGAGACTGAGGGTGGTGAGGATGTGAATGCTGACAATCAACCCACAGTGAGGAGGAGGAGAAGGGTGTACTGACCCAGGGTAACCTACCAGGGGCTAAATGAGCTGGAGATAGTGGAATGCTGTAGGATGGACAGGGACATTCTACAGCAAATTGTTGAGCTGTGCCAGCCATGCCTCACACACAGAATCAACAGAGGGGAGCCCATCCCAGTGGATACCAGGGTATGTGTAAGGTTAAGAATACTAGCCACAGGTACCTTCCAAAGGGCAACCGGGGATATCATGGGGATCTCACAGGCATCAGCATCTAGGGTATTCCACCAGTTCCTGGATGCTATGTCAGCACATGCCAGTGAGCACATATATTTCCTCAACACCCGTGAGGCATTGACCAGCAGTATGCATCTCTTCCACCAAATAGCAGAATACCTTGAGGTAGTGGCTGCTATAGACTGTATGCAGATACACATCAAAGCACCACCTGGTGAGCGGGTTAGGGTCTACATAAACCGCAAGGACTTCCCCTCCATCAACTTGCAGGTCATGTGCGATGCCCGGGGCATTATCTTGAATGTGTGTGCTGGCAGCCCTGGAAGCTATCACGACTCCCACATCTGGCATATGACACAGCTGTACCAGAAATTTGCCAATGGGGACATCCCATATGGCTACCTAATGGGGGATGCTGGTTATGCATTGGAGCCATGGCTGACGGCACCCATCAGAAATGCACACATACCCGAACATGAACTGCATAATGAGGCACACACACAAACCAGAATCATAATAGAGCATGTGTTTGAGATGCTCAATTCATGCTTCCGGTGCCTGGACATATCCAGTGGAGCCTTGCAGTACTCTCCAGCTACGTGTACACAAATGTTCATTGTATGTGCCATGCTACACAATATGATCCTGCGGAAACAGCTGCAGCAGGAACAGCATGGGACAGGGCCACACAGCCCCCACCATTGCCAAGCCCATCACAGGTGAACCTGCCCATGTAGGCAGAAAGAGGCGTGCCCAGTATGCCCAGGCTTTGGCAAAGAGGCAACACATAGCACATACACTGACATGGTAGGGAATTTCTCCTCTCTCTGACTCGCACATACAGTAAAAGGGATGCCAAACATGACACTACGTGTACTTTACCATGTATAGGGAGTGTACTATGTGCATCTGACATAGTCAGCCCTCCAGCACTATCCTCAGTACTGGCACAGCCACAAGGTAAATCACTCTTCCTATCAATTGCTGAATGGAGTAGTATGTTCTGCTAGTTGAATCTATGGTATGGATGTGAGCATGCAAGGGAATCGGGTGGCTGAACGGGATGGCAGCAGATAGTGGACCCCTATATGGGCAGCATGAAATCTATAACAAATGCTGGTGTCAACAAAGTAGGTAGTAATAGACAAGGTGACAAATCCCACAGCAGTACATGTGGTGGCCCAAATGTGTGTCCATAGGACACACACATGCATGTCGGTGAGCCTCACATACCCAACACCAGCCTCAACCAGCATGACAGGTGTAGATGACCATAAAGAAAGGCTGTTATAAGGTCTCCAATTGATGGCTATGGTGAACAACCTCCCTCCAGACCTACACAGACAAACTACAACAGGTCTAGCAGTTGTAAGTTAGTTCTAAAGGGTAAGAAGTCTGAAACTGAAATGTAGGTCAAGAAAACCTAAGATCTGTACTCTACTGATATGCCTCTAGTCTGCATGATAGGTCAAAATACAAAACTAAATGGAAGCTAGCAGAGTACCTGAAATACCAGTGCAGTCATAGCAAATGTTTACAGTTGTCAGGTGTGCCCCCCCTCCCCACAATCCTGTGTAGAAATGCAGTAACATGTACGTGTGGGTTTAATAACAATGGAGCACAGATTACCTGAGCTGGCCCAATTTACAGGATAAATGGTTGCATGTGTACAATATGCAGGGGTCCATGTGTTATGTTGTGTGTTCTATGTTGTGTGGAAGTGGTCAGCATGTAGGTATGGACGGTTGTGTCTCGGTGGTCTATGGCCAGTACTGTTGATGATAGGGCCACGTTAACAACTGCAATGCCAACCACAATGCATCTCAGCAATGCCCAATTCAGCAGTCATCAATACTCACTGTCCAGATATCAATATCTGTCACCATCTGAAAGATGGACATGCCATGAATGTGGGCACAGACATACACACAGTACACTGGTGGAAGTACCCTAGACAGAGTACATAAAATGTAACTGTCAACTGCTCACACCTTGGAAATTGTACTTAAAGGTTAGCAGAACATTAGTTGTCTGTTTAGTATGGAATACTGATGTAGTCTTGACAATCACTGACAGTCCACAAAAGGCACAGTTATGAAGTAATGAGAGACTGCCTATGTCCCAGGTATATCTGTGTGTCAGCTGCAAGAAGCTTCCGTATCACACATGCACTAAGCTCACCCCACCATCATCCACAGGTTTATCACAGGTCATATCCCTGCTGTTGGGAATGAGTACAGTATGACCTCCACTTCTGTATGGGAATACCCACAGAATACAGCATGCTGAAGAGGTATCCCATGCAGGTGTGTCCCTAGCTGTAAGCAGCACCCTGCCAGCATCCACACCAATGGATTAATATGGAAAGGAACTATTGCCATTAACACCTCACACACTTACACTGTCACCCCAGGGGAATCCAGTGGTTCACAGCCTGGGAATGTAGGAGTAACAGAATGCACTGGCCTGCTACAGATGGCCTGCATAACTACCAAATGCCCTACAGTCCTCTGTCAAAGGCCTGTGCCTCACCCATACTGCAAATGTATGTTATCTCATGGGGTCCCAACTAACAACATAACACAGTCCACAGAACACAAATGTAAGGCCCTGTTGACAGATCCCAGTAGCATGCCCACCATGTTGTACTGCATTAACTGTGGACACCCCAAAATACCACTGGGATAAAGGGACAACTATAGGGGTACTTCTCAGATATCACTTGTGTAATGTTAGGAAGAGGATAGAATAACAGAGTGGGGGTGTAGAAGCATGGACATCATGGAGTGTGTGAAGTCTAAAACTCTGATGTGTGCCGGGACTACCCCTGCCTGCAAACCTAGTAATGGGTAGTTACAAACCTGCTCATAAACCACAATGTGAATGGGAACTGACCAGATGTATGATGCCTGCCTCTGGGTAACCTGGGTGAATCTGTACAGCTAAGAGGTATGGCCACAGCAGGATATGGCCATTCTGTTACGTTGATATGTGTACAAGCATGGAATTCTCAGCCACCACAGTACCAAGATGCTGGACCATTTACACACACCCATCAGCAAGTGTTTGCAGCTACCCCTCCAGAATGGCATAAGTGTGCAAGAATATGTAGGCTGCAGACCACAATACTGGACACAGCTTTGTTCATCTTGTATTTCCCAGGAAATAACTGTGAGCAAATAAGTATATCTGCAGTAGTTAATAACATAATACATCACAGTATAAAACAGTACATATGTCTGAATATCTCTGATAACAGCAACCATGTAACACAAGCAGCACAGACACAATAGTTACAATATCCTACTATCTCTCACCCATTGTGACTCCATATTGTCAACCTATCTACAGATATCCTGTAGAAACAGTCACTAGCTGTAGGTGTAGAACACCAAATCCTGGACTGGAGTACAACCTATCTGGAATGGATTCACACACTCAGTACAGAAGGTCATACTGGGCATGCTCCTACACTTTGCTTTGCACACACATTAGATAGGAATACTCACACATATCCAAGGCCAACACACTATAATATGTCAAACATACACACACACAGATGTGGGTAAGAGAGAGACAGACAGTGACATAGAGATTTCCATCATGAGGCTTGTCCGACCCACCACACATCCAATTGGCCAATATCACATGATGTGCCGATGTCAATCACTGTAGACATTGCTTTTGGTAGCACTCAGCCCTATAGTGTCTGTGGTGCTTGTGATTACTGTGTAACATGATAGTACAAATCAGTATTCATCTAGCATTTGTATACCCAGTCCTGTCAAATATAAAGTTGTGTGTAACTGAGTGTTGTGTGTGTGTTTCCAGAGGAATGGTTTATGGCCCATTCACACACACTGCACTTCCCATTGTCCATGTTAGCACTCATGCTGATGTCAGTCACCTTGAAATAACCCTTTGGACAAGAACTAGCCCTATAAGCTCCATGGTGCTTGCAATAACTTTGTAATGCTATAGTGTAACATACTAATTAGGTAGGAGTTCTAATCCCAGACATAGCAACTGTGAAACTCTGTGTGTGTGTGTGTGTGTGTGTGTGTGTGTGTGTGTGTGTGTGTGTGTGTGTGTGTGTGTGTGTGTGTGTGTGTGTGTGTGTGTGTGTGTGTGTGTGTGTATGTGTGTGTGTTTGGAGATGAATGATTTTGAGGCCATTCAGTCACTATACTTCCCATTGCCCTAATTTAGCAAGCCTGCTGTAGTGTAACATACTAGTTAGGTAGGAGTTTTAATCCCAGACATGGCAACTGTGAAACTGTGTGTATTTGTGTGAGAGAGTGTGCGTGTCTTTGATGATACCTGATTTTATGGACATTCACACTTACTACTCTCCCCTTACCCCTCCTTTAGCACTGCTGCTGATGTTAGTCACCTTCAAAGATACCTGTGGAGAGCTCTCCAACATGTAAGCTCCATGGTGTGTGCCATAAATGTGGAACAATGTAGTAGCATTAACTGCACAAGTATGGGTTTGAACCTCATCTTTGGCAAGTGTTTGTGTGTGTACCTCAAAGATTTTGGCCCCATTTACACCAAGTACATATCTCAGAGCTTGACTTTAGCAGTCCTGAAGATATCATCCACCTTAGAAGTACTTGTTGTCAACCCTAAACCATGTCAGGTCAGTGGTGCATGTGGTAAATGCGTAACATAATGGTCTGTAAAGATTGTTAGATAGAGGTTTGAACCTCACCCCCGGCAAATGTAAATATGTGTTTACAGTAAAATTATTTTGGGATCTCTCACCCACTACATCATCTAATGCCAGTATTTACAAGGGCTGGTGATGTTCCTCACCTTAGAAGTACCTTGGGACAACATCCATCCTATAAGCTCTGTGGTGCATGCGATAAATGAGGTACATTATAATAGCAATGCATAGCTAAGTAGGGGCTTGAATCTCAGTACTAGCAAGTGTGTGTGTGTGTGTGTGTCTGTTATCAGTATCCTGTGTGGAAGTTGCTGTGATTGTGTAATAACAGGATCCATTGTGGGGTGGAGTTTTGCTAAATTATTATGTTGAGGACCTAGTATATGTCACAATGTCTACATTACAAAGACAGCAGATGTCAAACACCAGAGAGACTGGTGTAGACATTCAATAGCCCTACATGCGGCATTATGAATTGGTGAACAATGTAGGTAACCCTTCTATTATGCAGTGAACACTCTCCACCCATGTCTCATACACAAACACACTTGCTAGGCAACAACCACTACACCTCCCATTGCCCTACTTTAGCACACCTGCTGATGTCATTCACCTTGAAATAACTCTTTGGCCATGTATCAGCCATATAAGCTCTGTGGTGCTTGCAATAACTGTGTAATACTGTAGTGTAACAAACTAGTTAGGTAGGAGTTTTAATCCTAATCCTGCCAACTGTGATAATCTGTGTGCTTCCCTAAGAGAGTGTGTGTGTGTCTTCATTGACACCTACTTTTGTGGACATTCACATGTACTACACTTCCCTTACCCCTCCTTTAGCACTGTTGTTGATGTGACACACCTTCAAAGATACATTTGGAGAGCTCTCCAACATGTAAGCTCCATGGTGAGTGCAATAACTGCGTTACACTGTAATAGCAATACATAGTCAGGTAGGGGTTTAAAACTCAGTACTGGTAAGTGTGTGTGTGTGTGTGTGTGTGTGTGTGTGTGTGTGTGTGTGTGTGTGTGTGTGTGTGTGTGTGTGTGTGTGTGTGTGTGTGCATCATCATTATCCTGTGTGGGAGTTGGGGTGATTGTGTAATGACAGGATCCATTGCAGCCTGGGTTTTGGGTTTTGCTACATCATTATATTGAGGACCTATATGTCCCAATGTGCACATTACAAGGCCAACAGTTTAAAACACTGTAATGGTTGCTGTAGACAATCCTCAGCCATAAATGTGTACAGCCATGTGCAATTACTATGTGACAGTATGGATTATTAAACAATATATGCAACCGTTATAATACCCAGATACGACTCTCCACCCATGGATCATACACAGGCACACTTGGCTCTTACTCTCTTACTCCCTTCCTTTCTTACTTTGTCTCTGTCTCTGTCTCTGTCTCTCTCTCTCTCTCTCTCTCTATCTCTAGCCATCTGTCTCTCTTCCTCTCTGGTGGATGTGGAAAAGTACATCTGTTTTGGATAGGCAGCAGCTTGAGTTGTATAAGTAATGCTCATGATCAGCTGATTTTCAACTTTCTACCCCAGCATTCTCATCTCCCTGGTACTAGGTCTGCATTTTAGGTCTGCTTGAGTCTTCTCACGTAAAGTGATCCAAGTGCTCCCTCCCTGCCACAAAACTGAATGATAACCTATTTCAAAACCTGAAGATGCCCCTGAAGCTGTTTGCTTGCCAGGCTTCTTATAAGCTTATAATCCTAAAAGCATTTTCTCATTAACTTGATCTGATTGCTCCCTCCCTGCCACAAAACTGAAGGATAACTTATTTCAAAACCTGAAGATGCCCCTGAAGCTGTTTGTTTGTCAGGCTTCTTAAAAGCTTATAATCCTAAAATAATTTTCTCATTAAAGTAATCTGAGTGCTCCCTTCCTGCCACAAAACTGAACGATAACCTATTTCAAAACCTGAAGACGCCCCCAAAGCTGTTTGCTTGCCAGGCTTCTTAAAAGTTTATAATCCTAAAAGCATTTTCTCATGTATGTTACAATTACCTACTTTATCATCAGTAACGGTAATGACTATATTTATTTGGTAACCCCTCTATGTGAGATCTAGCAGCCTAATGCAGACCCCTACCCACTATCTCTATCTAGTCTTTTTGACCTTACCTTCTTACTTTGGAGTAGTCCTCCTGCCTATCTCTCCCAGTTGCCATTTTTCCTCTGTCCACTACATGGCAGCATTCTACCAACATATAGTTTAGCTTTAACTACCTAACCTAAAGTGCTAGAACCTATTTGTAGTGATAACTACAGTCCTAATCCCCTTGCTAAATAATTGGAAATAACTGGAAATTTCACTAACACCATCCTAATCTTTGTACTCATAATTTGTTAAAATAACTCTTTCTTCATCCTTATTTCTCCCCAATTTCTACATGTTAAAGCCAAAACACTAAAGACAGCTGATACTTTTTTCCTGCTGTACTCACCTTATAGCTCTGCCTGCTCTGCGGGCTCACTACGCTCCCCTACCCCCAATTCCCACCCACCCCCAGTACACCTAACCTTATACTACAAGTAACCACACCCCCTTCCTACATTATCCAATAGTTTACTCTGTCTCATTATATACTTAGCAATCCACACCCTTTTTGCTCTTTGTCTTCCTTCTTGTTAATCCTTCGACACTCACCCCTAACTCTTATACTTACTTCTTGCTAAAGAGACCCACCCCTTACTGTCCCTGTGTTCACACTCATTCTCCTTGTATCTCACTTAGTACATAATTACTCTCCTTGTATCTCCTAATGGATTCCTTCAATTATGGCTATCCCAAGCTTAAAAACTCACTCTAACTTGCTCCTCTTGTCAATAATTCTTGGCACTCTGCTACTATCCTACAGGCTCACTTGCTATGACTCCCTTCATTTTACTAAATATTATCCCCCCAAAACAAACTACCCCTCTCTCCCTTTTAAATTCTAAATCCCACAGTAATACTACATCCTCATCAGCCTACTTTCAACCTCAATTTCATAGAATAAGCCACTTTAAGTATTTCCAAACCAAAAAAATTAACCCTATTCTAGGTAGCCTATGGAAACTATCTATTATTCTTCAATGGTACCTACAACTACATGGGGACATTCATCCAAACCCAGGCCCTAATACTAACATCCCTGATTCCCAGTCCTCCCATCTAGCCACTTCCAGCACCCCCTCTTCTGCCAAAAATTCTCTTCTCATAGCCCACCTTAACATCCGGAGTTTAAATAACAAAATTAGCCAGCTACATGACCTGTTAGACTTATACTCCTTTGACATCCTATGTCTAACTGAAACTTGGCTCAAACCAACCACCAAGGACAATGATATTATCCCACCAGGCTATAACATAATTAGATTAGACTGCCCAAATAAAAAGGGTGGTGGGGTGGCAATATTGTTCATATCTGAGTTGCAACTTACCACCATTGATATTACACATCCCTCACCTTGCAATGCCGAGATCTTAATGTCCAAGCTTCTAATTAATGCTAACAAATCCATTTATATTATCTGCTCTTACTTCCTCCCAGGTAACAACATTAATACTGTGGAAAATATCCTCTGCTTGCTCTCCTCAAACTTCCCACAAGAATCCATACTCCTTGTCGATCTTAATATAGACTGGAAATGTTGTACTTCTGATAATCCTACTACCCACATAAACCTTCATGTTTTTTATCAAACCATCACCTACCCTACAAGAACACACAAACCTAGTAATAAACAAACCACTTTAGACTGGATTCTAGTTAACAGTGACCCCAATTTTATAAAACAAGCATACTTCCCGATGATATCAGTGACCACTCTCTTACCTTTATAACTAAACTAAAAACCTCTATACCCAATCAAGTAAACTTCAGAACCACCCGTAACAAAAAATCTAAACCCAGTTAACTTTCAAGCAGAGCTTAGAGCTTGCAATTGGACCCCCCCTAAAATACTTACCACTTGAGGAAGCTGTCTCATACTTTAATAACACATTCTTACAAATCCTAGAGCACCATGCCCCTTCTTGTATGATCAGATATAGGAATAAACCAGCTCCCTGGCTTTCAAAAGAGATAAGGCAAACAATGTGACTTAGAAATAAAATCTGGACCAAATGTAGGCATACAAAAAGAATCCAACTGATCACTTAAACTTTTGACAGCTTAGACACACCACTAAGAAATCTATATTCCTTGACAATTACCTACAATTCCAACAAACCCAACATCAAAACCCACAAAAATTCTGGTCAGGAATAAATAAATTACTTCATCCTGCTCACTTTAAAACACCTACCCCCTCCAATTTGACTCAGTATTCTTCCATCCAAATTGCTGACACTTTTAACATTTTTTTCTCAGAAACTATTCAGGTTCTAGCCAATTCCTTACCATCAGCATACACCTCTAACCCTCCTGTGCCTACTAATTTACTACCCCTATTACAACTACAGCCCATTCCAACATCTCTCATACATACCCTACTTCTAAACCGTAAACCTTGCACCCCATCAGCTGATCTTCTTATGGCTGAATATCTGAAATTAGCAGCCAGAGTACTTGCCTTTGCCATTTCCATCTTATTTAACAGAACCATTACAGAATGTTCCATCCTAAATATCTGGAAAGTCTCACATATTATCCCACTACAAAAGGGCGGAAACTAGAATTAACTCTCAAACTTCCGCCCTATAGCCCTACTTTCACCTATAGCAAAAATTATGGAGAGATGTATTCATTGTCAGCTTCTGAAGCATCTCCTCCAAGATCACCTTCTATTCGACTGCCAACATGGCTTTAGATCATATCACAGCACTACCATAGTTCTCTTATTCTTTTTAGACTGTATAAATAAAAATCAAAATAACAGTCTCCTATCCTCTGCCCTGTTTATTGACCTCTCCAAAGCATTTGACATGGTGAACCATGAGCTATTGATAGATACACTTAAATCTCTCTCATTAGATACACAATCAGTGAAATGGTTTAAGTCTTACCTAGGAAACAGACAACAAGCGGTCCTCTGGGACAATGAACAATCCTCTCCCCTCCCTATTACACTCAGAGTCCCACAAGGATCTATCTTGGGACCACTCCTCTTTACTATTTTCATTAATGATCTGACAACCTCCCTTCCTCAAACCACCTGTATACAATACGTCGACAATTCAAGTTTAATCTGTGCTGCCTTCTCACCTTCCCAACTTCAATCCAGGACCCCAAAAATGTTCACCTTAGTTGAAAACTGGTTCCATCAATGCTGTCTCCTCCTGAACCGTAAAAAAACTAAATTACTATTGTTCATCCCCACTCAGAAATCCCTTGCCATCAGCTTCACAGTCATATCTAACAATGGTACCAAAATAGCTCCTGACATAACCACCAAACTTTTAGGGGTAACAATCGATCACAATCTTAACTTTGACACACATATTAACCTAACTATTAAATCAGTTAATAGAAAACTTGCCTCACTTTATAGACTTAAACCCTTTCTCACACCTTCAGCCAGGACTACTATTGCCCAAACTCACCTAATTTCTACCCTCCTCTATGCCTCCCCAATTTATACACACCTCTCCAAATGCAATATCAATAAGTTGGCAACATCTTATAACAACATAGCCAGATTTGGCACTGATGCCCCATTTCGTACCCACCACTGCAAAAATCTCAAACTTCTAGGATGGCTTGAACTGCAAAACGAGCTTCTTTTTCAGCAACTCATGATCACTCACAAAATCCTGCATCATACCTCAAATACTCCCATAGTTGAAAACCTTATTAGCCCTTACCAAAATCTTTTAACCTTACGATCTGCCAACAGAGTACTTGTTTCCTCCCTAAAATCCAATAACAAATCTGGGGACTGCCTGTTTTCTAACTCCACTGGTTACTCTTTGAATAAGCTTCCAAGAGAACTAACATCCCTTGCATCCACACCTCTGTTCAAGAAACAACTATGCATTTTCATAAAGTCACAATGGCTTTGTCCATGCTCTAATCCTGACTGATCCTGCCCCCTCTTTACTGATCACTTTAAAGCCTATAACTATTATATTCCTCTTGCTGTGTCTTTCTCTCTTTGAACTCTTCCTAATGAAGAATTTGCCTAGGCTAAAAATCACTACCCTACCCTAGTTTGTTTGTTCTATGAATGTACTGTTTTTATAATCTGTTTATAAATGTGTTTTAATGTGCTAATTAAGTTTTTATTAGTTTAAAAAGTCATTATAATATGTTTGTATAATTCTTGTTATTTTTCTTTGAAGCTTTTCTCCCGAGCCTCCACTTAAAATGGACATACATTCAGTTGGACCTTCCTGGTCAACAAATGTGAAATAAAAATAAATAAATAAAATGGTCTGTGCACGAATTACAGTCTCCCACTTGCTAATTGCATGTGGAACAGCTGGGGTATCATTTCTATAACCAATTGCATGGAAACACACTCCTATAACTAAGCGCTTCATGTTCATGTTGGCCCTTTTCCTTCACTGTGAGCAGGACTTCATGTGGGTATCTGACAAACAATATCACAGAGGGTAGATGGAAATACCTCTTAAAACATACACTGTGAAGACAGGCCAGCAAACAGGAGGGGGGTGTTCCAGACATGGGGACAGAATGTAAGTATTGCTGTTCTACATTTGAAGTAATGTTGGTTTAATAGGGTTGTGTGGATATGGCTGTTCTACATGATTTAAAGTCTGGCATGACAGTGTTATGTGGATGAAGAAACTCTCACCTGTAGGGCTATCTGCAGACTGGCCAGAGTTTAGAGTCTTACATGTGTTGTGTTACTCACACATTTCTTATCTTTAGAAATGCAGTAGCATACTCTGATGATTGCAATCAGTACATGGTGACATCCATGTGAGTTACTGACTTCATATCCCTCAGAAGAGACATGTCACAACAAACCCTGTTACACCAGGAATTTTCTCAGTTTATCACAGCAATATGTCAACATTGGCCCTGTGTTTGTGCCTTTGTCCCCCAAGTCTGTCACCCTTTGTCCATATGTCATGAAGTAAGAGGTGCATATGTTCAGTATATCATTATTTACTGACATCATACCTGATAACAAGCCAGTGAGATATCAGACTGCTAGACCTTTTATTTATAGTAGGTTTTATATTTGAGGACAAAACCTGGACATTCTGTTGTAGTCTGTAGAGTAGTGAGATTTGTGGACTTATGGCGATTGTTGACAAGAGTGTGTATTGTAAATATGCTACTTGGCCTATGTACAGACTGTGGTAGATGTCATTGTTCCTGGTCCTGTTCTATCTGATGTTGCATGCTGCTCCAGTTTATGGGACCCTATCAGCATATATATTTGTAGGGCCAGACTGAGACATGTCCCATACCAAAGTCAGGCATCAGACTACACTATGTATTGGGCCAGTATATGTAAGATTAGTGTGTGAGTGGCACATATGAGGATGGTTTTGTTCACATAGTCCATATACTGTACTATTAATTAGGCTTACCATAATGTGACTGTGACTGTGTTGAGATTGGTTGTGGGTATGCACTTTCAAACTGGTGTCTGTTACTCCGTGCTGTTACATGACTGTGGTGCCTGCCATATTTGCAAGTACATGTGTATTCCCCCATAGGAAACTTGGGTCAGTGTTGTGGCAGTCTGCCTGTAGTTTACCCAGTGCTTTGTGGCATGCCTAGCAGCTCAGTGTATTTACCTAGTGTGATGTTATGTCCAGATATTTGTCAGATGTAGTGTTTCCTGGCCACCATAACTGTTGTGTATATCTGAAAAAGCAGTGGGATGCTGTAAAGATGTATGTCACTAACTAGGGAGAAGTATGTGGGCTTGGGACCTCTGCTCCTCCAGTTAATATGTGTTAGGACAGACAGGAGTGTGTGAATGCAGCAACTGTGTCAGCTTAACTATTCCAGTATTTTTGTGATATCCCAATTTACATGGCTGTAAACATCCACTTTGTCAGGCTTGGTCCACATGTCTTGCACTAAGGAGTTCTGTGTATACCTCTGGACTAACCAGATTGTGTCATACTGTCCACATTTATTGGTCATAGCTCTAATGTATTCCACAGGATAATTACTGTGATTTGTGTGGCACATCACTATGATGATCTTATGATGTCTGTCAGTAACTGATGGTGTACATGTCAGTATCAGAAGTGACTTCCTACACAACGTGTCTGTTAACACAACCCCTGTTACTGTAGCAACATTCTAAATTTCTACCTGCAATACTTACATTACATTCCCTTGCACTAAGAGGTTGTAACTATTGGTGCTGAGGTGTGACCCCACTACATGTCTACATGTTATGGGCATATGTTATTGATATATATATATATATATATATATATATATATATATATATATATATATATATGTAGATATAGATATATATATATAAATATCCTTGTTATGTGTAAACATGAGTGTTGTATATATCTTCCTAGATGTATCCCACCATATTTTTCTATGTGTATATTTAGATATAAAAACATGACTGATTCAATACTATTTTCACTTACAAGTACTAAACAATTGTAGTAGTCAAAGCAGTTGCTCACTACTATTCAGTATGTGTACTGAATGATATATTTGAAAAAACAACAGACATCTTCACAGTTCCAATGCTTAGTGGTTAACTGCTGTGACTATAGATTACAGGGTCCTGGGTTCAAGACCTGCAAGGGCTGTTTATTTTCTTACTAGGCAGAACAAAGACTGTTGGATACGGAGTGATTAGGACAGTTTTGAGCAGCTTTAAGTGGGTTTGCCCGACGGTAAGTGGTGCTAACATATGGTTAAATAAAAACGCACTTACACCATGTAGGCTTCACTTACCAGTGCACAAATGTCCTTAGCATTTACATTTAAGCAATGCTTATACCTGCTAAGCATAGCTTATCCCTGGTAACCAGTGATCACATACTAGTCTGATGAAATAGCAGGTTAATGACATCTTTAATAAGTGTATTTAATTCCATGTACATTACATGCTTCTATGTGCTGTCATTACAGTAGGAAGGGGTGTGAGTATACTGTGTGGGACACCTGAATATACATGGCTAGTACAACAATCTTTTCTCTTTTTATGTGTTTCATACATGGATATTATCCCAGGTTATATGCAGTCACACTTGCATGTATTGTATCATTATGTTACTACTGTTAACAGTGCTTTCCCAAGTAAGAGTAGATTGCAGATTGTAGTACTGGAACAATACACCCCTGCATGCAAAGATGGACTTTTGAGTACTGACTATCATGTTCTTGGTGTATGAGTTGTATGTTATTAAGTATTTGCTACTGGATATTGATCTGATATGTGGATATTAACTGTAGACTACTATGTGTATAGGACATGTCAATGAGGGCTGCTGTCATGTAGTAATGGCATACCTATCAGTGTCAGACGTCTATCTGTCAAAACATTCATCATAATGCCTAACCTGATGACTAGCTGATTTCTGTCTGTCCTCTGTACAGATGTGCAGATGTCAGGTATCCATCTTGGCTGCTTACAGGCAATCTATGCTTGACTGACACTGACATGTCTGTACAGCTATGTTATGAATGCCACAGCTAGGAAACCCCACTCTGTATGCACTACATCCCATGGATACCTCAACTAGACTAATGGCCATGTTATGTAATATATGCTGCATACATGTCAATTGGAGAGCTCACTGGCCCTCTGCAAGAGAAAACCAGATGATTGGATTTTGCATTTAACTGTCACCCTGGGGATCACTCAAGTGGCATCAGTTGATAGATGGCCTGCTGACAAATGTCAGGTGGCATGATACCAGTGTACCCACATCCCCTACTCTTCTCATCTCAGGTCCCTATTACGAGAGAGAAGATTCCTTTAGGCAAATACAAAGACGTCGACAATTATTGTGTGAAGTACGTAACTGCAAAAGTTCAAAACCGCGAAGATCGAAATGTCGATTTGTTTTGGTTGGCCCATCTGTGGTATAGATCCATAAGGTAAGTGTGCGATAGATAGGAATTTAGTGTAGGATTTGGGTTAAGGTAAGTGCATAGATAGGTAAAATATGCAAGAGTTAGTGTAGTGTTAGAATTAGGTGTTTTTTAAATGTATGTATGTGTTTTATTTATTTTGTTTGGGTGCATGTGTGTAGGGGAAGTGTGCAGTAGTTACAGACCTTAGGGTTAAGTAGGGGTTAAGGATAGTGCATAGTTAGTTGTGTATGTGGTGTTTAGTATAGTGTTGGAGGTAGGTTTTTTCAAATGTATGTATGTGTTTTATTTATTTTGTTTGGGTGTATGTGTGTAGGGGAAGTGTCCGATAGTTACAGACCTTAGAGTTAGGGAGGGGTTAAGGATAGTGTATAGTTAGGTAGGTAGTATGTAGCGGGTGGTGGGGTTGGCCAACTATTACAGGTTGATTTTTTTTTCGCGATTTAGTGTGTTTGGGATTTTCATGGTTCACTGTAAAGGGGTCGATGTTTAGGTATTCGCGCTTAGGGACTTTTGCATTTGTAATATAGACCCTCTCATCTCTCCATGGACATTAGCCTGGTACACACCTAGGAACACCTGCACCTATGGACCCCAGTGCTGACAATTGGTGTCAGTGTGCATTACTGAGAATAATAGTGCCTGTGTGTTTGTAAACCTGTAGCTGATAATACCCTGAGGGCCTTTTCACCCACTACACCCCCCCATTGCCATACTTAGAAATGGCTGCTGCTGTAATTGACATTAAATGCGCCTTGTTACACTCTTCACACTATGGGCTACCTGGAGCTTGCAGTATCAGCATAACACTTTTCTACAAATAGGTAGATAGGCGTGGGTTACCCTCTGAGTCCTAGCAAGTGTGTGCATGTGTGTGAGTGTGTATATTTGTAGGAGACAGCATTCTGAGGCAACATTCTCCAAATAAAATACACCTTGCCATACATTATAAGGGATAGTGGTGCTGCTGACATTAAGAGAGTCATGAAAAACCCTCACCCTACTATTCCTGTGGCCTGTGCAATAAATGCATATCCCTGTAGTAGCACTGATTAGATAGACAAGGGGTTGTATTGTAGTCCTGGTCAATGTGTGATTGTGGGTATGTCAGAGCATTATCATGGGGTTCAGGGAGTACAATATCCAATGTGGGGTGTGGGTGCTGGGTTTACTGTCTTTACACCATGGTACCCCCAGGTACATGTCCCAAGGTCCACTGTTTGATGACCAATGTCACCATCAGCCATACAGTAACTGATTACACTATCCAGCCCAATGATGCATGTGCTGTGTGCAAATTCTTTGTAACAGAATGGAGTCACTGACAAGGTAGTTAGCACTGATAAACCCAGGTCTCTCAGATGTGTCTATGACTGTTAACAAGAAACTCGGGACACACCTCATCCTAAAAACTGTGTGGTGTGTGCAATTAAAGCCAACCACATTAGTAGCAATAAGTACCTAGGTAGGGGTTCTACTCTCAGTGTTGCCAAGTAAGTGTGTGTGTGTATGTGAAGGGATCTACTTCATTTTGCAGAAAATACATGTCCCAGGAGATCATTTGTCTGAGAACTGACTGGCAAAAGCTAACAATTCAAAAGAATCATCTTGTGGAAATTTATTCCATCAGAACTAGTAGCAGATGTGTAAATGCCCTATTCCCCACTGTACATCTGTACAGTGATACTGGATATGGTATATATAGTTAGGTGTGGTTGTTCATAGGTTCATAGGTAGGTACTAGGCTATCAGCCCAAGGGCCTAAGTAAGCCTAGCCAACAAGGTTGCCTGGCTTATGCCACCCAAGAAAGTTAATTTCCTGTGCCTCTGTCGAGCAGAGCCACAGAAGTGACCCCCGGGGTGTATTTCCTATTTCCCTTCCACTCATCAAGATTTTTCTTGAAGAGTGCTAATGAGGAACTTTGCTTGATATAGATGGGTAGCTTGTTTCAGAGTATAGAAAGTCTCTGGGACAGGAATCTATCCCTCCAGCATGTCCTATTTATTGTGGTGACAAGGTTTAGGTCCCTAGAGCATGTAGCTCAGAGGGATTGGGATTTCTTTAGGTGTAGCATGTCTAATAGCTCTGGGTTTAACATAGCTTTATATGTAAGGCGGAGATATCCTCGGAGTAGGCAATATGCTACAGAGTAAAGCTGGAGTTTTTTAAGATGGTCAGTATAGGGCATTTGTTTGAGACCAGTATTCCTCTTTGTGAGGTACTTCTGTGGCCTTTCCAGCTGCTGCTGATGTCTTGTGAGGTACATTCAAAAAGGGGCATTGTACTCTATAATGGGTCTAATGAGTGCCGAGTAGAGGGGAGCAATGACCTCTTTTTTCCTGGATGAGAACCCTTTTGTGATGAAGTGTTCCACATAGAAGGATTTCCTGACTACTGTGGTGATGTGATTATCAAAGGAGAGACTACTGTCAACCTGGGTCCCAAGGTCTCTTATCACACATTTGGCATTAAGTAGACTACCGTTTATGTGGTATTTCATGGGTACAGAGTTTTTACCACAGGGGATGACAATGCACTTTTTGGCATTGAGCTTGAGGCCATGCCTCTGACACCAGGCATCTGTCTCAGTGAGGCCCTTCTGTAGGATGTCCACATCATTTGGGAACTTGACTATGGCTCCTAGTTTGCAGTCATCTGAGAACTTTGTTAGCCAGAGGCCTTCTGTGTTAGCCTGTACTTCATAGAAGTAGATAGCAAACAGGAGAGGTCCGAGGACTGAACCCTGTGGTACTCCACTTGTCACTTGTTTGAAGTCAGATTTGGAGTCTGCAACTTTTACAGAGTGGGTTCTGTCAGTGAGCCAGTTGGCACAGCCACCCTCATTGGGGTTACTGTTGTGTGTATCCCCCTGCTTAGTCTGCTGTAATACTGTACAGTGTATGTTAACAGGTTAAGTAGTTTTTATTCACACTATGTGTGGTTCTACGCCACCCCACACCATCCAAAGTGGAGGGCTGTGCCAACCACACTAGCACACCCATGTTTACCAACTCCAGGATTGCACTATATTGGGGAAGAGGACATATACCCTGTCAGTACCATCGTCAATGACATTAAACTGGCAGACTGCTTATTTACTGATGTGATGTTTTGCCTATTTTGTCTTGGTGGAATTACATAGGCCAAAATGAGTTCACTGCAAAACTAAGTACATCCATGTGTTCAGTATTCTCTGTGTATTGCATCAACACCAAAGCCTGTGTGTGTGTGTGTGTGTGTGTGTGTGTGTGTGTGTGTGTGTGTGTGTGTGTGTGTGTGTGCGTGTGTGTGTGTGTGTGTGTGTGTGTGTATGTGTGTTATTCACAAACATTTGGTGTGTGCCACCCAGTACACTTACCATTGCCCACTGTAGAAGAGCTGCTGACATCAGCCACCATGCATTCACCTGTATACACCCCTCAGACCTATAAGCAATGTGGCATATGCAGAAACTGTTATACAGACCTGTCACTTGTGTTCAGCTGTACCCGGGATATGACACAGTCAATGTGTCACCACAGTGCCATATCCCTTGTAGGAAATGACAACAGACCAACATCCTGCTGACACATAGACACCTACAACACAAACTGAATACATTATGGAGACCACAATCAGTCAGTGTTAATAACAGCTCTAATGCATCATGGCTGGACAGCTACACACCCTGACATGTAAGCATTAAACATTCCAGCTGAAAACATGTTAAACAGCATTACATTGCTATATCTTAGTACATTCACCCTGTGCATCAGAACCATATTAGCATGTCCCAGCATCAATGGTATGGATGACAGGGATGTGGCACAGGTATCATCATATGCACAGGGTGTGTTGTGGGTTTGCCAGAGACCTAGGCTGAGCCATTTGGTTGACATTATTTGTGTGTGTTAGGGGGTTCTTTATCAATTGGGCTGTGCAGATGTGGTGTGTGTAGGTATGGAGGTGCCCTAGCTGTGTTGGTGATGTGTGTGTGTGTATGTATGCAGTTCTTCCACGTGGCTGCCCTATACAGGGGTTTGTTGGATAGCTGCAGACCGTACATGGCAGGGTGTACAGTTCACCATGTTCAGCCACAGACATGGGAACTGTGCCTGCCAGGGGTTCCACGGGCATTGGTAACAGCCAGAACCACATACACATTTCCTGCTGCACTGTGGTGTGGACAGCACCCTCCCTACCAGTGCTGGTGCTGGTATTACCACTACAGGAGTGGCTGTGACTTGCTGCATGTCCACGTAGCTGACCTACTTCCATGTGGCTGACACCCTACTCCCACCATATGCTGTAACACAGACACCACACAGTCAGGGATTTTCACCATCTCACTCAAATGTCTATCCAGGACCTCTCAAAATAATGGTGGGCACCTGCAAGATCACAGATGTTGTCAACTACAGCAGAATGAGTAGCCCTCTGGAGCCTCAGACTCTGTCTGGTGTAATGTTCCATACATGCCTGTGCCTCCATGATGGCCCAAAACATGTGTCTGGTGACACCTACTGTGGCACTTTTGCCAGGGGCATTATGGCCAGCAGCCCTCCTACCAGCACCCTTGTACATCTGCCTGTGTGGTACCTCTCTGGTCATCCAGCTATGGCTGCTGTGTACAGACACACTTGCCATAGTCACCACACTGTCCTGTCCCAAGCCACCAACCGTCCGTCATCTATGGACACTGGTGATGGGGTATGTATAGGCATTGTGACTTTGTGCAGGGATGGGGCGGATAAAAGTGGGATGTCAACCGATGGCACACTTTCAGCCCCTGACAACCCTGCCTGTGCCTCACCATACCTATCATCATTGTCAGAGTCTGTATGGACACTAACATCAGTTTGCCTGCAGGAGGGACCCTGACCCACCTCACCGCCAGTATTGCTGCGCATCTGTTTAGCACCCTGGCATGTACTGTGCACCATACCTCACAAGTGTACACACCATTGCTGAATGTTTATTTATTTATTTTATTTTTATTTTGTTTTACATTTGTTGACTGGGCTAGTCTAACTGGATACATGTCCATTTTCGGTAGAGGCCCAGGGAGATAAGCTCCTAGATAGGACAATGAAATTGACACAATAACAACTAAGGAAACATGAAAAACAAAAATAAATCCTATTTACATTACCTATTACAGATTATCTCAGTAAAATTAACAGTACAGAATACAGGCATAACATAGCATGCTAGTACAATCAAGATATTCTAGAGATAGATAGTATAATGGTTAATAAGGAAGGACTTGCAGTTAATGAGTAGATGGGGTAGGAAGAGCAAAGTATTAAGAGACACAAGCTAGTCAGGCTTAGGACAGGGGCATAACCAGTGTGTTTTGAGGAACACTTTCAATTTGTTTTTGAAGCAAGATAGTGAGGGAAGTGTGGATAGTTCATTGGGGAGGAGATTCCAGGCTTTTCCAACAATATTAGAAAAAAGGGAGTCTCCAGTCTTGTTGTTTGGTTTAGTGGTATGTACTAGAAGTCTCTGAGAAGACCTTAAGGATTCCAGGTTTTTATAGGGAGTGATGAGTGTGGATAGAATAGGAGTTTTGGAAGGTTTGTAAAGAGTGTTGTGGGCTATAGTTAGTTGATGGAATTTAATCAGATTTTGTAGTTCAAGCCATCCCAGCTGCTTTAAATTAATGCAGTGATGGGTTCTAAATGGGTTGCCTGTAGCAAATCTGGCAATGTTATTGTAGGACATTTCCAATTTGCTAAGATTATTTTTAGATAGGTTAGTAAAAACAGGTGAGGCATAAAGTAGAGAAGAGATTAGATGAGTGAGTGCTATTGTGGTTCTAGCTGAAGGTAGGAGGAAGGATTTTATCCTATAGAGAGAGCCTAGATTTTGTTGACAGTTTTTATAGTATTGTTAATATGGATATCAAAGTTCAGATTGTTGTCAATGGTGACACCTAATAGTTTGGTGGTTGGTTCAGGAGATATAATAGTTTTATTGGTAGAGTTAACTGAGAAATCCAGAGGGGGCGACTTCTTTGTAGGAGAGAAAAGGAGGAGTTTAGTCTTTTTGGGGTTTAGGAGAAGGCATCTATGTATAAACCATTGCTCAACTGTGTTAAATATTTGTTGGGTAATAGAGAGAAGTTCAGAAGAGGTGTGGGTTGAGCATATCAGTGTAGAGTCATCCACATGTTGTATGCATATAGCTTGGGGGATGGCAAGGTTAAGGTCATTAATGAATATGGAAAAACGTAGTGGTCCTAGGATGGACCCTTGAGGGACACCAAGATTGATGGGCAGGTGAGTAGAGAGAGACTTGTGCCATAGTACGGCCTGTTGTCTTTTATCAAGGTAGGACTGGAACCACTTTATAGAGGATGTATCTAGTGACAGGGATTTCAGTATTTTGATGAGAATTTGGTGATTTACCATGTCAAAAGCTTTAGACAGGTCAATAAATAGTGCTGAAGAGAGTTTGTTTAGATTGCGGTTTTTGTTGATACAATCTGTGAAGGAAAAAGGGCAGTAGTAGTGCTATGTGATGGTCTGAAACCATGTTGACAGTTGGTTAGTAAGTTATTTTGTGTCAGATGATCAAGTAATTGTCTGTGAATGCATTTCTCCATGATCTTTGCCAATGGTGAGAGGAGGGCAATGGGGCGGTAGTTGGAGAGTTCAATGGATTGTTCTCCTTTATGGAGGGGGATAATATGGGAAAGTTTCCATAAACTGGGGATATAACTTTCGGTAATGGTTCTATTGATCAGGATAGAAATGGGATAAGCAATAGCTTTGGTGAATTGTTGTAGGAATTCTGCAGGTAGTTGGTCTGCTGAGGGCGAGCATGGTTTCAGTTTCTGTAGAAGGGTTAGAATATATGTTGTTGGGACAGGTTGAAAATGAAACGTAGGTGGTGAGGTTGATTCATAGGAAGGTAGAGTGAAGTTGTTTGGTGATAGTTGACTAGCTAGTGTTTGTATAGCATCAGTAAAAAGGTATTAAAAGCATTAGCTGTATTCATTGGTTTATTGTGTTCAGTGTTTTGAGGGTTTGGAGTGGTGGATTGCCCTGGATGGAGTAGTTGGTTAATACTAGACCAAAATTTTTGTGACTTGTTTTGATTAGCTTGTTGGGATTGCAGGTAGTAGTTTCTTTTATCAGATATTATAGCTTTCTTAGTTTCATTTCTTAGTTGACTAAATGTTAGTTGGTCTATAGGGTTTCTTGTTTTCCTCCATTTTGCCCAAAGTTTGTTTCTAAGATTTATTTTATGTTTGCTTTCTTTTGAGAGCCATGGAGCATATTTGGTTTTAATTCTAATTAGTCTGGTTGGGGCATGGTGGTTGAGGATGGCAAGGAAGTTGGAGTTAAAGTAACTAATGGCTTCATCTAAAGGGAGGTTTTGTAAGGGGGACCAGTTACACGCTCTTAGTTCCATCTGGAAAAGTTCAGGTTTAAAGTACTTTTTAGACCTGATGTTTTTGACAGATGTTGGAGTGGGAAAGTTGTTTTTATGTCTGATGATATAGGTAAGAGAGTGGTCACTTAAATCATCAGGGAGGGTTCCTGAGTCATATATGTGAGGATGATGATTTATGAGAATCCGGACTAATAAGCTTGATTTCTTGTTAGATTTATTTATCCTGGTAGGGGAGGTAATGGTTTGGGAAAACCCATATAGGTTAATATGGTTTGTGGGGCGGCTGCTGTAGTAGCAGGTCCAGTCAATATTTGTGTCACCTAGGATAATGGTTTCTTGAGGCAGGTTTTGGGAAAGCCAGCAAAGTATGTTTTCCATGGAGGCAGTGTTGTTACCAGGAGGTAGATATATACAGATAATATAGATGGATTTGGAATTGTTAAGAAGAAGTTTGGAGATAAGAATTTCTGCATTGGAGTCTAAAGGTGGTTTACAGTTATGAATGGTTAATTGAAAGCTAGATTTATATAGGATAGCAACCCCTCCACCTTTCTTGGATATTCGGTCTAGTCTCGGGATATTATATCCAGGTGGGATGATTTCATTGTCTTTGGTTACAGGTTTTAACCAAGTTTCTGTTAAGCAGAGAATATCAGAGGAATAGATTTCAGTTAGAGCTTGGAGTTGAGTTACTTTATTGTTTATACTACGTACATTAAGATGAGCAATTAAAAGGGAGTTTGATGGTTCAGTGAGGGCTTGGGTAGGTGATCCTTTGATGTTAAGGAGAGATAGGAGTTGTTGGAGGGCCTGGGTTAGGGTGGATGTCACCATCCTTTAAAGAGAGTAGTAGGCTTAGATAGTTTGGGTTGGGGAATCTGTTGTATAGAGATAGACATTTTTTGGGGTTTAGATTGTTGTATTTTCTGTGTAGTGTTCTATGATATTTAGGAAGTATGTAGTTAGATGAGGATGTTATATTAGCATGAATAAAATGGAAAGGTGAGTTTGGAGAGTTGGTTTCTTTTTTGGGGTAATTTAGGTTGGGGTCTAGTGGGTTTTCAAAAGAGGTAAATAGATGGGTGAGGGTTAAAGGAGGTAGTAGTGAGAGTGTGAATAAGAGTGGGATAAAAGATGGGATGGGTTGTTTATTCATTATATGAATAGATATAGGTTCTTTGTAGGTGGTAGATAGAAATGTATTGGGTGGAGATGAAAGAGGGAGTAGGGTGTGGTGTGATAAGAGGAGAATAGTGAGAGGTTAATAGTAGTGGAGTTGGGTATCTGGAGAGTCTTCAGAGAGAAAAGGGAGTGGGAAGAGTGTATCTGAAGAGGAATGGTAAGAGCACGAGGTATGATTAAAGAGTAATGGGAAGAGGAAGAGGTGTGGTTAGAGAGTAATGGGAAGAGGAAGAGGTGTGGTTAGAGAGTATTGGGAAGAGGAAGGGGTGTGGTTAGAGCGTAATGTGAACAGGAAGAGGTGTGGTTAGAGCGTAATGCGAAAAGGAAGGGGTGTGTTTAGAGAGTATAAAGGTAGGACCCCCGGGGAGTGTGGGATTTGGGGGTAGGGAGGGGAGTGGTGTGAGCCCGCAGGGCAAACGGTGCGGGTAGAAACAGATACTGAAGCAGTTAACGAAAAACAATCAGCTTAGGCTAAATCTAGTGTTAAAATGGAATAGAATAGGGGCTAGAAGGTGTCTGTAGTCTGTAGATATGGAGGGGAAAGGAAAAAAAAAAAGAGACAGGACTAGAGATGTGTCTGTGGACAGTAGAAATGAAGGAAAAAACAAAAGAGACAGCTAAATAGCCCTTCTGGGACTACTGAAGTTAAGAAATGAGGTAAGTAGTTGATCATGAGAAAAAGGGTAAAAGGAGAAAATGCCTGGAATTAGGGTGACATCAAGTGGGCAGTTCAAGTATTGCAGGCTAGATTGAGAGGGAGTAAAATTGGTAGACTGCAGTAGTAAAGTGAGAAAAAACAAGGGGGTTATCTATGCAGGTAGGAGGAGTGAGATAGTGAAGTTAATGAAGAAGGGGAAGCAGAGGCTGCTGGCTGTCCTTGCTCAGGCCTGGCTATGACATTTATATTAGTGGTACAGTCAATAGAAAGTCTTTCTTGTTGGAATTATTCAGCAGACATACTTTACTGTTTTCCTTGAAAGGGGATTGTAGGATTGTTATGCAATGAGGTGACCCGCCAATATTTGGAGAGGGTTCTTAGCTTCCTGCTGACTAGCACTGGAAGCCCAGGATAAGTAGAGCAATTTACTGTTCTCCTTGAAAGGGGATTGTAGGATTGTTATGCAATGAGGTGATCCGCTGATATTTGGAGAAGGTTCTTAGCTTCCTGCTGACTAGCACTGGAAGCCCAGGATGATTAGAGTAATTTACTGTTTTCCTTGAAAGGGGATTGTAGGATTGTTATGCAATGAGGTGACCCGCCGATATTTGGAGAGGGTACTTAGCTTCCTGCTGACTAGCACTGGAAGCCCAGGATAAGTAGAGTAACACAGAGGTAGATGCTGGGCGAGGAGCAGACAGCAGCCAGGGCTTATCCCAAGTCCTAAATGTGTGCATGTGTGGCAGTTATTTTTGCTCTGTTGCCCACAGCTCCTATGTGTTTGTCTGACACATACCTGGGATGATATGAGGACAGAGTTCAATAGTTAATGCCTGACCTCTGATTTGCATATACAATGGGGCCACAATACTGCATATGCTAACATTACACAGACCTGATATGTGACATATGACCTGTGCTATCAAATGCAGTATCAAACAAATGTGTTAGTCGTGCAGATGCTGATTGAGATACATACAGTAAGTGAGTTGCATAAGTGTGCACACCCTTAACACAATGGTTTGTTGGAGCACCTGTTAAGTGATCTACAGCAGTCACTATTCCTGGAAGGGATATACTACAATCGCCCATCTTCACTTGCTATTATTTGGTCACTCCACCCTACAAATGTCCCCCAACTCTGCCGGATTACAAGGTTAGCTCATGTGCACAGCCCTTGCTGGTCACACAGTACCTTCACTATTGCTGTGGAGTCAGGGTTATGTCTGGCACAATTCATGACCTTGACTGTGTTCAGATACAGCCATTCTTAGTGAGTTTTGGATGTATGTTTCAGTTCACTTTTGAGTTTCAGGATGAAACCCCTCCCCATCCTTAGCCTTATTGCAGATGCTTGACAACTATGGGCCACACATGAGTGTCATTTTGCAGTGTTCCAAATTCAGAACACCATGTCTACTGGCTGAGTTCCTGCTAATGAACAGCAAACCTAAAGGTGTACACTGGCACCAGCAAGGTAAAAATGGGTATGGTGGGCTTGAGGTGGAGTGAGGTATTGCTTGTGCACCACATGTATCTTTATTAGTACTGTCTGTAGGTTTCAGCCTTGGTCTCAGTACACAATTACTCATTGCAATACATGCCTTTGGGAGACTTGATGTTATGCATATGCTACCTGTAGAGAGCCCTGGATGATGTTTCCTGTGGAACAACTCTTCCATCTGATTACCCTAACCCATAGGCTACACTTATGCAGATTCCAGGTGATTGTTGACACAGATACTGCACAGGTAGTACTTGCTAGACATTCCTGCAAGTCTCTCAGTGTTGCTGCATGTTTCTGGGCAGCCTCCATGACCAGTTTGCAACATGTGTTGTCATCTGTCTTGGATGGACATCTATTTATTTTCTACACTGATGTTGTCCCATACTTCATACACACATACATGACTGTCTGCACTGTTTGCCATGGTATATGCAATGGTGAGGTAAGGCTACTTCTCCCACTCCTGAGTGCTACCTTTCAGATATGGGATCCATTCCATTGTTTGTAAGATGTGTGCAAACCACGGCTTCCTCTGTTGCAGGCGAGTGGGCAAATGTCATGGACATAGTTCTTGGACAGCAGACCATTACTTGCTGTGACATTGAGGCCCTGTACTTGACGGAAGGTGTGTACTCAAGAAGAGTGAATGCTGTCAGTACTTCATAAGCTGCTTCCATAATATGTTATTTGGAGTGTGTGCACACATATGCTTCCAGTGATTGTTAAGGTATGTATTCCCCATATTTGTTGTCCTAACATAGGATTCCATATTACACATTCATTGCTCATGTTAGGATTACATTACAGGTTGTAAAAGGTGTGGAATGTGGTGTTGTGATTTACCATTGTTTAAATCCGGAACAGTTATCATTGTAATAGTGGTGTATACACTGTTGTAGAGGTTGGAGGCTGCGCCCCCCGCACCCCTGCTACTTAAATATACCAACTCCGAGACCGCACTACCTTGAATTAAATGGAAATCTTCCCTTAAGGAGATTTCCGTTTACCGGTTCGACATTCTGCACTTTCGCTATTCTCGTGTTGACAATGTCAGATTCGACATTGTCAGCTTTCAAGAATACAATAGGTAACCCTGTTGTAGCCACTGTATAAGGGTAATGTTTCAGACATGACCCTAATGTAGCCATTTTTCCCACCATTATGTTCATCTCTGTCCACACATCTTGCACTGACAGGTTGTTAGGTATACTGCAGGACCCTTACATACCCTTCATGTATGCTACCATAGTGACCACTGTGATGCAGTGCAGTTAGCAACAATAAGTGAACATGTACAGCATGCATTATGGGTAGGTGTGTTAAATGTATGCATGGCAAATACCATGGCCATAACATGGCCAGTGTATCGGCAAACCTGAACAAAACAACTCCATACTCACCAGCTACAGGCTGCTACCCCAGTTGTATACCATAGGGACCTACATAGTTGTGTGAGAGATGTCATTTCAGTAGCCACACCTGTGGCATTGGTACAGGGTGGGAGCAGCATTTCAGTACATCAACAGTACAAACCCACAATAGTAGAGATTATGCACATCTGTTCATTACTACACTGCAGCAACAGACTGTTATCTGACATATGCATGAAGTTACTTTACAGATGAAGATGGATAAGCAACAATGGTCTACTAATGTGCCCTGGGGCCTTGCCTGCATGCTTCTCATCCATTGTGTGGGTGGAACCCGCCTCCACAATGCTATCTTCAGGTTCCTGGCTTGGCTGGCAGGCAGGTGCCCCAAGGCTCGTGAGAAGCTCCTCAGCATGTGTCAGTAGGGGGTGGATGGCATGACACCACCTGTGGCTAGCTGGTCCCTCCTAACTGCAGCAGCATGCTGACAGGCATGGCGGATCAGATCAGTGCAACAATGTCGCACCTACTCATAACTGCGGTTATGCAGGCGACACCATTTATCCTGTGGATGAGCTCGTTCCACAGGGTGGTCCTCTCCTGCAGATCATGGGCCCTGCATCCAAATAGGGTTCCAATGATGTAGTACAATGAAGTTCATGATGACATAATTTTCCTGGGGTGTATATGCAGGGACCATTCACGGGACATTGTACTTGGAAGACATAAACAGAAAAAAAGGTCAGAGGACCTCATATTGCAAGGATATAATAGCTGTTATTTGACACCCCCCCCACCATATCTGCAACAATAATCTAAACACACAAATCAGTGGGTATGTTTACACCAAACCTATTGTTGGGATATATATCCTATTGTTCAACAAATATTGAAATGTGTTTCTATTCATGTTCCATGTTTAAACACTATCATTGGTGGCCTGTAGCTATCAATGTAACCTACATGCCATTGTAATGGCCACTGTGGTTCCATATATGCATGTGTTCTGTTTGCTATGCAACTGTTCCAAATCTGGTGTTTTGAGTTAATGGGAATATCTATGCATGCTGTTATAACTAATCCTGGATTGTGTTGACTATTACTAACCCACATATGTTCTAAAACTGCAACACAATAACATGTTTGGAAAGGCCATTCCCAGTAGACCCACCTCTCCCACCTCATCTAGCCATGGCAGCAGGCCCCAGCACGTCTGGGACCCACCCTGGGGCCTCCTCATTTGCTGGTCCTGCACGGGTCTATATTATAACACTGAAGTTTCAAAACTTCGAATGTTCTAATATCAAACCCTATTCAGCGAAAGCTGAAAATATCAAAGCAACAGAAAACCACATTTTTTCCTAGGGAAAGAATTTGGTTGTCCGTTTCTGTTGCTTCGGTATTTTCAGTGCTGTGGTGGAAAGTTACAGGTCAGGTTCAGTTAAGTGTTCGATTGAGTGTGGGTTAGGTTAATTAGTGTTAGGGTGTGGGTTAGGTATGTGTGCGATTGTGTGGACGTGAGGGTTAGGGTGGGTTAAGTGAGTTAGGATTAGGGCGCGGGTTAGATATGTGTACCATTGTGTGGACATGAGGGTTAGGGCAGGTTAGGTGAGTTAGGGTTAGGGCATTGGTCAGGTAAGTGTGTGATTGTTTGGACATGAGTGTTAGGGAGGGGTAGGTGAGTTAAGATTAGGGTGCAGGTGAGGTGAGTGTGCGATAGTGACGGACCTTAGGCTTAGGGTTTGGGTTAAGGTAAGGGGATAGTTAGTGGTGTGTGTATAGTTTAGCATAGGGTTAGGTGTAAGATTTCAGGTGTATGTGTGTGGATTGCTCTTTGTTTGGTGTGCTTGTGTTGTGTGTATGTGTTTTAGAACAGCGAATTGTTTCCCTAGGAAAAAATTTGCTGTTCTGTATTTTCGATGTCTTCAGCTTTCGCTGAATAGGGTTTGATATTAGAACATTCAAAATTTTAAAACTTCGATGTTCTAATATAGACCCATCCTGCACTACCTTCAGGTGGAACCACCTCAGGGGATGGGACCCCCCCCCCAGGAGCAGGCACGGACAGGATCATGTCATCTAAAGTCAGGCCAATGGTCTAGTGTATAGCGAGGTCCGCAGAGAATTGGGAGAACTGCTACACCAGCTTGATGGCCTTATGGCACAATTAGAGGGACAGCCTTCCCCTCCTGCTCAGCTCCCAGAACAGCCACCTTTAGGGCTGTGAAGGTGCAGTGGTGACTACCCATGGGTGGGGACCTCAGTGCCACTGTTTCCATTTGGGGGCTCATGGGCTTCTGATTTCCAAACACCCCTCCCCATCCAAGGTGTTTACCTCCCACATGTGTCATACACCACTCCTGTATGCTGTCTTGTCTGTCTTGTCTGTCTTCTGACCCAACCTACCTCCCAAAATATACCTACTATCCTTCCCCAACATCCCACTCTCACCTGAAAAAATGGGCAATTTTTACTGAAAAAGAAATTCACATCATACATAACTGTCCATTTCCACCCACCTACAACTGCTTAAAAGTGCCTTAAGTGCCTCTGTATCCAACAGCCCTTGTTCTGCCCAGCAAAAAAAATCAGTCCTTGCAAGTGTCTAACTCAGGACCCTGCACACCATAGCCACTGCAATTTACCACTAAGCCATCTGAGCTGCAGATATGTGTGATGTTTTCTCAAACATATCATGCACCACAGTCATTCAACAGTACGGACAATGTATATATATATATATATATATATATATATATATATATATATATATATATATAGCTATATGTGTGTGTGTGTGTGTGTGTGTGTGTGTGTGTGTGTGTGTGTGTGTGTGTATGTGTATGTATATATGTAGATATATATATATATATATATGTGTGTGTGTGTGTTGATATATATATATATATATATATATATATATATATATATATATATATATATATATATATATATATATACATATAGTGCATTCAGACATCAGATCCAGACTCTGAACCTCCTTCCTCCACAGCTGAACTGTTCTACCTTGCTACAAAACAGAGTATCACATGTGGACAAAGCTTAACATTAGGGGGGGGATATATAGGGACAGATCGTAGATATGCCTATTACAAACCAATGAAGTTTGTGCATGATACATTTCACATTACCATGACTGTTCTGAAGGTGGTGGGGTCTGAAACTCGTGTGTCTGTCATGACTTCACTACTTCCACCTTCAGCTATTTGCCAGACTAATATAGATATTTGGAGGAAGAGAACAAACACTATGATGGCTTAAATCTTGACATTCTGTGCAGATCTGCACAGCTAACAGGTATGGCCCACTGTCCACAGGGCCAGATGCTATGTCCATAGCAGTTGTTCAGCAGGACATCATTACAGCAAGTCTTGATGGCACATATAAATCTTTCCTCATCATCTATCCCATTATTACAGACCAAGTACTACATTCAGTTACATGCTAACATGCTTCACATACCTGTTTTATTATTGTGCTCTCTTCTGTGTACCAGTTGGATGTCTTCCTTGTTTGTTTTTTGTTTTTTTTTTTTGGTATTATTTTTTTTTCTCTCTCTCTCTGCCTATCTCTCTCTCTCTCTCTCTCGCTTCACTACAGGGATCGAGCTGGTTTGAATAAGTTGCAGCATGGTTTTTGTAGATGATGATCATGATCAGTTGATGGCCTCTGCATCAGGTGGTGTTCCCTACTTGCTAATTGCATGCAGCCAGCTGTATAGTTCTTCCAATAGCCAGTGTCATAGCAACCCACTACTACAAATGACTAGATCATGTGGGCATTGTCCGTTTACCTTTCCTGTATGGAAGGCATCCTTCCTGTGTGTGGGCAGCAGGTAGCAATGCCTCTTACAATAGGACTTATGGACACAGGCCAAATACATGTTTGTATAAGGTTCCAGATATAGGGACAGTCTGTGAGTATTGCTATTATATGCATTGAATACTGCTAGTTTTACAGGGTTTGTGTGTATATGATAGTTTTGCAGTCTGTCTGCATAGCTCTCAACTGTGGGCCTACCCACATGATGGTGAGAGGATTGTCTGTTATGTTTTGCCTGTTCCCCACACAGGTCTTGTCCCTGACATATCAGTGGCATTCTCTCCATTGACTGGTATCAGTACATGGCAACATCCATTTGTGTTTCTGACTTCATATTCCTGAGTAAGGGTATGTTGCAACCAATCCAGTAACACCAGCAACTTTCACAGTGTATAACAGCAATATTTCAAATATGGCCCTGTGCTTCAGCCTCTGTTGTCCACCTATATACCAGGCTTTGTCAAGATGTCATGCAGTATGAGGTTGACAGGTAATGGCCTATCATTATTTAGTGCTGACATTCCTGCTGTCATTCCAGTGAAGTTGTGGACTCCCACACAAATTGTGGGGTAGGGTCCATATATATGAGGGCTACAGCTGGACAAAACATGTGTGACCCTGTACAGTCCAGTGGTCAGTGTATGGAGAACACTGTTATATGCCTTTGTAAGACATTTTATGGGGGAGGGGTATTAAATGTTTTTAACCTAGGCTGTTACATGTGAGGGATATCAGTAATAATAAACATTAAGGTATATGGCTGTACATTTTCATACGTTTCACCATGGGAACAGTGGTGGGCTAGAACTTACTGTCTTACACACAGTTCTGTTTGTCAGTGTGATAGTGACATTTTAAGTTAAGCATTGTTATGTAACAGATACATTTACATTGTGACACCTAATACTTGTCCCCCTAGGGGTTGAGTACAGAGTGTAATTGGAAGCTGTTGAACTACATCTGTAATTAAGTGTTGATTGAGTCTTATCTTCAAGGCAAGTATGTTTTTTACTGTTGTACTACCTGAAGGCTTTAGCCTAGACAGCAAAGTATGTTATGATTTGCAAATTACTGTATCATATGTTTTGTTTGAGAGTTGCATTAATCAGTTATTATGTATTTCAAACACCTACCTGCTATAAGAAATGGCATAAACAACTGAAATAGTACACAAATAAACATTTCTATGTATGCAAATTTGTGTGTGGTGTCCTGTCCTTTGCATTGTGTGTGGGTATATGTTTCATGCAATAATTCTTATTTGTATGAAAGAATCAGACACTGGCCATTTGAAAAGGTGGCAACTGTAGGAATAATGGCTGTTTGATATGCTGTGCACCCTCTATATATACTATATATATATATATATATATATATATATATATATATATATATATATATAAGTATATTTATATATTTATATGTGTATGTATGTGTATATACACACAAACACACACATACACATACAAACATATATATATGTGTATGTGTGTGTGTGTGTGTGTGTGTGTGTGTGTGTGTGCGTGCGTGCGTGTGTGTGTGTGTGTGTGTGTGTGTGTGTGTGTGTGTGTGTGTGTGTGTGTATGTGTGTGTACATGTATCACTGGAATGTTTAGTGCTTCCACATTGTACATTCCCTATGGTAGACTGACTGTTCTGCATGATATGTTATAGAAATCATCCCAACATGTTACTGCTGAAATGGCTTACTTGTAACTTGTTGTGGCTATGTTGTGTAGGGTCCTGGGTTCAGGACTTGCAAGTGATGGTTACTGTGTTGCAAGGCAGATCAGTTCAGTTGTGGAGGAGGAGATAATGGCAATAATTACAAGAGCTCCCTGTTTTGGGCCCCTTCATTCCCATTAACAGTGCCTTTGGTCAGATGTTTTGCAGTGAGAGGTTCAAAGTGTGGAGCCAATGTGCAAATGCAATACACACACACACACATATCTATCTATCTATATATATATATATATATATATATATATATATATATATATATATATATATATATATATATATATATAGGCTATATATATATATATATATATATATATATATATATATATATATATACACACACACACACACACACACACACATATATATATATATATATATATATATATATATATATATAAGACAACGATGAACCACAAACAACAGTATAAATCCAAGTCCTTTCATACTGCTCCACACACTAAGCGCTTTCACCGTAAATCAATGGCCTCATCAGAGTGAATGGTAGCTAAACCAATTTCATATACTTTTCAATCACTCATCATTCAGTTAAGAATGAAACACAATCATCTTAAAGCTAAACAGCATACAAAAAATACGAATGCAACCCACATATACACATCTTAATAATTATATTAAATATAAAAAGAAAAACTCAATATAAATTTATTGAGTATTTCCACTTAACATTGATAGCTAAAATGAATCAACAAGTGAATGAAAGCCACATATGTATATTTTAGTGGCTCGATATTTCAATGTTAAGTGGAAATAAAAAATTTATATTTTTTCTTTTTATATTTAATATAATTATTAAGATGCGTATTTGTGGTTTGCATTTGTATTTTTTGTATGTTGTTTAGCTTTAAGATGATTGTGTTTCATTCTTAATTGAATGATGAGTGATTAAAAAATATAAGAAAGGAGTTTGGGTTTAGCTACCATTCACTCTGATGATGCCATTAATTTATGGTGAAAGCACTTAGTGTGTGGAGCAGTATTAAAAGACTATTGGATTTATACTGCTGTTCATGGTTTCATCTTCATCTTTTTACCAGTTTACTACCCACTGGGTATTTGTTTATATATATATATATATATATATATATATATATATATATATATATATAGAGAGAGAGAGAGAGAGACATTTATGTATACATGTATATATATATATATATATATATATATATATATATATATATATATATATATATATATATATATATAAAATACACAGCACATATACATATACAAAATACATTTTCCCTACTGTTGAATGACTGTGCTGCATGATATGTTTGAGAAAACATCACACTTATACATAGTTGAAATGGGTTAGTGGTAAATTGCTATGGCTATGGTATGCAGGGTCCTGGGTTCTAGACTTCTAGTTGCTGATTATTATGTTGCTGGCCAGAACAAGGGCCATTGGATATAAAGTGATTAAGGCACTTTAAGCAATTGTAAGTGGGTTTCTGGTTAAATAAGCTTACACACAGTTAGCCCGATAGTGCTTCATCTGTGTAGGCACTGCTTAGCCCTAAACAAACAGGCTTAGACTCGCTTTCTACTGCTTAAAAGTGCTTACTCCTACTTACCCCTCACTAATTTCTTTAAAAGAAAAGAAAAAAGAGGTGATAGGAAAGTGGTGAAAAAGGGGGCACACAAAGGAAAAGACAATAGGGAAAGTAGCTAGTAATGTGCAGGATGGGTGTAGGAAAGGTCCATAGCTCTCCATTTCTGTGCATATATACTGAATTTGGAGGTAGATTTGGACACTCAAACCCCTGAGAGAGGGGTGAGGACAACAAAAATGTGTTGTGAAGCCAATTTGACCTGATTACTTTCTCCAATGGACATGTGTGCAAAATGGACAGCCACGTATGAGGCAATTTTTTTTTTTGGGAGGGAGCAGATTGTCTTTTTTTTTTTTTTTTTTTTTTAGGTGAGAGTGGGATGTTGGGGAAGGATAGTAGGTATATTTGGGGAGGTAGGCTGGTTATCAAGACAGACAAGACATCATACAGGAGTGGTATATGACACGTGAGGGGTAAACACCTTGGATGAGGAGGGGTGTTTGAAAATCAGAAGCCCATGAGCCCCCAAATGGAAACAGTGGGAGTGAGGTCCCCACCCATGTGCAGTCACCACTGCACCTTCACGGCCCTGAAGGTGGCTGTGCTGGGGGCTGAGCAGAAGGGGCAGGCTGACCCTCTAAATGCACCATGCATCCCTCAAGCTGGTGTAGCAGATCTCCAAACTCCCTTCAGACCTTGCTACCCACCAATCCCCGGACCTGACTTTGGGTGACAGGATCCTGTCAGTGCCTGCTCGGGGGGGGGGGCAAGCCCCATCCCCTGAGGTGGTTCCACCCAACAGTAGTGCAGGATCAGCGGACAAGGAGGTCCTGGGGTGGGTCCAATATGTGCTGTGGTCTGGTGCCTGGGACTGGCCTTCCCAAACATGCTATGGTGTTGCGGTTTTAAAACATATGTGGGTTAGTAATAGTCAACACAATCCAGGATTAGTTATAACAGCATGCATAGATATTCCCATTAACCCAAAACACCAGATTTGGAACAGCTGCATAGCAAACAGAACACATACATTTATGGAACCACAGTCGCAATTACAATGGAATGCAGGTTACATTGATAGCAACAGGCCACGAATGATAGAACTTCAACATGGAACATTAATAGAAACACATTTCAATATTTATTGAACAATAGGACATATGTCCCAACAGTAGGTTTGGTGTAAACATTCCCATTGATTTGCGTGTTTAGATTATTGTTGCAGATATGCTGGGGGGAGAGAGAGATGTCAATGAACAACTTATATATCATTGTAGTACTCACAACTTTAACGATCATTGCTCTAATCTTTACTGTACAGGTATTATTACAATATCCTATGGCCTTGGTTTAGGCAGTGGTATGTTTGCACACAGTGTATTCTTCAACTGTCTTATAGCTAAATTCTACATCTCTTACCTGGTAGACATGTGGAGGCAATGTTTGTTTATATTACCTGTTTCTACACATATTCCCAGATTCCAAGTTAATATTATGCACATACCTCTAAATCTCTTAAGGCACACACTCTGGACAAAGCTTGACAACATGGGGGTACAAATAGGAACATATTTTGAATATTGCTCTCATAAGCTTGGATAGTTGCTAGAGTGACAGGATTTGTTTTAATATACGTTTTCTGAAGGTTTTGAGGTCTGAAAATCAAATGTATGCCATTATTTAGTGACTACAATTCTGAGATCATTCCACTGATTTGCTATGGGGACAGAGGAACAGGCAGAAAATGTGAGCCAATTATCTAGACTTTCTGAAAAAAAATGTGTACGGTTGAGAGGTATGATTATGCATACAGCTTACTACCACTCCCAGGATTCGAACCATGGCTGTGTCTGCTAAAAATACAATCTAAGTTTCATCAGAGTGTGTTATTTGGATATTGCTGTCTATTCCTTTGGTGTTTTCTGTCTAAGTCTCTCTTGGTTGTACAATCTGACCTTGTAATTACAACAGTCTTATACAAACATTCTTATAACATATTATATGTAGCACAGTGTGAGAAACAGTGGTTGACACAACAGTACTATTCTGATATCAGATGTTACTGAATGCCACATGTCAGGGCATACAATACCAGAGTAAACACTACCATTCCAGGATTTAAATCTTTATTGGCAGGCAGTTACAGTTTTCTTATCTGACAGACCTGTGGGGGGAAATGTTTGTTAACACTACCTGACTGTTTCTACACATATTCCCAGATTGCTAGTTAATATTACACACATATCTCTCAATCTCTTAATGGACACACTCTGAACAAAGCTTGATGACATGGGGGTACAAATTGGGTCACCTTTTGAATATTGCTGTCATAAACATGGAGAGCTGCTGGAGTGACAGAATTTGTTTTAATATACATTTTCTGAAGGTTTTGTGGTCTGAAAATCAAATGTATGTCATTATTTAGTGACTACAATTCTGAGATCATCCCACTGATTTGTCAGGGGACAAACGAATAAGCAGAAAATATGAGCCAATTATCTGGACATTCTGAAAAAAATCTGTACAATTGAGAGGTATGATTATGCATACAGCTTACTACCACTCCCAGGATTCAAACCATAACTGTGTCTGCTAAAAATACAGCAATTTAAGTTTCATCAGTGTGCTATTTGAATATTGCTGTTTATCTTTTTAGTGTTTTCTTTCTACGTCTCTCTTGGTTGTACAATCTGATCTTGTAATTACAACAGTCTTATACAGACATTCCTTCACATTTTTTTTATGTAGCACAGTGTGGGTAACACTGGTTAACACAACATTACTATTCAGAGAATGCAACAATAAATGCCATACAATACCAGAGTAAACACAACCAGTCCAGGATTTAAAGCTTTACTGCCAGGCAGTTACAGTTTTATTTAAATATGACCTATATGGGACTATTACTGTTATATTGTCTGGTTTATTAAGTACAACCCATACACAGTTTTTATACTGCCAGGTGACTTTCTACTATTTTATATTTATTTGGTATGACTACTACAAGCGGGATTGTTACTCACCAGTCTCACGACACAGCCTTTGCAACGTACTAGAATAATTTTCCTGATTCACAGCCCACTCAGCTGCAGCTGTAAGGGAAATAGAGAAATATTTAGGCATACCTATCCATCATATACACAGGCTGGACATTAGTAAACAGTTATTGGTACGAGTATTTACACACTGCTGGGACATCACCTCTCTGCCTTTCTTTTTGGACCCACCCATCCAAGAGCTCCCTCTTTCTCTGCTTCAAGTCAGCATAGTGGTGCCAGACCTGCTCAGCAGTCCAAGGGATACCAGTGGCACTGGTGAGATCATGGGCGAGATGGTCCCAGGCTTCTGCTTTATATTGGGAGCATTGGTACTGGCCCTGCAGCAGTCTCTCATCATGGTTTTGTACCAGGAGTCCTACCATGTCCATGGACTCCTATATGCCCCAGCGCTGTGCATGGAAGCACATGCCCTCACCAACTCCTTCCATACTGCCTATAGTGGGAAGCTGCAACCAGTTATGAGCTGTATTCCCACCTGTGAGGATTAAATACAGCCGATTTCCCACCCTTTGCCATGATTGGACAGTTTTGAATATACTGAGCTAAGCTAAGCTACACGCAAACCTACTTAGCTAAGGTTGGCAGTGCTTAAAAGGGCAGGTTCAGCACTGCTTACCAATGGGCAAATCCACTTAACTAGGCTACTCATTGCTTAGCAGTATTATTTACACAATGCTTACACCTGGTAAGCAGAGCTGTGCAATGCTTAGCACTGCTTATTTTTCATTTTATAGACTATCTGCTGTATGTCATAGATTCATCATTCATTACATATTATAAATTTGTTTACTGTCCCTGACATCCCCCAATGTGCTTTCATTACATTTATTCATGTGTGACTATACTGTATGGGGCACTTGTATTTATATGGGGATTTCACTACTTTATAAAACTGACACCTCACATCTGGACCTAATACAGTATTCTGGTTAACAAATATATGTTATTTAGTAGCTAATTACAAAAATAAATATTTATGTACTGCTTTCACATGTAAAATGCAAATTGGTTAAAGTGGGGATCGAACCAGGAATGGCTGTTTGCAAAGCATATGCTCGAACCACTACACTATTGAAATATTGCTTATTCTAGATGTCTCTTGCTATTTAAATTCTTGTGCTGTTTAAGCTGGACTAAGTGTAGCTAAGCAACGGACACACCCACGCAGCTATGCTTAAACTTTATATCATTTATAAAAAAAAAAATTTGTTGTGTTATTTTATTTGCACCCTTCAGAATATCCCTGCTAATGCTGAACCTGTTATTCTATCAACTTTTTGCTTTGTGGGATGATTGTCCCTTTTGGCTTTGTCCACATTCCTTACTCTGATGGATTGGGAGGTGTGCACTATGTGCTTATGCTACATGTGTTATTCTAACAACATTTGTCTTGGTAGGGACAATTGTCCCTTATGGCTTTGAACAGATTTGTTATCCTGATGGGTTAGGGATGTTACAAGCATTCACACTCATTTTAAATTGCCAAAAGACAATTCTGGAGTGCAGGGGCCATGTATATTGTGAGAGCGCTGCTCTCACACACACATCCTGTGTTCATACATGGAACTATGTCCATTTTAGAGCACAGCAGTGCGCCTTCATATATATGCATGGCATGCTGTCATGCTGAACAGGAATGATCCCTGCCATTTAGGAATAACTTATTCCTGCACGGCTGCTTACTGAATCCCAGGGGTAGTCTCTGGGCTACATAAATGTTTCTCCAGCAGGTCCTATTTACATCAAAGGCAAGGTTTAAGACTTTAGAATGGGTATTTCTGGTGCTGTTTGTTTTGCAAATATGCATGAGCTCCATCCGCATGGGGTCTGACAATGACATTTATGCCAGGCATAGATCTCCACTCAACAGACAGCCTGTAGGAGACATAATACAGTGATAAGGCCTGAGGCAGTGTACATAGGACATGTTACGTATGCCCTGTATTCTTTTAGTGAGAAACCTCTGTGGATTTTCCATTTGTTGGATATGCCTGGTTAGGTACATACCAAAGGGGGCATTGTACTCAATGATGGATCTGATAAATGCCGAATACAGTAGAAAAATGACTCATAAGGTTTATAGGTTCACTCTAAGTTAACTGCTCTGAAAGACTATTTTAAACTTACAGGGGGATACAGTAAAGTCTACATGGTGACTTTTCACCACATGCACATCACAGCATGATGCTCATATGGGCGCGGAAAGTTTTGGATTCAGTAAGCACCGTGTAGAGCTGCACACCCCTGTGCAAACAAGATAAACACTGCAACATGCTACTTACAGCATAAGCAGCTGAATTACATGTTAACTAACCAATCTAACAAGATAGAGCTATTCAACAAGCTATATACTCCATAATGGTATTCCCTGTGAATTCCAAAACTTTTGGAATACAGCCATAGAAAGGAGTCTACACACATAGAATAAAAAGTAAAAGGTGTCAGATTTGTACAGAACTGACCTTAACATGGGACAGCCTTAGATACAGGCTGGATTCAACAAAAGGAGGGTAATAATAGCAACATAATCTTTTTTGTGCCATAACAGATATACAGCTTTGATCCCCCACCCCAAATGAATACTACACTTGTAAGTAATGCAGACAAATTGTAAAAGTGTGTGCTAATCAAAATAAAATATAAAAACCATTAAACAGACTACTCGTAGTTATATGTCGGCATATGCAACATGTAGCAGATAGAATGCAGGCATATCATGTAAAAATCAGTACTCCTTTGTGCAGATATATCCCAAAGTAATATCCTCTCTTCTGTGTTCAAGACAAAAACAATTTGGCTCCCCTTCAATTTCCCTAGCTACACATTTGCAGTGCGGTGTATATTGAGGGCTGTCAGCACAGTGAAGATGCAAATGAGGTCTGAACTCATTAGAATTTCTGAATCCCAAAAAAGTGGATCGATGTAGGGATGCAAATATAGTACAAACACTCCCTCAATGTCTGTGTTTAATGGATGGCAACTGTGAATGCTTACATCAGGTGGTTGTCTCAGGTTAGACTTACAAAGTGTCACATGTACATCTGTCAAGGTTGGAAATGCAAGTAAGCAGTGTACAATTCACAGGTTCTGTTTCATTAACATCCAACCTCCTCTTCATTTGTTGGCAAATTGTGTTTTCTCTAAGTTTTTTAATATTATTTTATTATTATTGGCCATTGTTTGCAAGATGTGGCACTTAGTGAAATAACAGGAAATGGAGGAATGAATGGAATGTTTGGTTGTGTTTATCTTGTTTGTGCATTGTTGCATGACAGGCAAAAGGGAGGCCTTAAGAATTATTAGCAAATAAGGGAATCTCATGTAACTTTTCCACTGGCAGCATTGCTAGAGTATGACAGTTAATACTGAGTCTGTGGAATACACCTGTTACTTGTAACTGACTCTATGGAAGGAGGTGTTAATGCAGCTAATTAAGTTATATGTCCCTTTTTGGGGCCAGATGGTACTGGGTTTGAATAGAGAAGTATGTCATGCTTTAAAATACTTGTCATTACAGAGTGATAATGCAATGTCATGAATTGTTTCTACGAGATGTGTTGCTGTGTGCTAGCATACTACTGTGGTGTTAAGTGCCACTGCATATGGGTAACTGCACTTGTTTGCTACCGCTCACCTTTAGTGCACAATGCACACATCCACCCAAACATAGAGTCCAAAAAGTGAAGGGATCCATTGCTTCCCCAGCATTGCTAAAGTCTGACAGTTAGTACTGAGTCTCTGGAATACACCTGCTACTTAACTGACTCTGTGGCAACAGGTGTTAATGCAGTAGTACATTCTTTTTTGGGGTCAGATGGTACTGGAACACCATGATTGGGGTGAGGGTGGGACAATCTGGGTTCACGGCTGTCAAGCTTGGTGACAGTGAGAATCAAGTCCTCACCCACTGGACTGTCTTCACTGTCACGATACTCTGCAGGTGGCTAGAGTGCTTGATGTTTCCTCCTCCTCCTCCTAGTATGCAGCATGAGGGAGAGCAGCCTCTCCAGCCTGCATAGGTGTGGACCCTATGCACCATCCCTGGCAACTCATTACTGGTGATGAAAATACCACCTCTGCCACTGCTCCCAGAGGATACCTCTGAACCACCTGCCAGTGCAGGACTACCTGAGGGTGCAGGTAATGCAGGGGCAATAGAAGTAGTGCTGCCAGGTTGGCTTCCAGATGTGTTGGGAATTGGTGCTGCAGCCGATGAAGTGGGTGCAGGCTGATCCAATGGGGCTGGACTACTTCACTGTGCTGTGGAACATTTACTGATACGGTACACATTGATGACACGGGCACATTTTGATGACACATAATAAAAATAACAAATAAAATAAAATAAATTAAATTAAATAATAACATAAATATTTATAAAATAAAATACAGATAAAAAATATTTATGACAAAATAAAATAATAATAAAATAAAAATAAAGATAATAAAAAAGAGAGATAAGGGTTGGGATGAGAGGAAAAAAGAGAACATTTGTAGCATCATATGTGACATACAATGCATTAATACAATTATACAACTCTATAAGTTTTGCATTTAAGTCTACCTCCTAACAGAGATGTACTATCCTACAGATTGCTGCAAGTAATCCTTGAAATGTGCATATATTGCACATATGCGTGTCTCTGTTATACAGATTACAGCTTACAGCAGGGCATTTGTACCATTGGTATAGAGGTTTTAATTTAATGAAAATATTATTGAAGAAATAACAGTATGAAATAGTTGTAAATTGTGGTATTTGAACCCACAGCCTCTGACTAAAGTCTAATACTGGACTCTTACAATTGGTTTGTGTTACAAACTAATGCATGCATACTTGCATTTACTGTTGGGATATGAATGCTCAATTTTATGCAACTCTTCAAAATACCAAAAAGAGCTATCTTCAACTTTTAATGTTGCAATAACACTTTTCTTCTGCTGCATACATACAACTTGCTTCCCTCATTCTCTCCAGTCTAGGCCCGTGTGCCCATCAATTGAACTCCCAATCACTTGCAGCTGTGATAAAAAAACATAAAAGAACAGAAGAGCATTATGCATACCAGTCTTGCCTATATTCAGTTTTCTAAGTCGTACAAGTATTCTCTTGAGTTCATACTTACACAGATGTGGGATGTCCTAAGTCCTAAATTCCTCAGTCCAGCAGTTAAGAGTATCCCTCTTCCTCCTCTGTAGATTATTAAAATGATGCCTACATTGCTGTCCAGTGTGCAGGATACCAGTGGCACTGGATGTAGCCTGGGCTAAACTATCATATGCCTCAGATTTGTATTGGGAGCCAGCATAGTCCCCATGCTGAAGTCTGTAGCTGTGTTGCTTTATTAGGTGTCCAATGAATATCCAGGACTCTTGGACACCCCAACTTTGTGTCCTAAACTTGGCACCTTCCCCACTAATGCCAACCATGTCTATCTACCAGCAGATCTAGTGCAATGTTGACTGAGGCTTTCCCACCAATTCCAGTTATTGCATTTACTGGAGTGCACACGACCACTCAACGCATTTGCGAGATGTTGAGAGGAGAGCAGCAGTGCCAAGTAGTGAGGGATAAAATAATTGCAATTGGAAGATTAATCTGATAACACAATAATAGTGTCTCATCCCTCATATATATAATTAAGATCATTTTCACTATCTAAGGTGTTATAACTGAGAGAGAAAATAATGGGAATTGGAAAAACAATAAAGGTGCATGGAATATCCTGCATTAGAACCCAGGACCATGTATATAGCACTCCTACACATATACCTGCTGCCACAAGAAAGTTGAATTGATGGCTGCTCATGTTTCTATTCATTGCTATCACCTGCAATTTCACAACAGTAAAAAAAAGTTACACACCCTGTGCTAAAATCCAAGACTATCTGGACTCAAGTGCTACACTTGCACCTGCTGCCACAGGACTAGTTCCATGATTTAATTATAATTCTTAAGATCTCTCTGTTAAGCACCATGTAATGCCACTTAGTGGGTTTATGCGGTGCCCAAGAGAATTAATTGAATGCACCTGTTTTCTATTTTTGGATGTCTGGGTCCTGTCTGCCTTCAGTATGCACACTGCCGTGCTTTGTACAAATGAGATAAGCACAGTCAAACCTGCCATTTATTTCCTCTACTCCTGTGATTGTGCTACACCCCACAATGCACAAATACTGGCCAAAAAAAAAAACAATAATTAAAAAAAAAAAAAAAAGACAGAAAGGGAAAACAAGGGACAAGTAGTTGAAATGAGGAAAATCAATGTATGACACACACACAAGAAAATGATGGCTCACATAAGATATGTCTACATAGATGTGGATTTAAAGTCTCACTCCAATGAACCTTCAGAACACAGGATGGGTGCCTTATCCCTCTTTACCACACAAACAGCGTGGCAGCAAAGAACTGAACTCAGTCTGCACAAGACCAACTGATATCAAACCACACAACTGTTATTTGTACATTTATATTTGGACGTAGTGCACTTAGTGATCACGCAACCTGTTATGATTATTGCTTGCAAATATGCAGCTCTGTCTTACCATTCTGTGTTCATTGGTCATTCTTCTATTATCTGACCAGTAATCTGAGACATGCAGTGTTAAGCCATTCTGTATCATTGGCCTTAAAATGTGTGAGGATATTAACTGCAAATAATATATACAGATGCCAAAAGATGAGGGGCAGGTTGTATGTTAAGGAACGCAACCTGTGACTTGTGTGTTGCTTACTTACATTTCCAACCTTACATCTAACACTTTGTAGATCTAACCTGAAACACCCAGTGGAAGTAAAGCAGCCTGCAGTACTGCTGTGTTTCCCTTCTCCCAACCACTAATTATTCACAGTTGCAATCCATTCAAAACAAACACTGAGGGAGTGCCTGCACTATGTTTAAATCTCCTACATAGATCCAAGTATTTGGGATTCAGCAATTCTAATGAGTTCTCACCTCATTTGCATCTTCACCATGCTAACAGCCCTTTATCATCACCATATAAAAAGACAACCATGTAGCTAGGCAAACTAATGGTGAGGAAACCTGTTTATGTTGAGAAGACTGCACATATGCTATTTCTTTGGGATATATCTGTACAGAGGATTACTGAACTTCAGAAGGTATGCTTGCATTTTGTCAGCTGCATACTGCATATGCTGGAATGTATTTAAGAAAAATCAGGAGCAAAGGCTTTTACACTTTATCTGTATGCATTGATTAGAAGTGTATTGATGGCATGGGCATGCATGTCAAGCCATTTCACAGGTATACATTACTGCCAATATGTGAAAATGCAATGGTCTTTGATAAATATGTACAAATGTTTCAGGGACAGTTCCTTTGATAGCACACAGCATTTCAAAGATAGTTTGTTAGCAAAATGTGTCATTTGCCTGTTCTTTGGGGGGAAGGGGGCAGAAAAACTGAGTTACTGTTATGGCAAAAAAACAATTGTATGCTGCTATTGCTACTCTCCTTGTTTTGCATCCTGCCTGTTCTTAGCATTTCACATCTCTAGACCACCTTATGTTTCTCCAGTGGGTAATACTGTGTGGCTACTTTTTGTGTTTTATTTAAGAACAGTTATTTTGTACCTATGTGATACTTATGTGTATTATCTTTCTGCTGTCTTCTAGGACACCTAGGAGTATGCCACCCAGGCATGTTAATCCTCAGTGAACCACCTTAACTGATGCTGAGAATCAGGTGATAGTGGATGTCTTTAGGCAATATGGTGCTTTTCTGCTGGATAGGGGACAAGGAGATATAGCACTCAGGATGCAAATTTGTTACCAGATTGTTGACGTGAATGCCATGGGTGGCCATGGCAGGACATTCAAGCAGGTGCACCACAGGGCCACTGACATGATAACATCTGAATGGAGGAGAGCAACTGCAGTGGGCCATGCCCAGATGTTTATTGGAGGTGGGCCTGCTAACCACCAGTAACACCAAATGAAGAGTTCCTGGCCAATATCAGGGATCCAGACAGCTCCCAGGAAAGTGCAGTACAGCATGTCCTGGATGTTGGTGCAACAGTTTCAGAGACAGCAAGAACATCCCAGGAGGAGCTTCCAGGTAGGCTTTGGTATCGCAACAGTTGAATACTATTGTATAGTAAAAAAACTGAAATCAATACATTACTTCTGTGTCACATTAACTTTTGTGGGGTGGGACTGAAGATTTCTACAGTTAGCAACACATTCTGATTGATTAGCTCAGGATGGAGTTGTCAGCCAAGTTCATGTTGAAAGTTTAGTTAACTCATTACATCCAAGTGGCTAGGTGCATCTGCAGTTAACTCCTACTGACACCTCTAGGTATCAAATATTGCTTGTTCATATTTGCATCAATAATTCTAAAAGCATGCTATGTGCAAGGTATTAAAAGATTTCATCTTAAAACTTACACAATGGTAAACTCCACTGCATTAATATTTGACCTCTGTCTAGTGCAGGTAAATAGATATTAACTGTTGTTTTTATGATATTAATTTATATGAATAACTTTCATATTTTTTCTAAATATCTCAAAAACAAAGTAACACAGGCAGATCTTTTTAACCTGATATGAAATCTCTCAGCTAGATGAACAGAATTATGTTCACAGTATGTGTGTAACTTGAGCATTTGCTGAGATATTGTAAGTTGTTTACAAAATATTACAACTATAATAGTTACTGTATTTACTGTGACATAAAATTTGGTTTAAGACCTAGAACCTTCATAATTCTACCACTGTAAAAATAGTTTGTGCTGAAGAGTTTGCCATTGCTACTTCTTTCATAACCCCTATGGTTCCAGAGATATGAGCATTTGTTTGAAATGTGAGGACATAATTTGATTCTGTTAAAAGGTTTAGGCTCCACCCACTGAAAGTCACATTGCAAACTTCCTGAGCTCCATTGGAGTAAATGAGTTAATAGACAAATCAAGGGGCAAAAGTATTACCCCATGTTACTGTCAGTTGTGATGATGTTGCCCTTACCTTTTGCTTAACTACTTCCAGGACCCTTTGGCCTGCAGAGGAAACACTCTTCTGCAGATGGTAAGCCAGTCATTTTTATGTCAGTACTGCTGAGCAATTTAAAGAAATATTGTATTGTGTGATGCTGATCTCAGGCCTGTTGTGTGTAATGCTGCACTTTCTGTAATAGTGGCACCACTGTTAGTTAGTTAACATATATTGGACTATAGTAGTGCACATATTAATTTTTCCTGTGCTTATTGATTTTTATCATGGGTGATCATGACAGTGGAAGTGTGGGACCTGTGCTACCTGATGTTAGTGTATCAGCAGACTCTGATGATAATGGTAGCCAAACAGAGGCACATTCGGGTGGTGCAGAGGTCAAATCTGATATAGAGGTTGACATACAGCCATATCCTGCATTTCCACTGGACACAGCCAGAAGGCCTACACCTATCCAGTTCAGTGTGCCAACAGATACTGGACAGGTGGAGGGCAAAGCCTTTGATCAAGGAAGTCTGGTTACTGCATCTTCAGTGCCTGTTGAGTCTGGCCATAGCCAAAGTGCGGGCAAGGTGCCAAGCAAGATGGTTGTTAGGGGTGGAAAGTGGAGGCCTGCCGTGCCTCCTCCACCTGATCTAGGTATCTCTTCCTGTGCCACTCAATGTATGTTTAGGGCTATGATGTAGGCACTGGCATGTTCCCATAGGTGCTCCAGATAAATGTTTAGGGTTGTAGATGAGTGACTGTCTCCACCATGTTGTCGATTCAATGGATCAGATGAATGACACATTGGATAGAGGGGCATCTGTGATAGACCAAGGGGTGTCTGTCATGGATCTAGCATTGTTTGTGATGGAACATCTTCAGGGAGGGGAATGGCATCCTTGGGGGTATAGTTCTATATTTCATCCACATCATCTGCTGTTAGCTAACATGGCCATGCCCAACCACTCTCCCATAGTGGTAGTACTTCTACTGCTCCATCAGTGAGTGTGCTGTCCACACCCAGACATGGCAGGACATAGGGTCATGGTTCTGGGCATCCCTGTGAAGGGAGTTCATCCAGCAGACATCAGGCACATTTAGAGAGCAGCAGTGCATCTGACCGTGGGCATGTACATGCCAGTGCAACTCCTAGTAAAGCCAGTTCTCGTGGTTGAGGACAACAAAGATGGACTATCACCTAGTCTACCATGCATGGCTCACACTGGTCTGACATATGAAAATGTAGACTAGCACAGACTTTGGCTGTATTCATGCAGACACTCACACACCAATTTTACCTGGGGGACCCCTACAGGCACACACAAACGGTACATGGTTCATCTGTGCAGAATACAGTCATTTTGTCTCACTGGCCAGTCGTTGGTTTATCCAAGTGTCTGTCTGCTTCTCTTTCTTACTTGTGCACTCACCAACCTTTTTGTTTCAACCTAGCCCCCCCACACACACACACACACACACATGCAAAACACCCTGTGCAAATAATGATAACTTTGCCATAGCCCTGTTTTCTATCTTTTGGATTCAGGAATACATAAGCTGTATCTGATGGTCAGGGTGCAAAGCTTAGTTAGTGCTCAATATATCTGCATTTGTGTTGTTGAACTGGTAATTATACCATTGACTCATATTGGCCTTGGAAAGTTAGACAGTTGTTAGCATCAAAATTTCCCAACTTTATTGTGAATGATCTTGTGAGGGTTGTGAAGTCAGAAATGGCAATGTGTTTCATTGCTTTCTAACTTCTCTATTTAATGATTTCCCAGTAAAAGTGTATGGCAGTGAACCGAGGGCATGCAGTGATCATCAGTACTTTTGCAAGGTATGACTGTGTGACTGATTCTTGAGGCCTACTACTTAATAATGTACACACATACATCACATAATTCTCTGCTGCCACATGTTGAGGTCATTTTTGTACAACTCTCCACCCTTCTACTGGCTTACAGTACCAAGTAATGAACCACAAGGATATGCTACTTATTCATATTATTACACAATACACTCCAGGTTCATTCAAGACTTACCTTTTAAATGCAGTATTCACCACAGTTTTAGTTCAGGGCTGACTCTGTCTAATGCAAGCAGTAGACAGCAAATACATGGGGAGGAAAAGGCTGTGTGAGTTGCCTGGCATCAGTGTTACTATATGTATGTAAGAGGAAGGTTTTAGGCCCCTAGGTGGTGAGTCACTGTGCTATGCATTGTCTCATAGCCAATGAAAAGACATAGTGAGCATAACTATGTCTGCCTACACCCACAGCAGCTGGTGGTTCCCCGCTCTGATGCCTCACCTGCCTCTGGCTGTGGCGACCTTCGCATTGGTGGTGGGATGTGTGCTCTTTCCCCTTGCTAATCCTGCTGAAGCTGTTTTCTCAGGATGATGATGTATAGCATGGCACATACTGTGATTATTTCTGTACATGTCCATGGATTGTACTGCAGGTCTCTCCCAGATGTATCTAGGCACCGGAACCATAACTCTGGTAGCCGAAATACATGCTCTATGATATTTCTGGTTTGAGCACATGCCTCATTGTGGGATACTTCCATGGGTGTGTGTGCATTTCTGATGGGTGTCATCAGCCATGGTTCCAGTGCCTAGCATACATCCCCTAGTAAATGTCCCTGTGGGATATCCCCCCTAGCAAACATACTGGAACAGTTGGGAGATGTCCCAGATATGTGCATCATGGTAACTGCCAAGGTTGCCAGCACACACATTCAAGATGATTCCCTTGGCATTACACATGACTTGGCAGTTGATAGAGTAGCAACCCTTTCTGCTTAAGTACAGCCTAGCCTGTTCCTTGGGTGGTGCCTTAATTTCTATATGTGTGCAATCTATGTACCCAGTACTTCAGGGTAGTGTACTGCATGGTAGAACTCCTGCTTATTTCTGGCCGTCTCCTCAGGAGTACAGGAAAATATATGTGGTCACTGACATGTCAGAGCATAGCGTTCAGGAACTGATGGAGAATCCTGGATGCTGATGCCTGTGACACCCCCAGCATGTCCCCTGTTGGTCTCTGAAAGATACTAGTAGCTAAGATTTCAAGTGTTACACATACCTTTGTCTCCACTGGGATGGTTTCCCCTTAGTTGGCCCTGGCTCTGAGTTGAGGATAGCAAAGATTCCAGAGTTCTTTTAGTGTATCCCTATCCACTGTGTAGAACACTACAATTTCCACATTGTGTGTCCCTATCCACCCTGTAGCATTCTACAATTTCAACATCATGTTGGTTGTCAAAAGGTAAACAGGGCCTGAAAACTCTTCTACTCCTTGGCCTAGGCCTATTGGCTGCAGCAATAGCAGCATTGGCTTCAGCCTGTAGCACATCCAAATGAATTAAAGCAGCAGCAGCACCTAACATTCCTTCTGTGTAGACTCCTTTCCGTGGCTGTATTCCAATAGGTTTTGGAATTCAGAGGAAAAACCAGCACTGAGTCTACACAGTTCATTTATAACTTGTTGAATAGCTCCACTGTGTTAGATTGGCTGCAATTCAGCTGCTTATGCTGCAATTAGCATGCCATGGTGTTTACCTTGTTTATGCAGTGTTGCCTACCTCTACAAGGTGCTTGCTGAATCTAAAACTCTTTACTGCCATGTAGGGTTTACTGAATTTGGCTGACTGTATTTAAAGAAATAACATTTAATGATTCAGTAAGCACTATTTGTATGAGATATTCAGTACAAGTCAGACTGTCATTTTTTAAAGGAGACATAGCATATAAGCTTGTATTAAAAGAATGACAGCTATGCGTGATCCAGCTTTAACTTGTAAAAGTGTGAATGTTACTCTACTTATTTGTAAATGTTCCAATAATAACTTTTATATATGTAAGAAACTATATTTTGTATACTTTGTTTATAACCTAGCATAACTTTCCTGGGTGCTATTGCATGTCAAGTATACGATCAGTAGCAAGCATTCAGAACTATGTAATAACTAACAATTGTTTAAAATGCAATTCACTGTCTTTTGCTTATTGCCTAACTTGTATTCTTTGACTAACTTGCATATACATAAAAAGCTATCCCCAGGATTCACTAATCTTCTGTGTAAGATTAGATTAGTCTTACACGGAAGAGCCAGTCTAAGAGTAAGATGGCATCGCACTATGCATATTAATAAGGGCATGCTGCCTCAACTCTAAAGCTAACACGGAGCATGGATGAGTGTAGGGGGCGTGTCGGACTGCTGAGCAGTCCAAAAATCCACGCCCCTGCAATTTTGAAACTCGGGAAATGTCTAGTTACATGAGTGAGTCCGATCACATGTGTACATTCTAACACTACACTCCCCCATATATTAAACCCCATAAAAATATAAAAAGTAAAAGAAATGTTTTTTTTTTTCATTTCCGATATAGCTGCCCATATTTGCACGTGTTTGCGCGGGTTTGCCCATTGCTTAGCTACA
>NC_056749.1:813548002-813660502 GCF_019279795.1 Protopterus annectens | reverse complement strand
AAAGTGCATGTCATAGTTAAGGTGTAGGCCATGTATACATGTAACACACCTACCCATAATGCATGCTGTGCATGTTTAGTGTAAGACCATGCACATCTCACTAATGTGATTTGCTGCCTCAAACACATGCAATACCCAGACCATCTCAAACAAATATTTCTAGACTGTAGTGACCATTGGATAGGCATAGTTGATACTCAACATGCACATAATATACACATCTATGTCATACACAGAGCATTTTAACATGCTACACATAAAGGATTCCCAAACCCACTGTAAAGACACACACCAGTATCCAAAATCTCATCCACACATTACACATAATATACCTGAGGGGTAGAGGACTATAATGGGGCATTTAAACACTCTGCAAAACATTACACATTCATGTCAGGGAATGCTCCTTATTGGCCTCCTTACAAACTCGTGTAACAACTGGTTGTGAAATGGTGAATGTAGCCAAGGTAGTACAGTTCCAGTACAGCATGAGTAGTGCTGGTTTGGGAAACTTTTGTAGCCTTGAGTGACCACATGATGCTTCATGATGATGGCCTATGGTACTATACCCCATCCAGTTATTGTAACCACTGTACTACACATAGCTTTCATTGCTATACACCTTGCTATGCACCTTAATGTTGTGTGTGTGCACACATATGCACCTCTAAACAATATGCAGACCAATCACCATTTGCAGAACTGACACATATATGTCTTGTGATGCTACTGAGTTTTGAATACCTGCACAGCAATGTTGTGTCCATGTATGTATTGTGTACCAGCGGGAGGCCCATCACCTAATAACAAAACACATGCATCAAAGCCATGTATACTGTTAGTAACAAGGACTGTCTGCACTTGCACTGCATGCTGTTGAGCAACACATGTCCTGCATGCTGACATGTGTGATATGACTGCTTTGCTTGTGATACTGTACCTCACCATCACCTGCTAATGTGTATGTTCTGAGATTGCTGGTGTGTGTGTCTGCTTTAGGGAGGAGTGTATTTTTGTGTGTGTGCATGTGTGCATGTGTGCATGTGCGCATGTGTGCATTTGTGCATGTGTGCGCATGCACACGTGCACATGTGTGCATGTGTGCATGTGGTCTGACATCATGTTCAGGACTTAAAGTGTGATTCCTGTTTTCCTCTCACAGGTGCCGAGGTGGGGCTGGTTCAATACAGCAGGGAACCTGATGTCACTGAGACAGACAGTGTTCATGAGGATGGGTGTGTTGAGGCACAGGCAGGTTTGTCAGGGTCTGTTGTTGGGCCACCAATTGACAGTACACAAGTCTCCACCCCATCCATGCACACAATCATACTGCCTGTACATCTATCATCACCATTTCCCTTAGCTGAGGGACAGTGTACTGTTGGCACTGGCTGGGACAATATGGTATCTATGGCACATGTATCAGGACACAGCAACCATAGCCAGATGTCTGGAATGGTACCACATAGGCCGATGCCCAGGGGTTCTTGTCAGAACACTGCTGGTCATCATGCCTCTGGCAGACATGCCACACCTTTTTCTACCACACGCATGTTCCAGGCTGTCATGGAGGCACAGACAAGAATGGAGCGGTACACCAGACAGGCACTAAGGACACAGAGGGCTCATAACACCTCTGTAAATGACAGTATCTATGACCTAGCAGGTGCCATATGTAATTACACTGAGGTCATTGATAGACATTGGGGTGAGACATTGGATGTCCTCCACAATGTCATGTCCATGTGTCAGGACAGTGCAGGATGGCTGAGACATCAACAGAGATGTATGCCAGCAACAACAGCAGCTGGAAGTCACCGTGGAGGTCCAGCAAGTCATAGCCGCTCCCGTAGTGCCAGTACCAGCCCCAGCAATGTTGGGGGGCTGTCCATAGACCATCCTAGAAGACCACATGCACGTGGCTCTGGCCAGTCCCAGCAGGGGCCTGGATCCAGTGGACATATGTCAAACTCTTCGGATAGTACCCAGTCTGGATTAGTACCTGATACTGTCTGTAGCACCCCTGCCAGGGACAGGTTCTGTATCCATGGCCAGAGATGGTGATCTGTAAAGCCTGCCAGGTACAGTCTGTAGCTGTCTCACAAATTCCCATATATGGCAGCCACATGGTGGAACTGTGTGCATGCAGACACACACACATAAACCAGAAACCTAGGGCAAACAAATACCCACATACATTATGTCAACATGGCCCATAACAGTACTCATGGCCCTCACACACACACTCACACACACGTCGATTGTATGGCTCAGTGTAGGCCTCTTGCAAACCAACAACACACCCTGTGCATAAGATGAAACCTGTGCCACCTTCTGCCATCTGTAACATTGATGCAGGAACAGGCTAACATGGTGCTGATGCACAGGGTGACTTTAATAAAGTATAGCAATGGTTGAATGTGTAGCATGTTGTCAGCAGGAAAGTGTAATGATATCCTTGAAGGTGTAGCTGAGCAGGCATGATGCATTAAAGCTGTAATTAGCAATGTTGTATTGTTTCCACCAGTGTTTATTCCAATTGTGTTTTGTTTGCCCATGTGCCACTTGGCTGATGTGTGTAGTTGTGTCAGCATGTGTTATACAGTGGACAGTAAGTGTGGGGTGTGTGCAGCACAAGTTTGCAGGTGTACATTTGTGAACATGGTGGAGGTGCACTGTCTGCATGTACGTGCATATTGGACACACGGGCAGGGTGACATGCCCTGTATTGGCCAGTGTTAACATTCCATACTTTCTATTGGTGGCCAGTATGCATTGTACTATACACATTTTGGAACTTGAGTACACATTTGTGTGTATGACACGGGTTGACACTGTGCTGTGGGTGATGCTGTTGTTGCTATCTGTCATTGGTTTGCATTACTAAGGTTAACACTGTCCTAGCTGCATAATCCTTTATTAATGCACACTGTTCACCTACAGGGTTGCATGGACTGTGCTATCACAAACACAAGAAATTCTCACTTATACAGTAAAAGTGCATTAGTCTCATGGACCCCTGCCACAAACTAAATATATAATATAAGGTGTGAAGTTGTACCAAAAGAATTACATACCAAGAAGGGATAACCGCTCTGGTCAGTATCATTGGGAAAATACAATCCCTCAATAACATACAAGGCTAGCTTCAAAATACAAAATGGCAAGGATTCCAAAGACAACACTAAAGCTGTCTTCAGTGTTGTTCATAATCTACAGGGGAAATCTCAGATCAGGTCACAGTTAATGTAAATGGTCACAAAATACACTTATCTGACTGACATTACCAATTCCTTGTCAGACAGTTTGAATGCGGATTTCACCACCCTGTCGTTACATAGGGGCCACATTTCCAGACCTGAAGAATGTAAAATCTGGTGATTCACAGACACTCTAGTTAAAACATCTCCTTAACAAAGACACACCACAGTGGCAATGGTACCGGACAGTGTCCCTGGCTGTGTCATACACAAGCTGACATATGAAGTCACCAGTCACCTAAACGCTCTGTCCAGATGCAGCTCTATACAGGTTACATACTTGTGGAATGACACACGGTAATGGTGTTCACAGTCCACAAGGGTTGAGCTACAACGTCTTCTTCTTCTCCTTTCAGATGCTCCCATTAGGAGTCACCACAGTACATAATTTCTTCCTAGCCTCTGCATCTTGTGCTATCACACCATCCACCTGCATGTCCTCTCTCACCACAGCCATAAACCTCATCTTAGGCATTCCTCTTTTCCTGTTACCTGGCGGCTTCATTCTTAGCATCTATTTCACAATATACTCTGCATCCCTGTTCAGCACATGTACAAACCAACTTAATCCTGCCTATCTGGCCTAGTCTACTAACCTTCAAACCTGGCCTGACCCTCTAATATACTTATTCTTAAACCTGTCCACCCTCATCACACCCAGTGCAAATGTTAACATAAATTGATTAAGGGTAGAACTACAACAGGTCCTGGAAACTCTCACCCTATAAGCCAGACCAAAGTTATCTGGAAGGCTATGGAGCACAGCATTATGGAACTCATTAACAGAGACATTATGAACCTGCAAACACTGCACCATACCCACTTAGGTTCTCTAAAGGCCAGATCATGGCTCCTACACCTAGTAGACTTCAAGCCAGTCAACAAGGCTATAGGTGAGGGAGGGTAGGTCAACACAGCCAAGCTATAGCTCACCAGCAATTCATATACATCCCACATACTGGTATTATACATAACCTCAACAGACTGACCATAAACAATTGTTAGATGATGGCTTGACAACTGACACACAGATGTAGGACACACAGTAACATTTGCAGACTCTATGTACTATTCTATGCCAGTAACAAGTGGTATTCACCTGCACTCAGTCCTGGGACCACTCCTGTTTGAAATATAGCTTTCTTAGGTACAAGCAAACACAGTAGGGATATGTCTACCCACATCTTATGACAACGCATACTGTGGGCTATACTTTATTCTCCAGATGACACACACATCCTCCAAAAGGGTATCCTACAGACAGATACCTGGTGCCAAACTCATGCTGTAAAGCTATAAGCCTAAGAAAGCATAGTTATCCACTTTTAGAAAACAAAGTATCCCCAGAGTACCACATAGGTAGTAGCCCCCATAATGTGGAACAGGTACTAATGTATACATAGAGCCATGTGTTAAGTCATCTCTCCTTTGATGATCACATTACCAAAGGGTTTTGGAAATCCCTCTGTGGAGCACATAAGCAATAAAGGGTTTGCATGCAGATCCACAAAGGTTGTTGCACACCTATAATGACTAGTCATCTTTGCCAGACTTTGCTTGCTCTGGAACAGGTTTCAAATATACCTCAAGCATAAACCCTCACTCACACTCTTCAATAGAAACCATGATGAGTGGATGTGAAATGGAAGACGTATCCCAGGGATCATTGCAGTGGCTAAGCTTGTCACAAGTGTACAGAAGTGACCTAAGGTCTGGAAAGCACCAGCACACTCTGGCAAAGATAACACATGCATTCATGGAGAAAGAAGAGTACCCACCTATGAAATACTTGAGGTCATATGCATGTATATGGCTTTGCCCCACAGCTACCTTACTTGTGTAATTCACATACAGTTGTCATTGTGATATGTCATACACTAGAAAAATCAAAACCCACTCCAAATTGGCCAATGGCGTCACACACCTGGAACACAGACACACACTCAGTCAGCAAGTGCGAGATTCAAACTCTTTCCTAACTACATTATGATACTACAGCAGTATGCATTTACACAATGAGCTATACACATTAATGGGATTTCATTTTTCCACAGGTATACTTGTAGGTTGGTGACATCATCAGACTTGACAAAGATGAGTATACCACTTTTAAGGGGTGTGAGTAGTCTCCAAAAAGGTTGCTCTTCCCCAGGAAGACACACACTCACAGTTGGCAAGTGCAGGATTCAAACCTCTACCTCACTACATTACAGAACTACAGCAGTATTCATTTACATGATGCGCTACACACATTATTGGGATTTCACCTTTCCACAGGTATATTTATAGGTTGGTGACATCATCAGACTTGACAAAGATGAGTATACCACTTTTAAGGGGTGTGAGTAGTCTCCAAAAAGGTCACTCCTCCCCAGGGAGACACACACACTCACACACAGTTGGCAATTCCAGGATTCAAACCCCTACCTAACTACATTATGATACTACAGCAGTACACATTTACACGACACTCTATACACATTATTGGGATGTCATTTTTCTGCAGGTATATTTGTAGGTTGGTGACATCATCAGACTTGACAAAGATGAGTATACCACTTTTAAGGGGTGTGAGTAGTCTCCAAAAAGGTTGCTCCTCCCCAGGCAGACACACACACTTAGCAAGGACAGGATTCAAACCCCTACCTAACAACACACACACACACACACACACACACACACACACACACACACACACACACACACACACACACACACACACACACACACACACACACACACACACACACACAGACACACACACTTCAGCAAGCAATATGGAGTTTCAGGGTGCAATACAGACATTACTTGCTGACAGTCTGCACAAAGGTTTTTTTCACATTTGCTAACCTCAGTAGGCTTATCATACTAGGTGTATTGTGAGTGTATTGTATGCATAGGCCATGACCATATCATATATGGGTTGATGCACCACATGCTGGCACACACAGGGTCAAACCTTGAGTAGCATCTTAACTTCACCTACATGATACTGCAATATAACAGAAAGATGATAAACTTCAACAATTGGCTGAGCTTCTGGTGTCATTCAAAGGGGAATCAGTCTCTGTCTGCCTGTGATGACATGATAGACAAGCCTTGTTGCTTCGCTACAGATGGTTTGCATCTGTCGCACCTATGCTTCTGAATACTGGTCAAGGCTCTTGCTGTCCCCATATTACCTTTTTTAGGCAAGGCTCAAAGGTTCATAGGTTCATAGGTAGGTACTAGGCTATCGGCCCTGGGGCCTATACAAGCCCAACCAAAAAGGTACCCTGGCTTTTGCCACCCAAGAAATTTATTTTCCTGTGCCACTGTCGAGCAGAGACACAGAAGTGATCCTCAGGGTGAATTTCCTATTTCCCATCCAATCATCAAGATTTTTCTTGAAGAGTGCTAATGAGGAGCTTTGTTTGATATAGATAGGTAGTTTATTCTGGAGTATGTGAAGTCTCTGGGACCAGAATCTATCCCTCCGGCATGTTCTGTTTATTGTGGTGACAAGGTTTAGGTCCCTAGAGTGTGTAGGTTCATAGGTTCATAGGTAGGTACTAGGCTATCTGCCCAAGGGCATTTATAAGCCTAGCCAGAATGTGTTGGCTTTCGCCTCCCTTTTAAATTAGTTTCCTGGACCTCTGTCTAGCAGGGCCACTGAAGTGATCCTAGGGGTAAATTTACAATTTCCCATCCACTCGTCAAGATTCCTCTTGAAGAGAGTCTGCGAGGGGCTCTGCCTAACATCAACTGGGATTCTGTTCCAGAGCGAGGGAAGTCTCTGGGACAGGAAGCTATCCCTCCAGCACGTCCTGTTTATTGCTTTGCTGCGGTTTAATTCACTGGAGTGTGTGGCTCTAAGAGATTTGTTTTTCTTGAGGTGGAGCATGTCCATTAATTCCGGGTTGGACATGGCCTTATACATCAGGCATGGATCACCTCTGAGCAGGCAGTAAGCAACCAAGTAGAGCTGGAGTTTCTTTAGTCGAGCTGCATAGGGCATCTCTTTGAGGCCCATGACCCTCTTGGTGAGGTACTTCTGTGGTCTTACCAGCTGTTGCATGTGCCAATTAAGGTACATACCAAATGGGGCATTGCACTCTATTATGGGCCTAATGAGTGATGAGTAGAGGGGCACAATGACCTCTCTTGATCTAGAGGTGAACCCTTTTATGATTAGGTGGGCTACATAGAAGGAATATGTAACCACTTTGGCAATGTGATTATCAAAGGAGAGGTTACTATCTACCTGGGTCCCCAGGTCCCTAATTACATTTTCCATACCTAGTGGATTATCACCTATGTGTTAATTTGTGGGCAGTTTGTTTTTTCCAAAGGGGATGACTATGCATTTTTTGGCATTTAGCTTGAGGCCATGGTTTTGACACCAGGTATCTGTCTCTGTAAGACCCTTTTGGAGGATGTCTGTGTCAGCCAGAGAGTCGATTATGGCCCCCAGTTTGCAGTCATCTGCGAACTTGGTCAGCCATAGTCCTCCCTGTGTGATGCCACTTGTGACTGGTTTAGGGTCGGACATGGCACCCGCAACTCTGACCATGTGTTTTCTATCCGTGAGCCAGTTGGCCACCCATCTCATAACATAGGGGTTAATGTTCAAGCTGGTAAGCTTGTCTATGAAGCCAGAGGGGGGAATGGTGTCGAAGGCCTTAGTAAGGTCCAGGTAGGCTGTGTGGACTACCTTCCCTTCATCTATGGCCTTGGTAACTGTTTCAAAGAAGTCAACTAGGTTTAGGAGGCAGGATTTGCCTTTAACAAAGCTGAATTGGGTAGGGTCCTGTGTCTGGAGCTTTCCAATATCTCTGTTTATGAGTTCCATGATAATTTGCTCCATAACTTTGCAGACCAGGATGGTCAGGCTTATAGAGCGATAGTTCCCATGTTCTGTTGTGGCATCACTTTTGTGGAGCAGGATGACTGTTGCTGTACACCATTTTTTGGGACATAGCCTGTGGTAAGGCTGAGTCTGTACAGTGAATTTAGGTGAGGGTTTAGTAAATTTTGGAGCTCATGTAAGACGCAGCCTGGAACACCATCCGGTCCCATTGATGATGTGTTCTTAGCCTTGGAGTGGGCAGTTTTTACCTGCATGTCCATGATGTCTGGGGCTCGGCATTCTTCTGGGATGGACACAGGCCCCTTTGGGGTTGAAGGGGGGTGAAGTTTGCACTAAACTTGTCCGCCAGGATGTTGGCAATGTCAGTTGTTTCAGTGTATTTTGCCATTTTGCTCAAAGCATATCTGAGAGTTGCCACCTAAATGTTTGATATAGCTAAAGAAGGCTTTGTGGTTATCTTTAGATTCCTTGGCAATTTTTCTTTAGAAACTAGCCTTGGATGATTTTATGAGCAATTGTAGTTTCTTGCTAATAATGATCAGTGATGCCTTTTTGGAATTTTGCTCTATCATGTAGTAGTTTCCTCCTTCTGTTGTATAGCTTATTTATGGCCAAGGGCCACCAGACTGGTTTCCTCTTTTTGGAGGAGTGAGTCTTGGTTTTACTCAGGATGGCTCGATCCCTGCATCCCTGTAGATGCTCATATAATGCACTTGTAAAGGATTCTGTGGATTGGATAGCATTATCCTGTAGCAAGGGGGCTTTGAAACTTTCCACTTCGGTCTTGAGAAGTGTGAAGTTTGCTTTTGAAAAGTTTTTCACAGTGGTTTCCTTGACTGGGGGTGGGGTCGGGATGTGGATGTCCAGTGTGATTACTTTATGATCTGATCTTGCCAGCAAGGGGTTTACCTCTGGTGTGGAACACTGATCCCCCATGTTGGTGATGATCAGGTCCAGTATGTTTTCACCTCTAGTGGGCATGGTGACCAGCTGTTCCAGGACGTTTGAGTTTATAAACTCTAGGAAGCATTGGGCAAAGGAGTTTGTACTTGAGTAATTCTCCCAGTCAATGTTTGGGTAGTTGAAATCTCCTAATATCATGGTGTTTGGTAGGACCTTTATATTTTCCAGTGTTCTCAGGAATGCTGAGTGAGGGTCCCGAGACAAGGTAGGTGATCTGTAGCAGGCTACAATCTGATAAGCAGCTTTTCCCACTGTTAGTTGCACTTGGATGGTCTCCGAGGCCTCATGCTGTGCCACTAACCTGGAGGTGTGGGTATCCTTTATGAAAATGGATACACCCCCTCCTTTTGTATTTTGGTCCAGGCTTTGGGGCCGAAGCTCGGAGAGATTGGGATTTCTTTAAGTGGAGCATGTCCAACAACTCTGTATTTGACATAGCTTTGTATGTTAGGCAGAGATCACCTCTGAGTAGGTGATATGCGACAGAGTAAAGCTGGAGTGATTTGAGATGGTCTGTGTAGGGCATGTATTTGAGGCCACTAATCTTTTTTGTGAGGTATGTCTGCAGGCTTTCCAGTTGTTGTAGATGTCTTGTGAGGTACATACCAAAAGGGGTGTTGTACTCTATAATGGATCTAATGAGTGATGAGTAGTGGGGAACAATGACCTCTTTTTTCTGCATGAGAAACCTTTTGTGATGAGGTATGCCATGTCAAAGGATTTCCTGACTACTGTGGGGGTGTGATTATCAAAGGAGAGTCTACTGACCACCTGTGTCTCAAGGTCTCTTATCACACTTTCAGTGTTAAGTATACTACCGCCTATGTTGTAGTTCATGGGTACAGAGTTTTTAACAAAGGGGATGACAATGCACTTTTTGGCATTGAGCTTGAGGTCATGGCTTTGACACCAGGCATCTGTCTTAGTGAGGTCCTTTTGTAGGATGCCCACATCATTAGTAGTTTCGATAATGGCTCCTAGTTTGCAGTCATCTGGGAACTTCATTAGCCAAAGACCTTCTGTGTTAGCCTGTACTTCAGGGAAGTAGATACCAAACAGGACAGGACACAGGACTGAACCCTGTGGTACTCCATGTGTCACTGGTCTGAAGTCGGACTTGGAGTCTGCTACTTTCACAGTGTGGGTTCTGTCAGTGAGCCAGTTGGCAACCCATCTTGTGACATAGGGATTTATACCTAGTTTAGCGAGTTTATCTGTAATTCCAGAGTGAGGGATGGTGTTGAAAGCCTTGGCAAGATCTAGATAGGCTGTGTGAGCCACCTTACCCTTGTCTACAGCTTTGGTGACTGCTTCGAAGAAGTCTATCAGGTTTAGGAGACATGATCTGCCTTTTACAAACCCAAAATGGTTGTGGTCCAGAGTTTGGAGATTGCCAATGTCTTTGTTTATAAGTTCCATGATGATAGGTTCCATGGCCTTGCAGACCAGGCTCATCAGGCTAATGATGCGGTAGTTTCCGGGGTCCGTGGTGGCTCCCCCCTTGTGTAGTGGGATAACCATCACTGTATGCCACTCAGCAGGCACAAAGCCTATCTGCCAGGATGTTGGCAATATCAGTCGGGTCTGTATATTTAGTGCCATTGTGCTGTAACTCGGATCAGATCTGAGTGTTGCCATTGTGATTCTTGACAGCTATAGAATGCTTTGTGGTTGTCTTTAGAATCAGTGGTGATTTGGTTTTCGTAACTAGCTTTGGAGGATTTTATCAGGGATCGCAGCTTCTTACTGAGGCTGACCAGGGAGCTCCTCCACTCATGGGTTTTACCCTCTTTTGTAACAGTTTTTCCTTCTGTTGTGCAGTTTGTTTATGGCAGGGGACCACCAGATTGACTTCCTTTTCTTGGAGGGTAGCTTCTTGGTTCTGTTTGGGATAGCACGATCCATGCACTCATGTAAGTGCTTATAAAGTGCAATTGTGTAGGATTCAGTAGTCATAACCATATTGTCCATCTGCATGGGTGTCCTGAAGTTCACCACTTCTGTCTTAAGAATCATGAAGTTGTCTTTGGGGATATTTTTTAACATGGTTTCCTTAATGGGGGGGGTGGGGGCAGAATGTGGATATGTAGGGTAATTAGCTTATGGTCAGATCAGACCAATGAGGAGTTGACTTCAGGTGTGGAATACCAGCCACTCAGGACAAACCAAACCCCGTAACCAACACAAATAACCACAAAGTGAGATAACTGCTACTCATTGCCACAAGTCTCAGCCTCCAGATGCACACACTCGAGGCACTTCTCAGTATGGAGAATATTGATATCTGTGCAGTAACAGAAACCTAGTTCAAGGCTCCAGAGAGCCCACCAGCACTACCAGGATACTACTCATTCCATACCTTCCAGCATCAGAACCTGAATCATAGCACATAGGGTGGGGATGTATCCATATTCATCAAGGATACTTACACCTCTCTCTACATGCTCTCTGCAGGATATGTACCCATAGAATGTTGCACAGCAATGTTCTTCCCACTCCACAGGGGTGGGGCCACAAAAGACCCTTGGCATTCACGCTCTATGAACCTGACGAGTCTGATCTGCAAGGCAATGGAGCCAATCATAATGGAAGTCAACAATAAAGACATTGGGAACCTTCACATAGTTGGGCACACCCAGTTTGGCTTTGTCAAATGCAGATCACGCCTCCTGAACTGGGTGGATTTCTTTGAGACAGTTACCCAGGCTACAGATGATTGAAATGAGTTTCCACACAGCCTACCTAGACCTCTCTAAGGCCTTTGACACCATTCCCCAGTCAGGTATCATAGATGAACTCACCAACCTGGGCATGAATCCATACATCACAAGATGGATTGCAAACTGCCTCACAGATAGATCCCACAAATTAAGAGTTGCTGGCTACATGTCAGACTCTACACCGGTAGAAACTGGTGTCCCCAAGGGTTTAATCCTGGGGTCCCTCCTATTTGGTATAGACTTCTCAAAAGTACATGCCAACACAGGAAAGTTGCGGTTGACTAAGTTTGCTGGGAACTGTAAAGTGTTTGCCATAATAGATTCCCCGGATGACACAAATATTCTCCAGAAGGGACTCTATGAGACAGATGGGTGGTGTCAGAATAATGGCCTCAAGCTCAATGTGGAAGAATGGATAGCAATCCCCTTTGGTGAAAACAAAGTACCCACAAACTACCATATAGGTGTTACCCCCTTAAAACTGACAAGGTAATAAGGAATCTGGGGACACAAGTGGATAGTCATCTTTCCTTTGACAAACAAGTTGCCAAAGTGATTGGGAAATCCTATGTGGCCCACCTAATCAACACAGGGTTTGCATCAGGATCAAAAGAGGTGCCCTCTACTCTTAAGTCATTAGACCCATCATTGAGTACAGTGCACCATTTTGGATGTACTCAACTAAGCATATCCAGCAGCTGGAGAGACCACAGAGGTACCTCACCAAGAGGATTACTGGCCTCAAACAGTTGTGTTATGCAGCACAACTGGTAAAACTAAATCTGTTCTCCATTGCGAGCCATATCTGAGGCACACTGTCTGTTGGACAGAGATTGCCTGAGTAGACAGTATGCAACAGAGTACAGACTGTGTTAAATTCAGTCTTGTTGCATGGGGCAACTGTTTGAGGCCAGTAATCCTCTTGTTGAAGTACTTCAGTGGTCTTTCCAGCTGCTGAAGGTGCCTAGTCAGATTCATTGCAAGTGTACCGTGATACTCTCTGATGGGTCTGATGACTGATGAGTAGAGGGAACCTCCTTTGACCTACATGCAAAGACCTTGGCAATTTGTGGGAACACATAGCATGATTTTCTAACCACTTTGTGAATGTGTTTCTGGAAGTAGAGATGACTATCCACATGTGTCCATAGATCCCTTATTATTACCTCCATATTTAGGGTGTTGGCACCTATGTGTTATTTGTATGACTGTAACTTGAGGCCATAATTTTGACACCACATCTGTCTGACTGAGACCCTTTTTAAGGATGTCTCTGTTGTCCCAAACATCGATTAGGACAACCTTTTTGCAGTCATCCACAAACTTTGCTAAACATAGCCCTCATGTGTTTGACTGTATTTCTGAAAAGTATACACCAGATAGGAGGGGTCCCAGGACTGAGCCATGGAAGACATCAGTTGTTACCAGCTTGAACAGGAGACCACAATTCTTACCTTGTGGGATTTATCTGTACCCCAGATGGCAATCCATCAGATGACATACGTGTTTATGCACAGGTTGTTTATTTTGTGGATACAGCATGTGTGTGGGATATTGGAAAAGGGCTTTTCAAGGTCTATGTAGGCCATGTGGAGCTCATTTCATTGATGTATGTCCTGAGTGACTGCCTTGAAAACTGTCTAGCAGGTTTAGGAACCATGATCTGCCCCTGAACAAACCACAATGGGAGGGTTGGGTGCTTGTAGGCTCCCAATAGCTCTGTTTATGAGTTCCAGAATGATGGACTCCATGGCTTTGCAGATCAGGCTTATTAGGCTTATAAGACTATAGTTCCCATGGTCTGTTGTGCACTGACACTTGAGTGTGCCAAATGTTGCTGTAACCCATTCAACAGTTTCATATCCTGTACAGAGAGTGAGTGTCAACAGACTGTTCAGGTGCAGGGTCTGTTTGTTTTGGAGTTCACATATGACACAGCCAGGCAAACCATGTCATCCCATAGACGCTGTGTTTTTAGGTTTGGATAGAGCTGTTTAACCATTGTATATGTGATTTCTGGGTTTTCACTATCTCCAGGTTAGGAGTGCTCATTGTTTCTTGATGATACTGATCGTGGATTTATTGATCTTCTTTGCATTTTCACTTTCTTTGAACAACTTAAGTACTTGTAGTACGTAGTTTGATTATGACAGGGGTCCAATATATTATATGGGTCTGCTTTCATATCACTGTGTGCACAAGGCAGGATTGGTGAATAGTGACGTGTCTGGAGTAAGAACTGCAACTGCCAGATATGTGTGGCCCACTGCTGTACTCAGACATGACCCAAGTGTGTGAGCATGCCCAGTATGACCTTTCAGTATGTTGACTGACATTTTCTTTGTTTGTTTAAGTGTGTAAGCATGCCCAGTATGACCTTTCAGTATGTTGTTGACTGACATTTGCTTCGTTTGTTTGTGTGTGAGCATGCCCAGTATGACCTTTCAGTATGTTGTTGACTGACATTTGCTTCGTTTGTTTGTGTGTGAGCATGCCCAGTATGACCTTTCAGTATGTTTTTGACTGACATTTGCTTCGTTTGTTTGTGTGTGAGCATGCCCAGTATGACCTTTCAGTATGTTGCTGACTGAAATTTGCTAAATTTGTTTAAATGTGTGAGCATGCCCACTATGGGCATATATACTATATGTGTGTGAAAAATCAAGTTAGTTTTTACTTCAGGGCTCACCTTTGTGTTGTACATCGACAGGAAGCATGCTGTGCCTGCAGGGCTTCCATGAGTCAATTTGCATAGACTTATCAACAGTTCTACATACAGGGGAGAACAGCTATTATTTGTACATTTCTACCCGGGAGGGCACACCTGATTGTTACTGTGGGTGCACATAGGATGAGAGGTACACCTGGCACTTACACATTTGCTAGGCCTGCACTGCTATGTCAGGTACTCCATTTCAGTCTGTACTGTTGTCTTTCATGCTGGCTTGATGCATAACACTGTACTACAAACCTTAGCTTCCAATTACATGCATATTATTTTGTGACTTCATAGCCTACCCAACCCACATCACACTGCCTGGCCTGCTGTTATCTTTCTGCATAGGCCTGTGGGGAGGTTACTCATATGCCTCTTCAGAGGGCAGGATACAGCATTTGTTTGTGTTTGCATTTGTCTACAATTGTCCTGCTGGCTGTGACTGTTAGGTATGTGACCCCCCCCCCCCAACTGGTATGTGTGAGTAACTTAAGTTGTGTCCATGCATGTGAAATGCTGTCATGGCTTAGTGGTTCAGTACTGTGACTATAGTGCACAGTATCCTGAGTTCGAGCCCTGTCACTGCTTTTTATTTTCCTGCTAGGCAGACCTGACTGCTTAAGGAACAGTAAAGCAGGTGTGAGCGTGTTTATCCGACTTTGCTCGACTTTGCCCGACTTTGCCCAACATTGTCCAACGTTGCCCAACTTTGCTCAATGTTACCAGAGATTGCGCTGGTTAGCATGGGGCGCAGCTACGCCCAATTGTATTTAAATATGCTCAATACTGGTACATTTTGCGTAGCAGTGCTTTATATTGCTTAAAATAGGGACTCATGCCTCAGGTGGTGCTGCAGGGCTGCCTATGTCGGATGCACATATTACACTCCCTATACATGTTCAAAAACAGGTAGTGTCAAGTAAGGCATCCCTTTTACTGTATGTGCGAGTCAGAGAGAGATGTCATTTCCAGGGTTCCTACTGAGTCAGTGTATGTGCTATGTGTTGCTTCTTTGCCAAGGCCAGGGCATACTGAGCACGCCTCCATCTGTCTACTGGGGCAGGCTCAGGTAGTTCCTCCTCCAAGTCATGCTGTGCCTGTACAGGCCTTGGCAATGGTGGGGGGCTGTTTGGCCCTTCCCCATGTTGTTCCTGCTGCAGCTGTTTCCACAGGATCATATTGTGTAGAATGGCCCATACCATGACAATTTGGGTACATGTAGTTGGTGAGTACTGCAAGGCTCCACCAGATGTGTCCAGGCACCGGAACTGTGATTTGAGCATCCCAAACACATGCTCAGTTATGTTTCTTGTTTGTGTGTGTGCCTCATTATGGAGTTTTTGTTCGGGTGTGTGTGCATTTCTGATGGGTGTCATCAGCCACGGCTCCAGTGCGTATCCAGCATCCCCCACTAGGTGACCATCAGGTATGTCCCCATTGGCAAATCTCTGGTACAGCTGTGTCAGATGCTAGATGTGGGAATCGTGATAACTTCCAGGGCAGCCAGCACACACATTCATTATTATGCCCTGGGCATTGCACACAACCTGGCAGTTGATGGAGGAGAAGCCCTTGTGGTTGATATAGACCCTACCCCGCTCACCGGGTCGTGCTTTGATGTGTATGTGCATGCAGTCTATTGCACTCACTACCTCAGGTTATTCTACTATTTGGTGGAAAAGATGCATATTGCTGGCCAATCCCTCACTGGAATTGGGGAAATATACGTGCTCACCGACATGTGCTGACATGGCATCCAGGAACTGGTGCAGTATTCTGGATGCTGATGCCTGTGAAATCCCCATCATATCACCAGTTGGTCTCTGGAAGGAACCTGTAGCTAGTATTCTTAGGCCAACACATACCTTGGTATCCACTGTGATGAGTTCAACTCTGTTGGTTCTGTGTGTGAGGCGTGACCGGCACAGCTCAACAATTTGCTGCAGGAGGTCTCTGTCCACCCTATAGTGCTCCACTATCTCCAGCTCATGTAGCCCCTGGTAGGTTACCCTGGGTCTGTACACTCTTCTCCATCTCCTCACTGTGGGTTGCTCAGCAGCATTCACAACATCACCACCCTCAGCACCTTGCACATGTTGGTTTATGATAGCAAGAGCAGCCCCTAACATTTTGTCTGACTTTAAAGTTTTTAAGCTTTCCCTCTTTGTATACTGCAGTGTTGCAGAGTTCTTTGGAAAAAAACAGGGAAGAATGCTGTTTTCAGAGTTTAAAGTGCTGGGCTGGGCTAGTCTGCTGCCTGTGTAATTGGCTGATTCTGATATATTTCACCTGGCAGCTCTGCTAGTTCTCCTTGGTTAACTTCCTACTACTTCTTTTCCTTCCTTTTCCCGTTCTGTTTCCGCCCAGGGCAGCGCTGCACAAACAAGTGCACACGTGCACACATGCTGTGTGCACGTTTGAAAGAAATTTCATATATATTCACGGCGTATGCCTTTGGTTTCTGGTTTTCAAAAAGGACAACTGTAGACACGTCTCTTGCAATCCTGAGCAACTCAGGGCAAACACAAGACACTGTGCTCCAATAAGCTTACAGCCTTTCTGACACACCCCCTCATGATGTTACCTATATTCTACTCTACTAATCACCTACTCCTACACTTACACTCTTGGGACATGGCTCACATGCTGGGGAAAATTGGGATTCACTATCCTTATCCTCATTTGCATAGGATTGCCTTCTAATGCATGGTTACATCTCTCACACTGAGCTTCCTCCCCTTAGCAACCACTACTCAGTGGCCATGTTGTCTTCAGCCTGCCATTCACTTGCATGGCAGGATAAGCTTTTTAGTGAAAATGGTGATTTTTGGCTATTTTTATTTTATTTTCTGTTTTTTTAAAGCGCCACACGTTTGCGTGGTGCTGCGCTATGCTTAAACATCAGAGATCGAGGGGAAAAAAATTAGATTTTAATAATTTTAAACATTTATAAATGCCAATGGCCTTATATTTGGCCATTGGCATGCTTCCTCAACTGTATGCATCCTTTATTTGGAGCTGTTATAGCTCCGTTTAGCTATTTGCAGAACGGTACTCCATTACCAACGGAATGCATTTCTGCAGATAACACTAATCTTCCACGGACAGGTTAGTGTTTCCTGGATTGCAAATTTACCTCATTTGCATAGCTTTCAGCAGCAAATGAGGTAATTTGCATACCATGATGCTGTCTTTGCAAGAGTAGCTTTAGCAGCTCTCATGCATGCCCCTTCTGGCTGTACCTGGATCGCATGGCAGACATATTACCTCAGTGAGCTCCTACACTCTTCTTGCACTCCATGCAAGCTTTCGTAAATCCGACCCTATATTTTTTTAAACATTGTTTATAACATAGCATGTCTTTGATGGTTTCTATTGCATGTCAAGTATAATATCCATAGCAGACTTCTGGACCATTTTAAGAACCCAGAATGTAACTTAACATGCCTCTTTAGTGTCATGTGTTGAATCTTGTATTATATTTAATAGTACATTACTCAGCTATGTCAATATATCAGTAATGTGCCACCTAACATAAGTTTTATCATAATATTGATTAACTTTTAGTAAAACTAACAGTTTAACCTTTTAAACTCTAAATAAAAATAAGTGGTTTTAATTTCATATATAGCTAAAATAATCAACTCTAACATTTTAAAAAGGGAACTAGTAACCATTTGAAGTAGGGAAAGAAAAAGAAAGAAAGAAAGAAAGAAAGAAAGAAAGAAAGAAAGAAAGAAAAAAATGATTTGCCTTGTAAAAAGCAAATTTCAACGCCTGTTCATAAGTATTCAAATACTTCTTTAATTAATAAGAATGAATAACCATAAAATACACTGATTTTCATTTGTCCTTCAGTTTTTTGGGGTTTTTTTTGCTGTTTTTGTCTTTTATTAACAAGCCATCTATTGTTGTATTTCTCTTCAAAGAAGTTCCAGTCCGTTATTTCTGCTTTTTCTAGGATTTTATTTTTCTCTATAAAGTCCATTGCATCTTCCAAGGTGTTAAAAATCTTCCTACGTCTGGAGGTGAATCTTTATTTATGCTGGAAACAAGATTAGTGGTTTAATATTGTTTTTATTTAAGCTTTGATATCACTAATGCTGAATAGTCATTCCCCAGGATTCATTAAACTCTGTGCAGTCTCTGCGCAGAGCCAACACAGACTATATCTGCGACTGCAATGGTGGTTAGCATGTGTCAAAGTGCCATGCATATTAATGAGATGTGGCACACCTAAGCTAGGTTTCGTGGCTCACAACAGTATTGCTGGCCATGAAACCTTGAAAACAAACATGGATATAGAGTCCATATAAAAGAGAGCACATACGGTCTGCAGATTTGAAGAGAATGCCACAATGATCACTAGGGTTGTCTCTTAGAGCAAGAAATAGTGACAAAGGGCATAAATAACATGGGGGCAAAGGATGACAATTAGGGACCATACCTCTCAAGCTCTTGGCACAAGAAATCTGGACATAGCATGACATAATGTGGGCCAAATGCACAAATATAGGGACAGATTTTTAAATATTGCTGTTATAAATGTAGAAAGTTTCTAGAATAACAGAATTTATATTAGCATGCATTTTATGAAGGACATGGAGTCTGAAATTAAACTCAAAGGCAAGCCATTACATAGTGCCTTTAATCACCAGATCATACTAGTGATTTGTCAGAAAACTATACATTTTATGAGGAACAGGCTAAAAATAAGAGGCAAAAATCTGGACATTCTTCAAAAATCTGAACAGTTGTAAGGTATGCTAGGGATACACTTATTAAATACTGCTCTTACAAATATAGAAAGTTGTTAGAATGACAGATTTTTCATTCTCATGAATTCTTGGAAGGGTATGAGGTCTGAGACTCAAATGTCTGTCACTATTTTTCACTTCAACCCTCAATATTTTAACAATGATTTGCCAGAAAACCACAATTGTATGAGAAATAGAGCAAAATATGGGGCAAAATATGGACATTCCGAAAAATCTGTAAAATTGAGAGGTATGGCTGTAAGTTGTCATTTTGTTAGTGTAAAATATCTGCACAGAGGCCAACTTAATGAGAGGAGAAATAACCAGTAACAGGGACATACATGACAAGAGATGTCACATGGGAATGTGTTCGAAAGTAACACTCTCAACCTCTTAGAGTAAGAAATGTGGACAAAGCCATAAAAATGGGGAGTCAAAAGGTCAGACAGAAGGATAGATTTCTAATATTCCATGTCCAAAGTTATAAAGTTGATAAACTATATAGGTTGTACATTAGCATGAACTTTCTGAAGAGCATAGAGTTTGAAACTCAAATGTCAGTCGTTAGTTACTGCCTCCAATCTGCAATGATATACCAATGATTTGCAAGGAAAATATGTTATCAGAAAAGATGAAAAATATAAGACAAAAACTGGACATTCTGCACAGATCAGGATAGCTGAGCAGTATGCATCCAAATGTCTGTAATATTCAGTCACAGCAGTACAGAGATCATTCCAGTGATATGGCAGAAAGCCACATATTCGATAAGAAAAACATCTGGACACCTTAGGAATAACTGCATATTTGAGAGGTATGAATGAGAAGTATATGATCCAAACACAGTACAGGACAGTGTACCTAGAGTGCAGAGTATTGTGATATCTCATTCCTGGCATTCTGTGCTGAAGCTGTTTTAATAATCTGTAACAGGATATGAGACTGCCATGTAAAATGATCACCCAGGAGAAGTGCATGTATTAGGAACATGCAGATGAATTGTAGGAATAAACACAGGGAAAGTGTACAGGTGAAACTCCTGAATGTACAGCAGAGGATGGCATGTCAATGGAAGATGGTTGTAGCAGCAACACCAAGCACATATCTATATGATACAGTAGGGACTGTACAGTAAAAATGTGATGTCTGTGATTGTTATACAAGGTGACAACAATAGGTAACATGTATGTCTGAGATAAGCATCCTTACATGAATATGCAGAGGACATCTATCAGGGATCTGACATACAATTGAGGGATGGTGCATACAGGGAAGCTGTGAAAACAGATATATCTGAATATCTCAGCAGAGATCTCCAGCGTGGTGGTCACGGGTAAAGGATCATGGCGAACATTAAAAGAACCAACCATAATCATGGACAATATCTGAATAATACCACCACTAGTCCCATGCCTCTGACATAACATGTGATTTGGAGTGATAACAGATGAACCTATACACACACACACACTGGAAAACTAGTATGATACAGCCACACTTTATGAGGGTAACCACGCACACTGTTCTGATACTGCAATATCTTCTTCAGGAGGTATTAGGAGGGACACTGCTATACCTCTATGGAACAGTATGGGGCCCCATATCTCTCAAACTCTTAGAGCAAGAACTCTGAACAAAGCCATAAACAAAAGTGGGACAAAGGCCCAAAAATATGTGCAATTTTTAAATATTGTTCTTACAAACTTAGAAAGGTGATAGAATAACAGGTTTTGCATTAGCATGTGTATAGAATAACGGGTTTTGCATTAGCATGAATTTTCTGAAGGATGTGAAGTCTTAAACTCAAATGTCTGTCTTTATTTTCTAACCTCATTTCTTAATGATTTATCACTAATTTGCCAGAAAATCGCAATTTTATGAAAAAAGGACCAAAACTATGAGGCCAAAATCTGGACATTATGTGAAAATCTGTACAGTTGAGTGGTATGGTATGGGCACTACAAACTACTTGCCTTGTGTGTATGGCATACATCTACAGCACAATTCACACTGTCACAAATTATATATATGCCACTAATGTTGTCAAACACCCATGTATGCAGTGTGTGCATAAGGTGAACAGATAGCACAAATGCATCTGGTGTAACAACTTTATTATTGTTTTACCCCATCAGACAGTCATGTATATTCCACAGAAAGAATACTTAGGTATGGACAATAAGCTGTGTGACAGTGCACTGTGACAAAGGTGGTATGCTTCCATTACACATCACTGGAAGCTGTGTAGGGAGGTACATGAAGAAGGGTGCATTGTACACAGTTATTGGTGTGATGAAGCCTGGCAACCATGATGTTAGTATGCCTTCTGATGTGCATGTCATTCACATACCCAGTACTTGTGTTACAGTCAAGTGAGTAGTCAGCACTGTGACCACATGCTGGTGAATGTACCATTTACCCGCCACTCCAGGACATAGGTCACATACCTATCTGTCTCATTACAGGGTGTGATGTCCATATTATACATGGGTATTGTGTTCGTTTCCTGATGCAATACATCCCTCCATGTGTCTCATCAATTCAAGTGTTGCTTGGCTGTGGCAGCAGTCTCTGGTATGTGTTGATACTGTGTATAGTATACTGATATCACAGGTGGAGTCAATGATTGCCCACAAGCTGTAATCCTTCAGGTAGCTCCTTGGAAACAGCATGTGTATGTCATCTGTGATGTCCATCACTTAACTAAGGGGCAGCCAAGGGCCAAGCAGACACCCCTGATGTACTGTCCTGATCACTGGACCTGAGATATATGCTACGTCACACATTTCAGCATAGTGAGATGCCAAGTATGTCATACACTGGTTTAACCATTTGGTGATATAGCTGTATGTGGCCACATATGACAGTGCTGATTGAATAGCGCAGTGTGATTTCTTTGTCAAATGGCTTCACCTGTTCAAATGCCGCAGAATGATACTGTTGTCATCATACATGCACCTGATTACCTCTCTGAAGTCATCTATCAGATGTCACAGACTTGATGTAGCAGTTAACCTTACACAGGCCTGTTGCATGCATCTGTAATATTACTTATATACATGTAGAAGAGGTCTATGATGACATGTTAGTCTGCCTCACAGTTGAGGAGAGTCAGGATGTCTCTATACATGCATGCATCAGGTGCTGTCCCCCCAACTCAGTTGGATGTATGCTGATGTACAGGCTTGTTGGGGAATATAGTCCATGTGGAGGGTGTGTTGAATTGTGTATTATATTGTATCAGGAAGATATATGTGCTGGGTCACACCATAGGTGATCTGTGATGTTGTCACAGCACATTGATGACAGGCCAGGAGGAAGGTAATAAGACAGTGCATACTGCCTATTGTGATCTGTCCTAAGGTTTTGACACAATCACACACGCAGATATTATTGAAAAACCTCCCCAAGTTGTGGATTAAATCTTACATCAGTTGATGGGTAAACAATATGCTCACTGACAGAGCACATCATGTGACAGTTGGTGAATCAACCTGTACCAGTAGAGCTGTCAACTGTAGGAAACCGCAGGGATCTATGCTTGGCTCTTCACTATTTGAATTGTATTTCTTGCCATTTCAGGCTAAAGTGTATGTCCTTACCAAGTTTGCTGATTCTTGCATATTCTGTATAATCATTGAGTCCACCAATGGTGATAACATAGTACAGGAGGAGCTAACACACACAAATGAATGGTGAGAAAGGCACACGATCTACAAATAAATGCAAAAATGTGTGTTTGTAATGTTGTCCAGTGGAGTTTCAGGTTAATCACAGCATTGACAACAGTACTGCTATGAAGAAACTGAGTAAGCTGCCTGTCAGGTGCCAGGATCCGCCACATAACACAAGCACTCAGGTCACTCCAAAGCAAGTACAAATATGACTCCATCATTGTCCATGCTGGTGTGAATGACCTGAGACATACCTCCCTGGACTACATGAAAAAAGGAGTGCAGGAGCTCTTTGATCATGTAGCCCAGGCCGGTATGACCCTGACCTTGAGTAGCATCTTACCCTCACCAAGAATGATGCCACAGTATAAAGACAAAATGATCAATTTTAACAATTGGCTAAAGTATTGGTGTCATTCAAAGGGGATCCAGTGTCTGTTAGCCTGGGATGACATGCTCGACAAGCCACGTTGCTTCACTAGGGACGGCTTGCACGTGTCACCCCTGAGTTTTCGAATACTGGCAAAGGCTCTTGCCTCCCCCATAGTGCTTTTTTTAGGCAAGGCTCAAAAGACAAACCCACCCCCATAGACAACACAAAGAAAAAAAAACTAAGGGTAATGCTGCTCAACACCAGAAGTCTAAACCTCAAGATGCACGCAGTCGAGACTCTCCTCAGTATGAAGAATATCGATATCTGTGCAGTAACAGAAACCTGGTTCAAGGTTCCCGAGAGCACCCCAGCACTAACAGGTTATACTTCATACCATGCTTTCTGACCTCAAAACTCAGACCGAACCACAAAAGGAGGGGGAGTATCTATATTTATCAAAGATACCCACACCTCCAGGTTAGTGGCACTGCACAAAGTATCGGACACCATCTATGTGCAACTAACAGTGGGCAAAACTGCCTTTCAGTTTGTAGCCTGCTACAGACCACCCTCCCAAACACAGGAACCTCACCCGGCTTTCCTGAGAACACTGGAGAATATGAAGGTCTCTCCAAACACTATTATATTGGGTGACTTCAACTACCCAAACATCGATTGGGAAAACTACTCAAGCCCAAACACCCTCGCCCAACGGTTCCTAGAATTTATAAACTCAAATGCTATGGAACAACTGGTCACCACTCCCACAAGAGGGGAAAACATATTGGATCTGGTCATCACCAACATGGGGTCTCTATGTTCCGCACCAGAGGTATACCCCTCATTGGTAAGATCAGACCATAAACAAATCTCACTGGACATCCATATTCCATCCCCACCCCTAGCCAAGGAAACCACGGTGAAGAACTTCTCAAAAGCTAACTTCACACTTCTCACAACTGAGGTGGAATCCTTCAAAGCCCCCGGGCCAGTGGAAAATACGGCCCAAAATACAGAATCCTTTACAAAAGCATTCTATGGACACCTACAGGAATGCATGGAGCATGCTATCCCAAATAAAACCAAGACTCACTCCTCCAAAGGCAGGAGACCTGTCTGGTAGACCCTGGCCATAAATAAGCTATACAACAGAAGGAGAAAGCTACTACATGACAGAGCAAAATCCCAAAAAGGGAAGGTGTCACTGATCAGTACTAGCAAGAAACTACGATCCCTCATAAAATCATCTAAGGCCAGCTTCGAAAGAAAAATTGCACAAGACACTAAAGATAATCACAAGGCCTTCTTTAGTTATGTCAGAAACCTGGGAGGCAACTCCCAGATATGCTCTGAGTTAGTGCAAAATAACAAAAAAATACACTGAACCCACAGACATCACCAACATCCTGGCAAAAAGGTTCAGTGCAAACTTCTCCCCCCCCCCCCCCAAAAGAGCAAATGTCTATCCCAACAGAGTGTACCCTTCCTGAGATCACAGATGCACAGGTGAGAGCTGCCCTCTCCAAAGCAAAAAACACAGCATCAGTGGGACCAGACGGTGTCCCGGGCTGTGTCTTACACGAGCTCCAAGAAGAACTAAACCCTCATATAAAGTCACTGTTCAATCTCAGCTTTACTACAGGATATGTACCCAAGGAATGGCATACAGCAACAGTGGTCCCACTCCACAAAGGTGGTGCCACAACAGGCCCCAGAAACTATCACCCTATAAGCCTGACTAGCCTGGTCTGCAAAGCTATGGAGCGTATCATCATGGAAATCATAAAAAAAGACATTGGGAACCTCCAGACACTGGATCCTACCCAATTTGGCATTGTTAAGGGCAGATCTTGCCTCTTGAACCTGGTTGACTTCTATGAAACAGTTACCAAAGCCATAGATGTAGTCCACACAGCCTACCTGGACCTTGCAAAAGCCTTTGACACAATACCCCACTCGGGCATCATAAATAAGCTCACCAGATTAAATATCAACCCCTATGTCACAAGATGGGTTGCAAACTGGCTCAGGGATAGAACCCACATGGTCAGAATAGCAGGTGCCATGTCAGACTCTAAACCAGTTACAAGTTGTGTCCCACAAGGCTCAGTCCTGGGACCTCTCTTGTTCGGTATATCTTTCTCTGAGGTACAGGCTAACACGGGTGGACTATGGCTGATCAAGTTCTCAGATGACTGCAAACTGGGTGCCGTAATTGACTTTCCAGCTGACACAAGCATCCTCCAAAAGGGTCTCACAGAGACGGATAACTGGTGCCAGAGTCATGGCCTAAAGCTAAATGCCAAAAAGTGCATAGTCATCCCCTTTGGGAAAAACAAAGTGCCCACAAATTACCACATAGGTGGTAATCCATTAAGTACGGAAGAAGTAATTAGGGACTTGGGGACCCAAGTAGATAGCAATCTCTCCTTTGACAATCACATTTTCAAAGTGGTTAGAAAGACCTTCTATATAGCCCACCTTATCACGAAAGGGTTCACATCTAGATCAAGAGAGGTCATTGTGCCCCTCTACTTATCACTTATCAGGCCCATAATTTAGTACAATGCCCCATTTGGGATGTACCTTACCTGACACCTGCAGCAACTGGAAAGACCCCAAAAGTATCTCACCAAGAGGATCAAGGGGCTCAAACAGATGCCCTATGCAGTTCGGCTAAAAAATTCCAGCTCTACTCAGTTGCGTACTGCCTACTCAGAGGTGACCTGTGCCTGACGTACAAAGCCATGTCCAACCCAGAATTAATGGACATGCTTCACCTCAGGAAATCCAAATCACTTAGAGCTACATGCTCCAGGGACTTGAACCTCAGCACAGAAATAAATAGGACATGCTGGAGGGACAGATTCATATCCCAGAGGCTCCCCTCACTCTGGAACAAAATCCCAATCCATGTTAGGCAGAGCCCCTCACTGACCCTCTTCAAGAGAAATCTTGACGAGTGGATGGGAGATCATAAGTTTACCCCTGGGATCTCTTCTGTGTCCCTGCTTGACAGAGGTACAGTAAACTAACTACTATACAGAGGCACAGTCAACTAATTGAAAAGGGTGGCAAAAGCCAAACACACTCTGGCTAGGCTTATAAATGCCCTATGGCGGATAGCCTAGTATCAGCCTATGAACCTATGAGTTCTGCGAGCACTGTGAACACATTTAGATAGCAATCTGAATTTTGACCACAAAGTGTCCAAACTGCTAATGAAAATATCTGTTGTGCACATCATAAGTCAGGCCATCATACTGATATCTTAGGATTGTATGACAGCACTGGAGTCAAACTGCATTCCAGCACTAATAGAGTATAATGTTCTTTTTTACATCTACCTCACCAGACAAGTGTAGCAGCTGGAGAGACCACAGGGCTTTCTCAGCAAGATAACACCATGCCATGATGTATGTGGATATATTAAAAGCCATGTCATTGTATAGGATGATGTGACCTCTGCCTGTCCCCCAGGCCAGTATCTGACCCTGCCTGGTGGGAGTACTACATATCCAAAAATGCGATATAGTTGATGATATCAGCAGTGTCTGTTGAGGGCAAGATAACATAGTCCCACATGCTGGTGTAAAAGGCTCTCTGTTATGTCAAACAGCTCACACACACACGCACACACGCACACACACACACACACACACACACACACACACACACACACACACACACACACACACACACACACACACACACACAATTGACTGCAGTGAAAATAGAACCCCTACAAATCTAAGTGCACAGACTATAGAACACAGTACTTAATGCAAGTGCCATAGTACAAATCTGATTTTACATGATTGCAGGTGAACCTATAGTAGAAGACATCAGCAGGTCATGTGGGAGAGAAGAGGTTAGGATGCCCGTATGAAATAGATGTGTAGGCATATGCAAGTATCAAAATACTGACAACCCATGGCATTGGGAAAGCAACTGTAGGATGCACACTTCTGCTTTTCTGTCTAGACACACACACCAAGTTGGCTCTAGTGAGAACTGAACCCCTTCCTATTTAAGTACACACAGGATGCAGAGCACATTACTTAATGCAAGTGTCACTGCACAAGTCTGATTTTTGTAGGACTGTAGGTGAACTTATAGTAGATGACATCAGCAGGCCATGTGGGAGAGAAGAGGTTCGGAGGCCTGTATGAAACAGATGTGTCGGCATATGCAAGTATCAAAATGCTAGTAGTCCATGCCATTAGAGGAGTAACTATGGGGTACACACTTCTGCTCTTCTGTCTTGACATATACACACACACACACACACACACACACACACACACACACACACACACACACACACACACTTGACTGCAGTGAGAACAGAACCTCTACCTAAGTACACCAACTACAGAATGCAATACTTAACGCAAGCACCATGGCACAAGTCTGAGTTATACAAGAGTTCAGATGAAGTTATAGTAGATGACATCAGCAGGCCATGTGGGAGACAACAGGTTGAGAGGGATGCATAGGCTCATAGCTTCATAAGTTCATATGAGGCTGGTAGTCCAATAGCACTAGGGTGTGTGGAAGCCTAGCTATGCAAAAACATAAGTACTCATACTAAGCATAGCTGGAAGTTATTTTTAGCAGAACATGTTTCTGAGCAGCACCAGCTGGCCCTGTCCATGAGGGACATAATTGTCAGCTCACAAGTGACTGCACAATCACCCAACCAGTAGGCAAGGTTTCAGATGAACAGGGTCATTGAGGGGCACTGCTTCACATGCAGTGGGAGCCTATTACAGCCTCTGGGTTGGCAACTATGCTCCTCATAGACAGCCTCAGTTGTTGCTGCTTACAAAATCACTCTGCTAACAATGACCATTTAAATATGCTTAATAAGTGTACTTATGTTTTTACACAGCTGGTTTCTATTGCCTCATGTAAAGTGATAACCATGTACTCCTAAAACTTACCAATGCAATATGTGAGCGATGCAAGTATACAATGAATCTACAATAAATGCTGTCACTCCCAGATAACAATGAACCAGATATCAAACAGGTTGTCAGCACACATACTTTATCTCCTCAACAAACCAAGTGCACAACACATAAACCCACATGTGCAGAGGTACTCATTAGAAGCTTACTGAAAGAGCAGAGACTTCAAAAGTGCAAACCTTCTGCACACATGGCAATCCCAACCGAACCCACTACATATAAAAAGCATCAAAGGTAGCAAGGGTATCACTGTCTCACCCATTAAGCCCTTAAGGCGAAATGCCTCAAAACCAATGTCTTAGTCATAAGTAAATCCATAATGCAACACACAGCTGTCCCCCTCACCAGGTTGTACAAAGAGAAAGTCACAGTTAGCTGCCTGTCAGGTGCCAGGATCAGCAAAGTCATGTATGTACTCTAGTCGCTCAACAACCACAGTTATATCTCTGTCGTACAACAATTGGCTTAGCTACTGGTGTCGCTCCAGGGGGATTCAGTAGTTGTCAGGTTGGGATGATATGGTCGACAGAGTACACTGCTTTGCCTGGGATAGTCTTCCTCTGTCATGTCTTGCTTTTTGGTTACTGGCCAGGGTATTTGCCTCCCCCATAGTGACTTTTTAGGCAATGTCATTGAAAAAAACTTCTTGACATAAAAATATCCTCAAAAGACAAACTTAAGGTTATGCTGCTTAATGATAGGTGTCTAAATCAGAAACTATACTCAATGGAGGCACTTCTTACTTGGGAATATGTCAATGTTTGTGCAGTTACAGAGACACGGTATAGTGCCACAGAGAGTACTCCGGCCATGAAGGGCTATAATGTCTTCTACATGTTCATGCCACAAAATGAAAATTAAAGAACCATTGGAGGAGGTGTATCCATCATCATAAAAGACAAGTACACCTCAAGAGTGGTTCAACAATACGACTTTCTAGAGTTACTACAAGTACAAATAACTGTAGGGAAAACTCCCTCCGCATCATTGTTACCTACAGGTCCACAAACATGAACCATTAATACCACACAGTGCCTTTCTGGCTTTCCTGAGTCACTCATAATACAGCCAAACACCCTGCTCACCCTAAAGTTCCTTCACTTTGTAAACACAAATTTTCTGGAACAGTTAGTCTGTACACCAACAAGGGGCTTGAATGCCCTTGACCTACTACTCCCCTACATGGGAGATCATTGCACCACCCTATGTGTGAGACCCTCCTGGGTAAGGTCTGGCCATAAATCAGTCACATTCAATGTAAAAATCATACCTGACCTCTCCTCAGGATCTAAAAGGTGGAAAATTTTCTGCAAAGCAAACTATAGCCTCCTAAGTGATGGCATATATAATTTCAAACCTACTGCGACAACTGACAGTAAAAACTCCTATACAAAGGTGTACACAAATGCCCTGTATAAACACTTTTACAGGTGTATAGACTTAGCTGTACAGGAATGGATGAAAACTTGCTCACAAAAATAAAAAGTCACCCTGCTGGACATCTAGCATAAATAGATTATACAACAAGAGTAAGAAATTGATGTGCAGGAATAATAGGGAACCGTTTCAGTAGAAGAACACCCTCCATAGCTTCAAAAAGCAAATTAGACATCTAGTAAAGACCTCTAAAGCTAATTATGAAGCTAAATTAGCATCCATATCTAAGGATAATCACAAGGCATTCTTTAGCTGTGATCGTAATGTAAAAGGGAAGTCTCCAACCATGCCTTAATGGAAATGCTGAACCTCCACAAATCACATGGGACAATGCTCACTCACTCTAGAGACCTTATCCTAGTCTGCAACATCAGTAGGACATGCTGAAGAGACAGATATGGCTCCCAGAGATTGCAACTCCTATGGAGCAAACTCACAATTCACATGAAACTCAATTCCTCAATGACCCTATTTAAGCATAACTGCGACAAATGGATGGGAAAGCATAGATTTACCGGGAGATTTCATCTATATTACTTTTAGACAGGGTCGACCAGTGCTGATTTGGATTTGCAGATATAGACTACATATCTTGGTCTATAAGGGAACAATTGTACAACTTGGTAGGCTTGACAAGGCCCTAGGGCCATTAGCATAGTAACCTCCTATGAACCTATGAACCTTGGGCCATTATGGTAGTAGCCTCATATGAACCTATGAAGCTATAAACCTAAGCAAGCCTGCCAGCATCTTGTCACACACATAGGCTGTTTATGTCATGTACTATAAGTTCAACTGCAGTCTTACAAAAGTCAGACTTGTGCAGTGGTGCTTGTGTTATGTTCTGTAGTCTGTGTACTTAGATAAGTAGGGGCACTATTCTCACTGCAGTCAACTGTGTATGCTCTTGCTTGCATTATAGAGAGTCATTTACCACAGCATGTGGGACACTGTTATTACCATATTCTCAATGAACACTGCTGATATCATCAGCTATATCTGATGTCTGGATATGCAGTCATCCCACCAGCCCATGATCAGACACTGTCCTGGTGGTTAGGCAGACATCACCTCATCCTATACCAGACAGATGTCAGTGACATGGCTTTTAATCTATCCACATACATCATGCCATGGTTTGTAGGCCATGAAAAAGCCCAGCATTGCACTGTATTACTGTTTTGATGAAGTTTGACTTCAGTGCTGTCATACAATCCTAAGTTCTGAATATGATGGTGTCACTTATGATGTGTACCTTATGTTTATACTAGAAGATCATTAAAGAGAGAAGTTAAAAAGTAATGATACACATTGCAGTTTCTAGCTTCACATCCCTCACAAGATCAAACAACAGCCAGGATGCCAAACAAGGAGAGTAATAAGAGCAACATATCCTTGTTTGTGCCGTAACAGAAACTCACATTTGCTCCCCTCCAAAAGCACAGTCTATGGTTGTTTGTACCATCCATCCTGCCTTTCAGTTGTTTGCAAATGTGTACCATATTATTGCCGGTTAATATCCTCAAACATTTTAAGGGTAATGATATAGCATGGCTTACAAACTGCATGTCTCAGAGTTCTGGTCAGATAATTGATGAATGACCAGGAAACACAGAAAGGTAAGAAAGAGCTGTATATTTGCAAGAATAATCATAATAGGCTATATGATTATTAACTGCAGTACATCCAAATATAATACTAAATTGGTTAATAGATTTAAGCCTAGCCAATTAACCCATGTGAGAATCAAACCCTGCACAGCAAATATCTTAACCATTATGCCAGCCTCAATCTAGTGATTTATGATTTGATATCAGTGTACATTCTGATGCGGTCGGTTTTGTGATGACTTCAGTTCTTTGCTGCAAAGCTGTTTGTGTGGAAAAGAGGGATAAGGCACTCATTCTGTTTTCTGAAGGTACATTGGAGTGAAAGTTGAAATCCAGACCTATGTTGACATATCACATGTGTACTAACATTTTCTACTGTGCTTGTCATATATTGCTTTTCCTCATTTCAACTATTTCTCCCTTTTTTATTTTTTATTTTCTTTTTTTTTTAGTACTGAATAATACTATAAACCTGACAGATAATACACAATTTGCAAATAACTGAAGAGGAGGTTGGATGCTAATGAAAGAGAATGTGAACTGTACACTGCTTAGTTGCATTTCCAACCTTGACAGACCTACATGTAACACTTTGTAAGTATAACCTGAGTCACCTACCTGATGATGTAAGCAATCACAGTTGCCATCCAATAAAGTGAAACACTGAGGGAGTGCCTACCCAATGTTAACATCCCTACAAGGATCCAGCTTTTTGGGATTCAGCAATTCTAATAATTTCAGACCTCATTTGCATCTTCACTGTGCTGACAGCCTTGAATCTAGATAGTGCTGCGTGAATCTTTTAAACAACAATCATCACAAATACTGAGAATAGAAGAAACAGTATCTAATTTTGATGGAAGATTACTTGAAAATATGAATAGCACTGAATTTCTTCTGAAACAAAACAAATTATTTTCGGAAAAAATAGAAGACTTCAAGTAGAGGTCAGGAAAGAATAATATCAGGATTTACAGGATTCCTGAAAAAAAGAGGAAGACAGTATGATTCAATTCCTTAATACCTGGCTGCAGAAAACTTTGAAACTGCCTGAAGCATTTTCCTTTGACATCAAAGGCCGCATAGATCACTTTCTAACTCATCTTTAAAAAAAATCCACCTTCATGAAGGTCAGTTATCATAAGATTTTTCTCAAGTCAAGATAAGGATTTAGTTTTAAAAGCTGCATGGACTAATTAACCAGTTAAAATTAAAGAAAATACTTTTAGATTTGAGAAAGCAACCATGTAGACTCTGTGCTGGTGTTCCATCTGTATCCAAAAACTTTTCAAATACAGACACGGAACTAGTCTAAATGGCATACCTCTCACCCTCTTAGAGAAGAAATCTGGACAAAGCCATCAATAATGTTGGAGACAAAGGGCCAGAAATAGGGTCACTTTTTTAAATATTACTCTTGCAAACTTAGAAAATTGATAGAACAAGAAGTTTGCAGCAGCAGCAGCAAACAACTTTGTGTATCACTCAACCTCTTTCACAGTACCTTTTAGCCTCTTAGCACAAGAAATGTGGACACATTTTATATATTGGTCTTATTAACTTAGAAAGTTGCTAGAATACCAGGATTTGTGTTATAATGCATTTTCTGAAGGTTATGATGACTGAAACTCAAATGCCATGTCATTATTTAAGGACTTTAATCCTGAGAACATCCCAGTGATTTCTCAAAAAAAAAAAAAAAAAACATGCTTATGAGGAACAGACCAAAAATATGAGGTAAAAACTGAATATTTTGCAAAAATCTGTACAGTGGAGAGGTATGCTAGAACAAAGGTTCAAAACAGGAACAAATGTAATACCCTCCATTTTGTGTTCAGTATTCAGCACTCAGCATTCAACTTGTTTTTTTCATTGCTCTTTAAAATTGGCCATTTTGTTTTCTAATGTATCTGTCTCTACACATAACTCACTGATGTTACTTAATATAGCTTTTTTCATAGTACTGTCCTGTACACTGGGCTTAGAGTGGCTCGTTCTGAGACAATTAGTTCTTTCTAGTTTTCTTGACAGGAAAAAGCAATTAAAAGAGTTTCAGATTTATTTTTGTAGTAAATCTTTCAGCAAATGTTCAACTATAAATCCATCAAGTTTTGAAAGATTCTGTTTGAGTTTTTTAATAAACATCATGTCAGAGATGTTAAAATGAAGCAGAGCTAAAATAAAATCCTGTTAACTGCTCACTATCTTGGTCACGATGACAAGCATCAGTTTTTGAGACAGTCCATCAGTGAGTTTTTGCTTCAAAGGAAAGCCAGAATTTGCCAAGTTTTGGAACTTTAAGGACTTAGTTTTGCCTGTTAGGCAAGTATCTCCAGTTAGGATCTTCCTTAGTTTACCCATGAATCTTTTAAAGGGTGGTAGGTCTAATCATCTTTGGGTTTGTGTTGTTGCACAGGTTAAGGCTGACTTGCATTTATGGTGGGTCTGGAAGGCTGACTGGGTCACTGTATGTATACACAGATGCAGTAGTTAGTCATGGGATGTGGTCATACCTAGATGGTCAATGATTTTCCAGTCCATGGCGTGGATTTTAGTCAAACAGCAAGAGTGACATTACCTTCTAGGAAATCATGCTAGACCAGTTCAGGAACTGCAAGTTTTTCTTCCATTCAGATAATTTGGTAGTGGTCAAGGTTTTGTCCTGGGAAAATGTATCACTGTACTAATAGTCTGTCATGATTTCAGCTTCACAGGTTTGGGGACTTGTGCTGCAGGTGCTCATCAGTTTCCCACAACAGTCCCCCCCTTCAGGTCTGGGTGAGTGGAAAGGAATGATGTTAGCACTACTGAACAATTTGTAGGTAAATAACAGTTATGCCTCTAATGGACACAAGCAGCTTGTAATTGGTTCATCTCCCAGGCTCCTGCATGTAAGTATTTCGGGTCTATACCACTTTATCGAATTTCTATTCAGCAAATAGAAATTCATTGAACCTCTGTTATCGAACAGCATTTCATTGAATGACAAACTCTTTCCCAGGGTAAGGAGGCACTTGGCCAACACCACAACTTTGTCATTCTCCCCACCATAGTGTGGTCTCAGAGTTGGTATATATAGTTAGGATAGTGGGGTGTGAATAGAGGGGTGAAGCCCCCACTTGGGTGGGTTTGGTTTTGCGTGGTTTCTGTTCTGGTAAGCCTTTGGTGAAGTGCTTCCTTAACCTGGGAAACATTTCATCATTCACTGAAATGCCATTGGAAAAACAGAAGTTCGATGAATTGCTATTCACTGAATAACAATTTGATAAAGTTCTATAAACCCAAATATTTCAGCTCCCAGGTACCTGCTTACATTACTAAGGGTACTAGAACTTGTAAAGGATTTGAAATGCATGGTTAGGCTTAAAATGACCCCAGATGTCATTAGCCTAGTACAACTGTATGAATCTATGAAATTATGGAAGGCATATGCCACAGCATTAGCAAAGTTTAGTAATGTATACATGGATTTGGTTAATTCCTAGCAACAGTAGTGCATCCTCTTGATCATCCACTACTTAATTCACAGGTGTCTTTTGAAGGAATCTTTTACTACAACATACCTTCACTTTGTAGACACGGGATAGTAAATACGTTGATAAAGGTCTAGAATAACATAAAAGGATTTTGCAGGGATACACAGCAGCCTTTAGGGAAAGCATAACATTTTATGCACTTTGGTTATGGGAGTCAAAGCTGTGCCAAGTGATTTTAACACTTGTGTGGGATGGTTGACAATACTTTTTTTTGTTTATCTTAACAATGTTGCCTTCTGAGTCAGTGTCTTCCTGCAGTATCTCTACTGGGGAGATGTCATGGTAACTGGTGAAATGGTTTGGGTTTGGTTAAAGAAGCTTAAAACTGATGAAACCAATTTTGGAAATCAGATTATGATGGATTGGTCAGAGATATATGCTTCCTGTCCACTGGACATTGCAGTGACTGTCTTCTGATTTGTCTTCTCAAGAGCATGTTTTAAGATTAACTTTAGGGAGTTTAGGGTCTCTCGATGAAGTGGGGGAGGGGATTGTTAGAGAAGGCATTAAAGAGTAAAGGAATTTTGTATGAGGATTTTTTCTTAAACTCCTTTAGGATCAGGAGGATTCCCAACTTACCCAGAGAGCATAAAAACCGACTGGAACATGAGCATCTATTGCATTTCTGACCTATATCAAATGAATCTTAGCTCAATATCTGCATTTATGTTTTTTAGGTTGAAGAATCTTATCGAACCCATGTCACCCTGCTGATTGCAGAGCAGTCTCTAGGACTGCAGTTTGGTGAGATGGAATAAACCTCAAGCTTGACTCATCAAAAGACAGGCTGACATAAGAGATAAGGTCTCTACCTCACAAATACCAGGTACAGGCTTTGAATATTGTCTTTAGTTATTGCCTAGGCTTATAATAGTCTAGAGACTGATAGCCCAGTATTTTGCCTATGGCCATACCACCCTGAATGTGCCCAATCTATCTGATCTTAGAAGCTAAGCAGAGTTTGGCCTGTTTAGTACTTGCATGAGAGACTACCTCGGAATACAAAGTGGTGTAAGCTTTCTAGAGGGGTGATCTGTGCCTGACCTGCAAGGCAGATTCTGATGCAGCCCTGATGGAAATGTAGCATAATTGCAAAACTAACTGCATTAGGCTTAACTGCTCCAAAGGTCTAAACCTAATCTCTGACATGAATAGATCATGCTGGAGAGACAGACATGTGTCCCAGAGATTGTGTCTCCTCTAAAATACGCTTCCTATTCACATGAGGTAGAGTCCGCCCTTGACCGTTTTCAAGCACAATCTGGACCAATGGATAGGAAATGGCAAATTCTCTGTTGGGGTGGCACCCATTTCCCTTATTGACAGGGGGAGTCTGCAAAAACTGTCAAAACCCCACTAGCTGACCCTTGTTATCTTTCCCCTAAGGATAGAAAATTAGATAAAATCTGTGTAAAACGGGCTAGGCTTGTCAGAGGTCTTGAGCCATTAGTTTAGCAATCTCTTACAAACTTATAAATGTATGAATCAGTTTAGTCAATCTCCTGTCACGGTTTTCCTTGTTTGTCACGGACACAATTGTTTTCATCTTAGGAATCATTTGGTATTGGAAGGGCCAATTCACCAGGCTATAATAATTTATTTAGGTGGCAACAGCTAGGAGTTCTGTGCCAAAGTGTATCTTGCTAGCCAAAAGATTTATCACAGATATGCAAATTTGATCATATGATGGTTTACACATTCACTTTGCCTCTGTTGGTATGAGACTGTGAGATCAATGTCTACCATTCTCACCATTCTCACCCCTAGGCTTAGGATTGCTAGAGCAGGCCTCACTGTTGGGGTTACTCCTAGACTTACTAACAACAGGATTGCTAGAGCAGGCCCTGCAATTGAGGTTTCAACTAATTAAATACAAAGAATTAGCCAAGACAGATTCTGACTTCTATTGTTCAGATGGGGTTCATCTGAACGCATTCAGGCTTCACCTGTTCACCTTTCAGTTATCATTTATGCTGAGTAGATTGTTGCTAAGTTGAATATTTATGGACAGTTTCCTAATTTTAATTTAGCAAGTATAATATATATATATATATATATATATATATATATATATATATATATATATATATATATATATATATATATTTATATACACATATATGTGTATATATATATATATATATATATATATATATATATATATATATATATATATATATATATATATATATATATATATATATATATATATATATATATATATATATATATATATATATATATATATATATATATATATATATATATATATATATATATATATATATATATATATATATATATATATATATATATATATATATATATATATATATATATATATATATATATATATATATATATATATATATATATATATATATATATATATATATATATATATATATATATATATATATATATATATATATATATATATATATATATATATATATATATATATATATATATATATATATATAGATATATTTGGGTCTACCTGACATTGCCGACACTCCAGAATGCTAACAACCATATGCTGACACCATATGATTGACATTCGGAATGCCGACAATGCAGAACCGGCATCTCAATATAGTACGGAATGGAAAGATTTTCATTCCTGCATTGTAGTATGATCTCGGAGTTGGTATATTAAAGTTACAGGGGGTGTGATGGGCAGAGCCCCCCACGGGGGGGGGTGCAGGGGGGCAGAGCCCCCATGCTAACAGTTGAAAGGAAATTTTATTTTCCTTTTACATGGTCTACTTACAATGTTGAGATTTCAGATGTCGGTCATATGGTTTCGGCCATATGGTTGTCGGCATTCTGAAATTTCGGCATTGTAAAGTAGATCCATATATATATATATATATATATATATATATATATATATATATATATATATATATATCTATATATATATATATATATATATATATATATATATATATATATATATATATATATATATACATATATATATATATATATATATATATATATATATACACACACACACACACACACACACACACACACACACACACACACACACACACATATATATATTCATCTATAGCTATTTATTTATCTATATATAGATATAGCTATAGATTAGCTATAGAGCTATATCTATCTATCTTGCTATCTATGAGTTCACCTAGTTTATAGACAACTGGAATTCCCTCACATTTTGGCAGTTGCAACAAGGTAGATTAGAACCATGGTTTTAATGTATTTCATGGCAGATTTATGTTTTGGCATTTAATAGAGCTCAGTTTATAATTATACTACTAGTGTTCAATCAGTTTGTGTCTTTAACTGTCATGTGACCAGGAAAATATGGCCTGTATCTACATGCTGGTGGGCAGTCACATTCCAGCCTCACCCACTTTTTTGTAGCCCCCTTCTTTTCTCAGGCCTTTAGGCTGGTTGTTCTCTTCTATAGTGAGGGGTGTCTGTAAAGGTACATACTTAGCTAACAAGGAAGCTGAGGGGGTATTGTGTAATGCCATCAAAAGGACTGGATCAATAAGCCAGCATGGGCACTGCATGTGCCAACCAGCAACAATGAGAGTGTGGTGTAAAGTTGACACTTTTATGATGTATTATTCAGAAAGCAGAATGTTACTGGTTTTATTCTGATATGGCCTTAATAAAGAGTCACACTGCAGCTAGTGTTTGTCATTCTTTGGAAAGGGTTTGGGACAACTGACTGTGGCCACTCTAGTCTTCTCTATTTGCCAATCCTGCAGTGGCTTGACATACTGTCCTCCTCAGTATGGTCAGCTGGCTGAAGCCACTCACTGCCATCCTTCTCATATTTCTCCTTAAGTGGCCGTTGTTCTGATTGAGCTCAAGTCATTTGGTCCTGGTCAGTCAATTCCCTCTGCATCACAGAAGCTGGATGCCTTTCTAAACTAATAAGTCATATTTGCTTTATGCAGAGCAAACATTGGCCTCTGACATCAATAATTTTCATTTCTGAATAAAAACTCAGATATGCAACCACCATAATTTACTAGACTCAAAAAGGGCTGAATAAATTACTATTATGTTCATTTAATTAATTATTACATGTATCAATAATAAATCAAATAACTTGTAGTATATTTTCCACCAATATATTTATACAGTTATAAACTACTTCTATTTTACAATGATTTATGTTTGTTATTACTTTGTGTCATTTAAGAGGTTAGTACTTGAAACGTAAATTATTGTAGACAAGTATATTTTTGTTAGCAGAAATGTTTTACACAAACCTATATCATTTATTTTAATCAACTTTCTTAATAAAAAAAACGCCCTCTGTACATTGGAGATTAGTTGGTTGTAACTTAAAAAAAAATCAATTTTAGCCCATCAAAGTACATTATGATTAATAGCATATTTTATTACAGTACAGCTAAAGTGTCATTTCTTCATCATACTTGGACAGATGGTAGCAGAAAAGGCACTGTTAATTTAATTAGTTTTCCTGAACTTCAAGCACCTTTCTCAATAACTACCAGGGGGCCTGATCCTTAAACAATGGCATTTGTGTTTGCACATTTCATTTCTCCACTAGTAACAGTGACCTCTGTGCTGCTCCATTTTAATTGCAGATTTCCTTTTTTGTTTACTACTTATTTAGAGAAACACCTTTTGACCTGTTTCTCCAACCTTGGAAATTCTAAATGGTAATAGCAACTTCACTTCTTGTTTTTCTTTTATACAAGATATATATGATTGATATCAACATTCTAGTTTCTGTTATGATCCAAGACATTCCTACTTTGAAAACAATTGTCTCATCCCTTCCGAGATACACGTGCCACTCTTTAACTGTTATATACATTCCCTTACTTGAAAATACATTGCCAGTTTTCTAATTTTCTCAAAATACTATTTTAGGAGTATTGATATCTCACTGGTCTCTTTGCTTTGTGTTCTTTCTAAATCAGAGTAAAGGCACACCAGTAAGTACAAAATGAGTGTAGTTATAATGTTATCCTTGCAAATGTGTTATCTAAGAGAAGACTTACCCCTTATCTGAAAGGAAGGCATATGAACAAATCACTGACTGCCTCATCTTGCCTCTTCCATCGCAGTAATGTCTGTGGGCACTGTAGCCGTCCTTCCGAACTTCTAGTGCCTACATCCGATCTCAAAACTTCTAGTGGCCTACATCCAATCTCAGAACTTCTAGTGGCCTACATTCGATATCAGATCTTAATCATGTTTCAGCAGTAATGCTTTTTTGAGACGCTGTAATATATCAATGTCTGTGCACTGAATTAGATAAAAGTTTGTCATTTATAGACTAAGACCACGATGGATAGTTAAATGTCTTCACACAGTGCACAGGATAATTCTGCTGAAATGTAATTTTACATGGAATGCATTTTTGGAGACACTGTCCCAAGTTGGTCTAAAGTTTTAAGTCCTTGCAAAAGGAATTCTAACTGGAGTGCAGTAGACATGAAAAAGATAATACTATTCAGGCATCAAAATAAAGTCCATAGAAGCAGAAAGGTGTTTTTCACACTGAGACTTGGTGGTACAAATAATCCTTTGCATGTCAGAAATGTCCCTGACAATAAACCATTACAAACTAACTAATATGAAAATTGCACCTCCTGTCAGAAACCCACTGCCTATGTTTGCTCATCATTCACTTGATAAAACCCCTCCCCTTCATATTATCTGATAAATCTACCCGTACCTCTATATCTAAAGTCCATTTCACCTGGCTTTACTCATACTCTTCACATCTACTGGCTATCCAAGTTCCTGACATTCCATCCATTAATGTCGCTTCTTATTCACAGGCTATACCCCCCATCAATATTGTCTGTAGTCTTTGCAGAGCTTTATTCATGTATGAGTAGTATATAATATGTTGTATTGTCAAAATGCACTTGATTTATTGATCATACAGTTAGTTGGAACACATTATCTCTCTTTATATACACGCGCACACACACACACACACACACACACACACACACACACACACACACACACACACACACACATATATATATATATATATATATATATATATATATATATATATATATATATAGATAGATATACATATATATGTGGGTCCCCTACAGATGATCGAAGTCTTCAAACTTTAACTTTCATATGGCCGAGACCATATGATCGAAGTTTTAAAACTATGAACGTTCTGAACGGAGATCTCCATACAGCATGGAATGGGAACATTTCGCTTTTTCTAGCTGTAGTGCGATCTCAGAGTTGGCATATTTAAATAGCAATGGGTGTGGGGGTGCAGGTGGGCTTCCCCCCCTGCAAAAATGTCCAGGAATTTTTTTTTGTTTTGTTTTAATTTTTTTTCAGGTATTCAAACTTTTGAAACATCGATCATATGTTCTCAGCCATATGAAAGTCGATGTTTTAAAAGTCATAAATATGTGTGTGTATATATATATATATATATATATGTATATATATTTATATATATATATATATATATATATATATATATATATATATATATATATATATGGGTCTTCTTCTGGTTGTCAAGAAAAAGAAAGTCAAACCCACTTAAGCAAAAGTGCACTAAATCGGAAGTGCACTTTCATGAAAGATGATTCGCTGAAGCACGTTACAGGGTGGAAAAGGAAATATATCCTTTTCCCTACTGTAGTGCAATCTCAAAGTTAGTATATTTATGTAGGGGGGGTGGGGAGTGCAAGGGGGACTTGTCCCCCCTGCAAAACAGTGTTTACAGTAGGTTTTTTTCCAGATTCGGTGAATCGGCGTTCGCGAAAGTGCACTTTTGATGTAGTGCACTTTCGCGGAAGTGGGGTTTTACTTTTCTTTTTCAAGATTGTGAAACATCGATAAAGAGAAGTAGACCAATATATACACACACACACACACACACACACACACACACACACACACACACACATGCATACACACGCTTGAGTTTACTTACAGATTCTGTCATGTATCTCATTTTATGCTGATCTTGGCTTGTATTTGCCACACTGATGTTTGCATGTGTATTATATTACTAAATACTTATAACCATAACCACTTGTTTCATTATCACTGTACGTTGTGATTTTACTTAACTGTTTCAATTTTATACTACCTTGTTCATAAGTTCATAGGTTGGTACTTGGCTATCGGCCCTAGGGCCTATACAAGCCTAGCCATAACAATTCCCTGGCTATTTCTTCCCACAATATTTACTTCCCTGGACCCCTGTCTAGCAGGGTAACTGATGTGATCCCAGGGGTGAATTTCTTATCTCCCATCCAATCGTGAAGGTTCCTTTTGAAGAGGGCCAAAGATGCGCTCTGCTTGACATGTATGGGCAGTCTATTCCAGAGTCTGGGGAGTCTCTGGGTCAGGAACCTGTCCCTCCAGCATGTTTTATTCATTGTGATGACAAGGTTTAGATCCCTGGAGTGTGTGGCTCTGAGGGATTGGGATTTCTTTAAGTATAGCATGTCCAAGAGCTCTGGGTTTGACATGGCCTTGTATGTTAAGCAGAGATCACCTGTGAGTAGACGATATACGATAGAGTATAGCTGGAGTTTTTTTAGATGGTCAGCACAGGGCATCTGCTTTAGGCCTGGGATTCTTTTAGTGAGGTATTTCTGTGGCTTTTTCAGTAGTTGCAGATGTCTTGAGAGGTACATACCAAACGGGGTGTTGTATTCTATAATGGGTCTAATGAGGGATGAGTACAGTCGGACAATGACCTCCTTTTTTCTGAATGAAAAGCCCTTAGTGATGAGGTGTGTCACATAGAAGGATTTTCTGACTGTTCTGGTGATGTGGTTATCGAAGGTGAGACCACTGTCCACCTGTGTCTCTAAGTCTCTTATAACACTTTCGGTGTTTAGTGCACTGCCACCTATGTAGTAATTCATGGGCACATGTTTTATCCCAAAGGGAATAACTATACATTTCTTGGCATCTGTTTGATGGAACCCAATCTGTATAGTAATATTATTGGTTTGTTGGCTAGGGTGCTAATGCTTTATTCGATAACCTAGTACATACCTATGAACCTATGAGCCACATCTGAGAGAAGCAAGAAAGCAATACCTATTTGCATATATTTTTGTTTGGCTCCTCATGTGCCTAACTGGTCAGTTAGGCTGCAGAGATCCATCCATTTATTTATTTTTATTTTTATTTATTTATTTATTTATTTATTTATTATTTAGTCCTTAAATTGTGACAGGAAGCAATACATAATCCTACTATTACAAAACAGTGAGGCATTTAATAAAGTTAAACAGACTGGGTAAAAACACAAGTTGTAACTAATGTAAATGAGGGTCAGCTGTAATGCACAGGGGTGGTTAATGCACAAGAACCATAACTTAATTTTGTCAAAGATCAAGACTTAGGCTTTAAAGAAAGAACAGAGGTATGCCTTCATCATTGATACAGATGATGCATTGAGGAAGGTGTACAAAAGACGTTTAAATTCATACCGCCTTCTCTGAGAATGAAAAATCCTGATGTCAGTGCTGATGATGTTGACATCTCTGAACGTGAACTGTTATAACAACTAATATGTATAAAGTAAGGATGACATTATTAAAGGCATTTTGCTAATTCTATAGCTGAAGTTACTGAAAAAGCAAGAATCTGGGAAAGAGAATGTACAATAGTATTAAGGAAAGGAGGTGCAGCTAGAAAGCCAAATAAATTGATTGTGTATGTTTTTTGATTTACCTTTACATAACTGAATCACAATGGTGCGATTGCTCATATGAGCGAATCGTAACCACAAAAGTCAAAACAGCAATTTGCTGATTTTCAAACATAAATATCGAAAGAAATTTCTAATGAAGTGTAAAGCAGCTGCCCCCCCCCCCCCTCACACGCACACACACTTTAATATTCTAACTCCGAGATCGCACTACAGTGGGAAAAGGGACCATTTTCCGATTCCCACTATAGTGCAATCCACCCCAGAATGTCAAATGTGCAATGAGCGAATGTCACTGTGCATTCGCTCATTGCACATTCAAATCTTTTTCCGTTCGGCGTTTACAAACTTTGCAAACTGCCTTTTGGACAATTGCTGTTCGCCCCTGTGCAGTACGCACACATGAAGGTAAACCATATTTTTTATATAAAATCTGATGTTACCAATAGAAGAAAGACTGCCTCACATGATATTTACTGTATTATCAATGGCAAGCTAGATGTAATTAATAGTAGTTTATAGCTTAAAGTATACAATAAGTCTACATCATATCATATTGATCTGTATTATTGTGCGATGCTCTCTATTGTAAAAAGGTGGGGTATATTCTATAGTATAGGATATAACTTTAAGAGGAGATCTTAACTATTATATATGAAGTATGCAATGCATTCTCTATTTGTTTCACATTTGCAATTGTACAATATTGCATGATATATCTTTAACTACTTAACTGCTAAGCATTTTCAGCCCATATTCTGTTTTGGGCTATTTTTGTCTTTGCTCACTTTTTTTAATGTCAATAAACTGATATGACATTTTATCATGGCATTTTCAAGAGATATTGGTGGAATGATTTTCTGTGAACCACCCTTATATTGGACTACTATGCTTAAGAACAAAGAAGCTGTTGCATCTCGGTGCATCTCTATTTGTAATAAAAACATCTACTCCAGGATTCAATATACTCTGTGTAAGCTTTGCGCAGAGCCTAAATAGAGTTTACATGTTTGCGTGACAGTGTGCAGCAAGCGGTAACGTGCAATGCATATTAATGACGCTTGGCATACCTAATTTAGGTTTCATGGCTGGCAACAGTGTTTCTGGCAAGGAAACCATGTAATTGAATGTGGATACAATTCTGTTTAAAGCAGAGTATCTACAGCCTGTGAATTTGCCAGAATGCCACAATGACCACCAGGACTTCACAGATAGCTGTGAGTCTGTTAGTGCAACATATCTCCACAAAGGCCAACATAACACAGAGACATTTAACCAGAAATAAGGACATATTTTCCATATATATTGCATGGAAATGTGGCAGGATAAAACTCAAACATAGCTATCATCCTCTTTGAGTAAGATATGTGGACAAAGGTATGCATAAAGGGGGAAAAAGGCCCAAAAATAGGGACAGATTTTTAATATTGCACTTCCAAACTTAGAAAGCTGATAAAATAATAGGTTATACAGTAGCATGAACATTTTAAAGAGCATGAAGTTTGAAACTCAAATACCAGTCATCAGTTTCTGACTTCACTTCAGAATGACATGCCAATGATTTGCCAGAAAACAAAACTGTTGAGGAAAAGATCATAAATATGAGACAAAAACTGAACTTTCTGCATAAATAAGGACAATTGAGGGGTATGCACTCAAATGTATGTAATGTTGAGTCACATCACTCCAGAGATCATCCCAGTGATATGGCAGAAAGCCACATATTTGATAAGGAAAACATCTGGACATGCTGTGAATATCTGGACAGTTGAGAGGTATGAATGAGAAGTATATGGTCCAAACACAGTACACAATAGTATACCTACAGTGCAGATTATTACACAGACACACATACAGACACACACACACACACACACACACACACACACACACACACACACACACACACACACACACACACACACACACTTGAACAACTATTATGATGCATCCACACTCTATAAGGTTAACCATGCACAGTGTCCTGACACTGTAATATCTGCAGAAGATGTTAGGAGGGACACTGCATATATCTATATGCAACAGTATGCACAATCCACACTGTCGCAAATGATATCCATGCCATTAATGTTGTCAAACACTTATGTACGTAGTGTATGAGTAATCAGAACAGGCACCACACATGCATCTGGTGTAACAACTTGTGTTCCGCACAGACAGTCATGTACATTACGCAGAAAGAATACCTAGGCATGGCCTATAAGGTGTTATGCTGCAGGTACACATCACTGGAAGATGTGTAGGTAGGTACATGAAGAAGGGTGCATTATACACAGTTACTGGTGTGATGGAGTCTGAGAACCATGAAAGTATTATGGCCTCTGACATGCATGTCCTTCATGTAGCCAGTACTTGTGTTATGTTCAAGAGAGTTGTCAGTACTGCTGGTGGATGTACCACTTACCTTCTACCCCAGGATATAGGTCACATACCTATTGGTGTGATTATAACGTGTGATGTCCACATTATACATGGGTGGTGTGTCTGTTTTCTGATTCAACACATCCCTCCATGTTTCTTGTCAAAGCAAGTGTTGTCATGGCTGTGGCAGCAGTTTTTGGTATGCATTGATAGTGTCTGTATTATACTAATGCCATAGTTATAGTTAATGATTTATGTATAGTAAAGAGGCAGTTCCAGAGTAAAGGTCTTTGAACAAAACAGTAGAACTTCTTTCAACACACTTTCAAAGACCACCACGGCTATTTCAAATGTTTTTTTCTTTTTATTCCAATAATATAAAAACAGAACAATATAAAAAGCTTTTCTTAAGCACTTTCGGGTATTAACAGTACCCTTATTCAGACAAATAGCTACTGATGTTTTAGCAATCATTTAAATAGTCAAAAAGGTGGCAAAAATTTGCCTTAAACAGATATTACCTATTACCCAGCGAAAAAGAAAAAACTTGAACGAGACCTAAAAGATTTTAATGTAGGTCACGTCTTCTCTTGGCCAAGAGAAGTACAGCGACTGGGGAGAATTGGAGAGTGAGGACATGGAGGCTATACCAAACAGGCTCACCTAGGTGACCAGTCAGAGGTTTTGAATGACATCAACACTTTCGTATTGCCAGTGGAAGAAAGAGGAAATCGACAAGATGGACAATATAAAACTAAGGCTTTAGTTAGCAGCTGTGAAGTCAAGCTAACATCAAATGCGGATCGATCCAAAGATAATGTAATGAAATCCAATGATAAACATATCAGCTTAGTAGAAGAAAAAGCGATAGCTTCTACATCAAGTCATGAAAATACCAGAAGTACCGTAACATATGAGACTGGGAATTCTAACGTAGATGTTAGAAGAAAGACAGTAAAATCAGGTGCAACACAATCTTTTTTAAGTCATACTGTCCATTCGTTCCCATTTCCTATCAGGGAACCGAAGAAATGGACCCCAAAAAAAATCAACAAGAAACAGAAGATGTCCGGAGAGCTGATACATCCACAGAGCAAAATACAGAAGTAAGTGTTTCTGAACTAGTATTGAATTTATCTAAATATTCATTATAAACTCATGAGAGGACCTTGCTTAATAAATGTCTTTCCTTTATACTTTCAAAGACTGCTGATATAACTGAATTCATTTTATATGTCAAGAAATTTGTTAGGAGCATAGCTTTGAAAATGTTCTATAAAAATTAATCTGTAAATGATTCATTTGTTTTCAAAAAATCTAGTGTTTTTACACCTCATATATATCCTATGTTGGAAGCTTTTGAACAAGCGGTAGAAAGAGATTTAATAGAAATGTGGAATAACAAAACTGGGAATAGCCATAAGTTCTACAATTTAAGTAACAAAGAATATGAGGCTTTATATAGCCTTAATAATAATGAAGAAATTATAATAAGACCCCCCGATAAGGGGGTGTGCTATTGTCATCTTGGATAGACACTATTATGATGAAACAATGAAAATCATGTTACAAGAAGATGGAACATATAAATTGATTAATAAAGTTCAATTGAACAAAATAATAATATGTATAGTAATTACTATGACCTATTTATGTCAAATGTTATAGACGCGGATTTATATAAATATTTTTTGGTTGAGATACCAACAATACCAACAATTAGAGGCCTTCCGAAGTTTCATAAAAATTTATATGAACCTAAAATGAGACCGATAGTCTCTAGTAGAGGGTGGCTGACGGAACCACTCTCTATTTATGTTGAAAATCAACTTAAAGAGCTGGTATGGAAAACAAGAAGTATAGTTAGAGACACACAAGAATTTTTGAATACATTCAATATAGAAATAGGAGATGGAATGAGTACATCAGATATATGGTTAGTAACCCTAGATGTTAAATCACTATTTACAATGATTCCCAACAAGGAAGGACTTGAGTACTTAAGACATTTTCTATGTTATAATCATGTCAACTCTAACATCATAATGAAATGTATGATGCTATTAGAACTAATATTAGAAAATAACGCCTTTATGTATAATGATGAATACTACCTACAAAAGAAAGGGCTAGCAATGGGAACGCCATGTGCAAACTCATATGCTAACCTGGTAATGGCCCATTGGGAGAAGTCCTATATTATACATGCTGAATATGCCAAAATAATTGTATACTACAAGAAATTTGTAGATGATGTGTTTTTTCTATGGAAAGGGACTGAAACTGACTTAATTAGATTTATAGAATACATTAATCAGACTACAAGTTTTTTGAGTTTTGAAGGCAAATGGTCAAAAATGGAGATTGAATTTTTAGACGTCTCTATTACTAGAGAACATGAAGCCTTTACTACAGCATTATTTAGGAAGAACTGCAGGAAAAAACAATTTACTTCATCGTACTAGCATGCATCCAGGACATATATTTCAAAATATAGTGATAAATCAAGGGAGAAGAATGTCACATTTAACTAGTGAGGATACAAAATGCAATGAAACTATGAAGAAACTAAGAAATGAATTTCTACAAAGGGGATACTCTAATAGAGAAAGTGATGTCCTAATGGACCCCCAAATTATAGATAGAGATGGAAAACGGAAACCTTACTTTAATCAGAAGAACAATCATACAGATAAAGAGAAGAAAGATATTAGACAACCCAGAACACAGCTGAGCTTGAATATCCCTTTTTCTAATAACAATAAGGACATACGCAAGGGCATTGATAAAACTGGGCTATATTGAATATTAATGATGAAATAAGAGGTATTGTAGGACATAAACCTAGTTATAGTTATCAAAATAATAAATCTCTGAAAAGGCTACTGTGTTATGAAGATGGTAGAAAAAAGAAAATGATATCCAATAGGCAAGGGACATTCCCTTGCAGAGGATGTAATCAATGCTCTTATATGATGGCAACAGATAATTTCACTCACCCAGATACAAAGAGGATATATCATTTTAAGCACTATGCTGATTGCAAGACTTGAGACATAGTCTATTTAGCTAGCTGTTTAAAATGCAGAAGTTTCTATATAGGCAAGACAAATAGGACGTTGAGAGAAAGGGTGAGAGAACATATTTATGCAATTAATCGGGAAGATGAGACAAACGCATTCGCAGAACATATATTAAATAATGGGTTAGACCATAAATTCAAGTTCATGGTAACAGAATTAATTAGGAAAAATAATAGATTAGGGAATGTTAAGAACTTCACTGAACAGGAGGACATTAGATGGATTATTAGAATGCAGTCTGACAAAGAAAAGGGCTTGAATGATAGGATAACTATCAAGCCGTTCCTTAGAGATAGGCCACTAAGACACACTAATAAACTATAATATAAATTCTAATAATAGTTAAAAATAGTTAATAATAGATTTTAATAATATAATAAGTATTTTTAGATAACGGATATAAATGTATATTGTTATGGCTGGTACATATGTATAAAATGTAATGGTTTTTGAACAACAATATATGTTTATGTTTATATTTATATTTTTATTTTTATTTTTATTTTTTATGAGTTTAAGAAGATGATAGTGACATGTAATGGCTATTAATTATATGAAATGTCTAAAGAACTGAATAACATTTATTATTTATACTGTATATAATATGAAAAACACATAGATGCCAGTGAGACATGTTATTATACAGATATTGAACAACAAAAGTATTCTGAAATGCATATACTGACATCTCATGGTGATTATAGGTAATATCTGTTTAAGGCGAATTTTTGGCGCCTTTTTGACTATTTAAATGATTGTTAAAACATCAATAGCTATTTGTCTGAAGAAGGGTATGGCTAATACCCGAAAGTGCTTACGAAAAGCTTTTTATACTGTTCTGTTTTTATATTATTGGAATAAAAAGAAAAAAAACATTTGAAATAGCCGTGGTGGTCTTTGAAAGTGTGTTAAAAGTAGTTAATGATTGCCCACAACTTGTAGTCCTTCAGGCAGATGTTTGAACACAGCATGTATATGTTGTCTATGATGCCCATCACTTAACTAATGGGTAGGAAATAGCCTAGCAGACACCCCTGATGTATCGACCTGATCACTGGACTTGACATATAGGTCACATCACACATTTCAGCATAGTGAGATGCCACATATAAGAATAACTCTTACATCAGTTGATGGGCAACCGATTGGCTCACTGACAGAGCACATACTGTGAAAGTTGGTGAATCAACTTCTACCAGTAGACCTGTCACCATTGGCAAACCCCAGATATCTGTGCTTGGCCTTTCATGGTTTGAACTCTATTTCTCAACAGTTCAGGCTAAAGTATATGACCTTTGGCTTACCAAGTTTTCTGATTCTTGCATGTTGTGTGCAATCACTGCATCCACCAATGGTGATAACATAGAACAAGAGGACCTAACACAAACAACTGAATGGTGACAAAGGCAAACAATATACAAGTAAATGCAGAAATGTGTGTTTGTAGTGCTCTCCATCTGAAAAGTGGAATTCCGTGTTAATCACAGTATTGACAACAGTCCTGCTATGCAGAAACCCAGTAATGCAAGCACTGGGAACATGTACATATCACTCTGAACTTTGACCACCAAGTGTCCACACTGCTTTTGAAAGCCTATGTTGTGCACATCAGAAGTCACACCATCATATTGAGATCTTAGGATTGTATGACAGCACTGTAGTCAAATCTCTTCACAGCACTAATAGAGTATAATGCTGTATTTTTTATGTATCTCACCAGACACGTAGCAGCTGGAGAGACCACAGGGCTTTCTCAGCAAGATAACACAGGGCCTACAAACCATGCCATGATGTATGTGGATATACTGAAAGCCATGTCACTGTAATCTTTATTGTATAGAATGACGTGACTTCTGCCTGGCCTTCAGGCCAGTCTCTGACCATGCCTTAGTGAGAGTACTGCATATCCAAATATATGATATAGCTGATGACATCAGCTGTGTCTGTTGAGGAGAATATAACAGTGCTCCACATGATGGTGTAAAATTCTCTCTGTAATAGGCAACAGCTCACACACACACATACACACACACATACACACACACACACAGACACACACACACACACACACACACACACACACACACACACACACACACAGTTGACTGCAGTGAAATTAGAACCCCTTCCTATCTAAGTACACAGACTACAGAACAGAGTGCTTAATGCAAGTGCCACAGATTAAATGTGACTTGGAGTGTCTCAGACAAGACTTAATAGCTGATGACATCAGTGTTTGTTGAGGAGAATATAACAGTGTCCTACATGATGGTGTAAAATGCTCTCTGTAATGTCAAGCAACAGCTCACACACACACACACACACACACACACACACACACACACACACACACACACACACACACACACACACACACACACACACACACACACACACACAGTTGACTGCAGTGAGAATAGAATGCCTCCCTATCTAAGTACATAGACTACATAACCCAGTAGTTTATGCACCATGGCACAAGTCTGACTTTTACATGACTGCAGGTGAACTTATAGTAGATGACATTAGCATGCCATGCTGGAGACAAGATATACGGTGGGCTGCATGAAATGGATGTTTAGGCAACTATAAGAATCAAAATGCTGTTAGTCCTTGGTATTGGAGCAATGACTGTGGGATACACAAATCTGCTCTTCTGCATAGAGACAGACACACCCAGTTGACTGCAGTGAGAACAGAACCACTATCTATCTAAGTACACAGACTACAGAACTCAGTACTTAATGCAAGTGTCACTGTATAAGCCTGACTGTTATATGGCTGCAGGTAAACTTTTGTGGATGATATTAGCAGTGCATGTTGGAGAGAATAAGTTGGAAGACCTGCATGAAATGGATCTGTTGGCATGTGCAAGTATCAAAATATTGCCAATTCGTGGAATTGGAGCAGTAACTGTAGAATACAAACTACTTATCTTCTGGCTAGACACACACACACACACACACACACACACACACACACACACACACTTGACTATAGTGAAAACAGAACCACCATCTGTCTATGTACACAGACTACAGAACTCAGTACTTTACGCAAGTTATAACTTATAATGGATGACATCAGCAATACATTTTGGACAGAAAATGTTTGAAGGCCTGAATGAAATGGATGTGTAAGCACGTGCAAGCATAAAAATATTGTCAATCTATGGGATTGTAGTGGTAACTGCATGATATACTTCTGCCCTTCTGGCTAGGCACAGGCACACATGCACTCACACCCAGTTGACTGCAATGAAAACAGAACCCCTACCTATTTAACTATACAGACTAAAGAATACAGTAAGTTACACAACCACCACAGCACAACTCTGACTTTTACAAGACTGCAAGTGAACTTATAGTAGATGACACCAACAGGACATGTTCAAAGATCACATCTTAGCAGAATGTGCCATTTTCTTGTTCTTTTGGGGGGACAAAGGTGAGTTAACGTTATGGCACAAACAAGGATATACATCTCTTGATGCTCTCCTTGTTTGCATCCTGCCTATTGTTCATATTTGACATGTCTGTGCTGTTTTGTGTTTCTGCAGTGGGTGATACTGAGTGGCAAACTTTTCTGTTTATTCTGTACTTATGTGAGGCTTTGTATTATTCTTCTCTTGTCTTTTAGGACACCTAGGAATATGCCTCCCAGGCATATCTGTTCTCTGAGACCCCTTTCACTGATGTTCACAACTAGGTGATTGTGGATGGCTTTAGGCAACGTGGTGCTTTTCTGATGGAAAGGGGGTCGGGGAGATATGACACAGAGGCTGTAAATATTGGCACCAGATAGCAGCTGATGTGAATGCCATGGGTGGCCATGACAGAATATACAAGTAGGTGTGCCACAGGGCCACTGACATGATCACATCTGCATGGGGGTGAGCAGCTGCAGTGGGCCGTGACCAGATGGTTACTGGAGGAGGGCCTGCTAGGGAACCACCACTAACACCCAATGAAGAGTTCCTGACCAGTATCAGGGATCCAAACAGCTCCTAGGAGAGTGCAGTACAGCGTGTGTTGGATGTCTGAGCAACAGTTTCAGAGACAGCATACAGGTAGGCTTTGGTTTCTGAACAGTTGCACACTGTTATGTAGTAAAACAAATGAAATCAAGAATTTGCTTCTATGTCACATCTCTTTTTTTTAGGGGGGGTTGAAGAGGGTCTAATATTACATTGTCAAACTCACAGCAGTCCAAATAATTTAATATCGAACCATGAAGTTCGAAACCCAATAACTACGAAAACAAAGAACAGCGATTTTTTTGAGGGAAACAAAATCGCTGTTCCGTTACAAAAAAAAAAAAAAACACTTGCGGTTTAAACTGAAACTAATATGGGGGGCTTTGCCCCCCACACCCCCAATGTGGGGGTTTGTGCTCCCCATCCCCCACTTAAATATACCAACTACGAAATCACACCACAGTGGAGTAAATAGCAAAGCCCCGAAAATGGTCCACCGATTTTTTTTTCCCTGGGAAAAAAATTGGTGTGCAGTGGCTTCACTATTTTTGTAGTTCGAACATTTGGGTTCAATATTACAAAGTTCAGCTTCCTGTGAGTTTGACGTTGTAATATAGACCCGGTTTTAAATTGCTATAGTTATTAGCTTAAGTTGGAGTTGTCAGCCACGTTCCTATTGAAAGTATAGTTAATGGACGTATAAAGGGATAAAAGTATCACCCCCTGTGTTACTGTTAATTGTGATGATGTTGCTCTCACCTCCTGTTTAACTTCTTCCAGGACCATCTATATTACAGAGAAGAATCTCTTCTGCAGATGGTAAGCCAAGCATTTTATATCAGTACTCCTGACTAATTTAAAGAAATATTTTAGTATGTGCTGTTGATGTCAAACCTGTTGTGTTTATTGCTGTACTGTCTGCAATAGTGGTAGCATTGATACTTTGTTAGCATATATTGCAGTATACTACTGTAGGTATTAAAGTATTCATGTGTTTGTTACTTTTTATCATAGGCAATCATGACAGTGGGAGTGTGTGCCCTCTGCAACCTGATATCAGTGTGTCAGCAGACTCTGATGATGATTGTGGCCAAAGTTAGGCACAGTCAGGGGTGCAGAGGTTTACATACAGCCATCCCATGCAATTCCATTGGAAACAGCCAGTAGGCCTATGCCTACCCATTCCAGTGAGGCCTCAGATATTGGACAGATAGAGGCCGAGGCCATTGATCAAGGAATTGTGGCTACTGCAGCTTCAGAACCTGCTGAGTCTGACCATAGCCAAAATGTGGGTGAGGTGCCACACAGAAGGGTTGATAGGGGTGCTCGATGGGGGCCTACTGACCTTCCTCCACCTGATGCAGGTGTCTTTTGCCATGCCACTCAACACATGTTTAGAGGCATCATGCAGGCATACAAAGGTTCCATAGATGCTCCAGACAAATGTTCAGGATTTTAGATGTGGCACAGTCTGACATGCATGACTGCCTCTACTTTGTTGCCAATTCAATGGATCGGATAAATGTCATATTGGAAAGAGCTGTGTCTGTGATGGAATGTCTGCTGGGAGGAGAACAGCATCTACATCCCCATGAAGGAAGCTCGTCCAGCAGACATAAGTCACATTCAGGTAGCAGCACTGCATCTGACCATGGTCATGGACATCCTAGTGCAACTCCTGTAGGGCCAGTTATCATGATTGGGGGCGACAAGGATGAACTGTTATCTCTACCATACACAGCTCACACCTGTCCAACATAAAAAAATATAGAGCCAGCACAGTGCTTGGCTGTGTTAATGCAGACACTCAGACACCAATTTCACCTGGAGGACCCCTACCGACACATACACAACAGTTATTCATTTTGTCTCACTGGCCATTTGATGGTTTATCCAACTGTCTGCCTACTTCTCTTTCTTATTCACACATACTCACTGACATTTTGTATCAGCCTAGGCTTCCTGATCCCCACACAACAGCAACATGTGCAAGTGATGCTGACTGTGCCATATCCCTGTTTTCTATCTTTTGGATTCAGGGGTGCATAAGCTTTGTGTCTGATGCTCAGAGTGTATAGTTAACTTAGTGCTTAGTATATCTGCATTTGTGGTGTTGAACTGTGAATTGTACCTTTGACATATATTGTCCTTGGAAAGTTAGACGCTTGATAGCATCAACATTTCCCAACTTTATAGTGAATAATCTTGTGAGGGTTGTGAAGTCAGAAACTGCATGTATTATTACTTTCTAACTTCTCTCTTTAATTAATAATTTTCCAGTACAAATGTATGGTGCTAAACAAAGGGCATTCAGTGATCATCAGTACTTTTGACAGATATGACTGTGTGAATCTTTGATGCCTGAGGCCTACTACGTAGTAATGGGCACATAAGTCAAATAAGTCCCTGCTGTCAAATGTTAAGGTACTTTCTGTACAAATCTCCCCTCTTTTACTTGCTTACCAGACCACATAATGAAATACAAGGATATGCAACACATTCATTTTATTAAACAATACACTCCAGGTTCAGGACTTACCTTGCAAATGGGGGAGTTGCCACAGGTTTAGTTCATGGCTGACTCTGTCTGATGCAAGCAGTACACAGCCAATACATGGGAAGGTAAAGTTTGCGTAAGTAGCTTGACATCAATGTTACTACATGTATGTGATTAGGAAGAAAGTTTTAGGCCCCTGGGTGGTGAGTGTGCTATGCATTGTCTATTAGCCAATGCAAGGGCATATTGAGCACACCTATATCTGCCTACATCCACAGTAGCTGGTGGTTCCCCTTCTGAATCCTCATCTGTCTGTGGTTGTGGTGACTATGGTGGATCTGTGCCCCTTTCTCTTGCTGATCCTGCTGAAGCTGTTTCCTCAGGATTATGTTGTGTAACATGGTGCATACTGTGAATATTTCTGTACATGTCCATGGATTGTACAGTAGGACTCCCTTAGATGTATCTAGGCACCAGAACCATGACATCAACAGCTCAAACACGATCTATGATATTTCTGCTTTGAGTGTGTGCCTCATTATGGCATTCTTCTACAGATGTGTGTGCATTTTTGATGGGTCTCATCAGCCACAGTTCCAGTATATAGCCTGCATCACCCAGTAAATGACCCTGTGGGATATCCCCCTAGCAAGCATTTGGTACAGTTGGGAATGTGTGCCAGATATGTGAGTAGTGGTAACTGCCAGGGTTGCCAGCACACATGTTCAAGATCATTCCCTTGACATTACAAACAACTCAGCAGTTGATAGAGTGGTAGCCCTTTCTGTTTATGTAGAACTTACCCTGTTCTCCCGGTGGTGCCTTATTTTCTATATGTGTGCAACTGATGGCACCAAGTACTTCAGAATAGTGTGTTACATGGTAGAACCCCTACATATTTCTGGCCCTCTCCTCAGAACTACTGGGAAAATATATGTGGTCATTGGCATGTTGGAGCATAGCATTCAGGAAATGGTGGAGGATCACGGATACTGATGCCTGTGACACCCCCAGCATTTCCCCTGTTGGTCTTGGAAAGATACCTGTAGCCAAGATACTAAGGGCTAGATACACCTTAGTCTCCACTGGGATGAGTTGCACTAGGTTGGCTCTGGCTTTGAGTTGAGAATGACAGAAGGAACAGAGTTCCTATAGTGTGTCCCTGTCCACCCTGTAGCTCTCATGTAGGTTGTGAAAAGTTAAATGAGGCCTGAAAACTCTTCTCCTTCTTGACAGTGGCCTATTGGCAGCAGCAGCAGAGTAAACGTCAGCCTGTTGTACATACAAATGAATTAAAGCAGCAGCAGCAGAGTAAACATCAGCCTGTTGTACATACAAATGAATTAAAGCAGCAGCAGAGTAAATGTCAGCCAGTTGTACATACAAATGAATTAAAGCAGCAGCAGTAGAGTAAACGTCATCCTGTTGTACATACAAATGAATTAAAGCAGCAGCAGAGTAAACGTCAGCCTGTTGTACATACAAATGAAGTAAAGCAGCAGCAGCAGAGTAAACGTCAGCCTGTTGTACATACAAATGAATTAAAGCAACAGCAGCAGAGTAAACGTCAGCCTGTTGTACATACAAATGAATTAAAGCAGCAGCAGCAGAGTAAACGTCAGCGTGTTGTACATACAAATGAATTAAAGCAGCAGCAGCAGAGTAAATGTCAGCCTGTTGTACATACAAATGAATTAAAGCAGCAGCAGCAGAGTAAACGTCAGTCTGTTGTACATACAAATGAATTAAAGCAGCAGCAGCAGAGTAAATGTCAGCCTGTTGTACATACAAATGAATTAAAGCAGCAGCAGCAGAGTAAATGTCAGCCTGTTGTACATACAAATTATTTAAAGCAGCAGCAGCAGAGTAAACGTCAGTCTGTTGTACATACAAATGAATTAAAGCAGCAGCAGCAGAGTAAACGTCAGTCTGTTGTACATACAAATGAATTAAAGCAGCAGCAGAGTAAACGTCAGCCTGTTGTACATACAAATGAATTAAAGCAGCAGCAGCAGAGTAAACGTCAGCCTGTTGTACATACAAATGAATTAAAGCAGCAGCAGCAGAGTAAACGTCAGCCTGTTGTACATACAAATGAATTAAAGCAACAGCAGCAGAGTAAACGTCAGCCTGTTGTACATACAAATGAATTAAAGCAGCAGCAGCAGAGTAAACGTCAGCCTGTTGTACATACAAATTATTTAAAGCAGCAGCAGAGTAAACGTCAGTCTGTTGTACATACAAATGAATTAAAGCAGCAGCAGCAGAGTAAACGTCAGTCTGTTGTACATACAAATGAATTAAAGCAGCAGCAGAGTAAACGTCAGCCTGTTGTACATACAAATGAATTAAAGCAGCAGCAGCAGAGTAAACGTCAGCCTGTTGTACATACAAATGAATTAAAGCAGCAGCAGCAGAGTAAACGTCAGCCTGTTGTACATACAAATGAATTAAAGCAACAGCAGCAGAGTAAACGTCAGCCTGTTGTACATACAAATGAATTAAAGCAACAGCAGCAGAGTAAACATCAGCCTGTTGTACATACAAATGAATTAAAGAAGCAGCAGCAGAGTAAACGTCAGCCTGTTGTCCATACAAATGAATTAAAGCAGCAGCAGCAGAGTAAATGTCAGCCTGTTGTACATACAAATGAATTAAAGCAGCAGCAGAGTAAACATCAGCCTGTTGTACATACAAATGAATTAAAGCAGCAGCAGCAGAGTAAACGTCAGCCTGTTGTACATACAAATGAATTAAAGCAGCAGCAGCAGAGTAAACGTCAGCCTGTTGTACATACAAATGAAGTAAAGCAGCAGCAGCAGAGTAAATGTCAGCCTGTTGTACATACAAATGAATTAAAGCAGCAGCAGCAGAGTAAACGTCAGCCTGTTGTACATACAAATGAATTAAAGCAGCAGCAGAGTAAATGTCAGCCTGTTGTACATACAAATGAATTAAAGCAGCAGCAGCAGAGTAAACGTCAGCCTGTTGTACATACAAATGAATTAAAGCAGCAGCAGCAGAGTAAACTTCAGCCTGTTGTACATACAAACGAATTAAAGCAGCAGCAGCAGCAGAGTAAACGTCAGCCTGTTGTACATACAAATGAATTAAAGCAGCAGCAGCAGAGTAAACGTCAGCCTGTTGTACATACAAATGAATTAAAGCAGCAGCAGCAGAGTAAATGTCAGCCTGTTGTACATACAAATGAATTAAGCAGCAGCAGAGTAAACGTCAGCCTGTTGTACATACAAATGAATTAAAGCAGCAGAGTAAATGTCAGCCTGTTGTACATACAAATGAATTAAAGCAGCAGCAGCAGAGTAAACGTCAGCCTGTTGTACATACAAATGAATTAAAGCAGCAGCAGCAGAGTAAACGTCAGCCTGTTGTACATACAAATGAATTAAAGCAGCAGCAGCAGAGTAAACGTCAGCCTGTTGTACATACAAATGAATTAAAGCAGCAGCAGCAGAGTAAACGTCAGTCTGTTGTACATACAAATGAATTAAAGCAGCAGCAGCAGAGTAAACGTCAGCCTGTTGTACATACAAATGAATTAAAGCAGCAGCAGAGTAAACGTCAGCCTGTTGTACATACAAATGAATTAAAGCAGCAGCAGAGTAAACGTCAGCCTGTTGTACATACAAATGAATTAAAGCAGCAGCAGCAGAGTAAATGTCAGCCTGTTGTACATACAAATGAATTAAAGCAGCAGCAGCAGAGTAAATGTCAGCCTGTTGTACATACAAATGAATTAAAGCAGCAGCAGCAGAGTAAACATCAGCCTGTTGTACATACAAATGAATTAAAGCAGCAGCAGAGTAAACGTCAGCCTGTTGTACATACAAATGAATTAAAGCAGCAGCAGCAGAGTAAACGCCAGCCTGTTGTACATACAAATGAATTAAAGCAGCAGCAGCAGAGTAAACATCAGCTTGTTGTACATACAAACGAATTAAAGCAGCAGAGTAAACGTCAGCCTGTTGTACATACAAATGAATTAAAGCAGCAGCAGCAGAGTAAACGTCAGCCTGTTGTACATACAAATGAATTAAAGCAGCAGCAGCAGAGTAAACGTCAGCCTGTTGTACATACAAATGAATTAAAGCAGCAGCAGCAGAGTAAACGTCAGCCTGTTGTACATACAAATGAATTAAAGCAGCAGCAGCAGAGTAAACGTCAGCCTGTTGTACATACAAATGAATTAAAGCAGCAGCAGCAGAGTAAATGTCAGCCTGTTGTACATACAAATGAATTAAAGCAGCAGCAGCAGAGTAAACGTCAGCCTGTTGTACATACAAATGAATTAAAGCAGCAGCAGCAGAGTAAATGTCAGCCTGTTGTACATACAAATGAATTAAAGCAGCAGCAGCAGAGTAAACGTCAGCCTGTTGTACATACAAATGAATTAAAGCATCAGCAGCAGAGTAAATGTCAGCCTGTTGTACATACAAATGAATTAAAGCAGCAGCAGCAGAGTAAACATCAGCCTGTTGTACATACAAATGAATTAAAGCAGCAGCAGCAGAGTGAACGTCAGCCTGTTGTACATATAAATGAATTAAAGCAGCAGCAGCCACTAACATTCAGTCTGTGTAGACTCTTTTCCATGGCTGTATTCCAAAACATTTTGGAATTTGCAGGAAAAAGCAGTCCAGAGTCTTCACAGGTATTTCATAGCTTGTTGAATAGCTCCACCAAGTTGGAGCAGTTTACCTTGATTGTGGGGGGGGGGGGTGTGCAAGCCTCTACACATTACTTTCTGAATCTAAATTTTGCGCTACGGTAAAAAATTACCTTGTAGGGCCTATTGGATCCCCCCACTATTTTATGTAATGTTTATGCAGGGACATATTAAAAAGGAATACACAAAAATGCACACTCTTTTCAGGCCTAAGATAGTAGCAAAGTTATATTCTTATATTTTTGATAGCTTTTTTTCATTACACAAAAGAGAACCACGGTTGTGCAGCAGTAGCATTGTCGCCACACAGCAAGAGGTTCTCCCATTCAATTCTCGGCTGGAGCGCCTTCTTTGTGGAGTCTGCATGTCCTCCACGCAGACGAGTGGTGTTTGAAAGACATGCGTAAATGGGCATGCCTTCATTGAAGGTTGGGCATTGGGCTGGCACCTTGGCACCGTAAAAATCTACTGCCAGTCATTAGTGGACAGGAGTTCCACTGTGGCGACCCCTAACCAGGAAAAGCCTAAAGAAAAACAAAAAAATAGAACTAAATAAGGCCACTCTCATTTGTATTTCATTCTAAGTTCAAACGGTATTACTTCTTTGTTGCTTCAAGGGATTCTTAACAAAATTTAAGAAATGCTCCAGGGTAGTTAGCTTTCACTTTGATTTTCATTTTTATAGTATTTTAGTGAAGTGCCCAGACTTGTCAGAACAAGCAAAATGTGCATGCAGACGTCACTTTTGTGGCCCGCATTCCTGTTGGCCATGTCGGATATCCAAAGCACTAGAAGGGACTGGAACTTTGGAATGCTGGCTGTGCACACGTGAAGGAAGGGTGGATCCATATGTGGAATACTTTAACAGACATCTATGGTTATGTTAAGATTTTGCACATTTTGTTTTTCTCATAGGTCCTATTGTACGGATTCAGTGCTAGTTGTGGTGTTGAATCTAGAATTTTACTTTAAACTGAATTGGCTCTGGTTTTGATGTTTGTGCTTGGCTTGAGGAATTTTCCAGAAATAGTTTTTCCATAGGCAGTTCTTTCTTGGGTGGAGGTAATGTAATTGTCTGGTCTTGCTCAACCCCCTAGACATACGTATAGATTCCTTGGATGTAGCTTGTAGGAGCTTGTTTAAGGAGACCTACATTTTCAAGTGACTTGGCACAAAACTCTTGGGGAAAGTCAAAATCGTCAGCAAAGATAATGGCTACAGTTTTAGCTGTAAAGTATTTCATACAGGTAGAGCAACCATGGACACCACTAATTCTTACAGGTAAAACAATCAGTTATAACAAAGCAACAAACAGGGAGAACCCAGTATTACCTGGTCTGCAGGCTGACTATGGAAACTTGTTAACTGGCCCAGGAAGTTAGAGCTGTCATTCAGGGCATCCTTCATTCTATCCCAGTAGAATGTTCTGGCAGATGAGCTGAGCAAAAGCAGACTTTCCCAAATCAATCCTGAACAAGGACCAATTTGTAGACTACATAGGTAGGGTGTACAAAAAGGATTTTTTTCCAGAACAGAATTAAGAAAATGCTGATTTGGAACCCCAGACTTGGGCTTGGCTAATATCTTCTCAATTTGGCTAACTAAGTTTGCAGATGACTGCAAACTAGGAGCCATAATCGAAACTTCTAACAATGTGGACATCCTACAAAAGGGCCTTACTGAGACAGATGCCTGGTGTCAAAGCCATGGCCTCAAGCTCAATGCCAAAAAGTGCATTGTCATCCCCTTTGGTAAAACCTCTGTACCCATGAATTACCACATAGGTGGTAGTCTACTTAAAACCAAAATTGTGATGAGACCTTGGGACACAGATGAACAGTAGTCTCTCCTTTGATAATCACATTGCCACAGTGGTCAGGAAATGCATCTATGTGGCACACCTCATCACAAAAGGTTTCTCATCAAGAAAAAGAGGTAATTGTTCCCCTCTACTCATCACTCATTAGATCCATTATAGAGTACAACTCCCCTTTTGATATGTACCTCACAAGACATCTACAACAACTGGAAAGGCCACAGAAATACCTCACAAAGAGGATTACTGGCCTCAAACAAATGCCTTATGCAGACCGTCTCAGAAAACTCCAGCTTTACTCTGTCACATATCACCTACTCAGAGGCGATCTCTGCCTAACATACAAAGCTATGTCAAACACAGAGCTGTTGGACATGCTCCACTTAAAGAAATCCTAATCCCTCCGAGCTACATGCTCTTGGGGCCTAAACCTTGTCACCACAATAAACAGAACATGCTGGAGGGATAGATTCCTGTCCCAGAGACTTCCCATACTCTGGAACAGACTACCTGTCTATGTCAAACAGAGCTCCTCATTAGCACTCTTCAAGAAAAATCTTGTCGATTGGATGGGAAATAGGAAATTCACCCCGGGGATCACTTCTGTGGCTCTGCTTGACAGGGGCACAGGAAAATAATTTTCTTGGGTGGCGAAAGCCAGGGTACCTTTTTGGCTAGGCTTGTATAGGCCCTAGGGCCAATAGCCTAGTACCTACCTATGAACCTAAATATGATAATAGCTTCATAGGTGGTTACTAGGCTATTGACCCAAATATCTTTATAAGCCTAGCCATAAACAACAAACTTTAAGAACTTTGCTAAGGCCACTAAGTGGCAGCTTATTAAACTTCCAAGCCCATCCAAACTTGGATGACACTGAGGCCTACTCTGGGCTGTGCACAAAAGCACTGTACAACCACATTCATAGCTGCATAAAAGATGCAGTACATGTCTGAGTCACACCTGTGATTATTGGCAAAAATAAATCATCCTGGTGGACTACTAGCATAAACAGGCGATTCAATAAAAGAAAAGAAATCATCTCCAAAGCCAAGAAACATCATCTAGCTTGAAAGAATAGCAAAGTTAATGGCTGACAAGTTCAATTCAAACTTCTCCCCCCATCACCTCCTACTACACTGAAAGAAATACCCGCAACCATCCCCCTACTGGTCATTACAAGGTAACAGGTCCTTACTGTGCTCACTAAAGCCAAAAAACACAAACTCTGTGGGTCCCGAGAACATTCCAGGATACTTCATAAATAATGTAAAACAGAATCCATCAGTGCCATTAGAAATCCTCTTTAACCACAACCTCCAGACAGGCTTTTTCTCAGAGGAATGGAGGACTGCAAATGTCGTCTCTGTGCACAAGGGCCATCAACTGACCCAGGGAACTACAGACGCATAAGCTTGACCAGCTTATCTGCAAGGCCATGGAGAGAATTATCACGGACCTATTCAATAATGACATAGGAACTCTCCAAAAACTGGACATGGCCCAATTTGGCTTTGTCAAAGGGAGGTCTTGCCTGCTTCATCTGGTCGACTTCTTTGAAAAAGTCACCAGGGCCATGGATGAGGGTAAAATGGTACACACAGCTTATCTAGACCTGGCCAAAGCCATAGACACAATCCCCACTCAGAGGATTATAGATAAACTTACTGAGTTAGACATAAACCCCTACATCACAAAGACGTTGCAGGGTAAAATGGAGCTCCAAACACAACCACCACCAAACTCCTCCAGTGTACCAAGACAGCTGTAAGATAGTAAAATGCTCATCATTTCATCAGTGATATTAAAACACTTAAACTGCAAGTTATTAGTTTGAATTATTTTCTTGATGAATGGTGCATTTTTATTGGATATATGCTTGTATATAATGACTTGCAGTCTAAGTGTTTTAACATCTCTCAAGTCTTTGGCAAGGACAAAAGTGGTTAGATTGATTAAAAGATTTTATATTAGTGTTCCAGGTTCTGGTTTCTTTGTGTATTTTTTACATTCGGCAAACAATTTCTTACTGTGAATATTTTTTTGGCTGCCTTTTACCATCTTACAGCTGTCTTGACTGGAGGAGATTGGTAGCAGTTATGCTGCTATAAACCCCTACATCACCAGATAGATAGCCATCTGGCTCATTGACAGGACACATGTTGTCCAGATAGGTGAATCCACTTCCGATAAGAAACCTGTTACTAGCCATGTCCCACAAGGCTCAGTGTTGGGACCCTTCCTGTTTGGTAATAACTTCTCTGAAGTGAAGGCTAATGTTTGGGCCCTCTGGCTCACCAAGTTCCCTGATGACAGTAAGTTGGGAGCAATCATTTAATCGCCAAATGATGTTGACATCCTACAAACAGGCCTAAAAATGACAAATGACTGGTGTCAAAACCATGTTCTAAAACTAAGTGACAAAAATCATACCCTTTAATATTATAATTTGCAGGGATATGTGATTTACAAATTTCACAGCCCTAAAAGTACACCCAGTGGTGAGCAACCTTGGAACATAGATAGATAATAACCTAAACTATGACCACCAGATAGCTACAGTGGTGAGGAAATCATTCTGTGTGACTCAGCTTATAAGTAAAGGCATGACATCAAGATCAAAAGAAGTCATAGTGCCATTGTACTTGACCCATATTAGGTCCATAATCGAGTACAATGCTCCACTCTGCATGTACCTAACCTGGCACTTACACCAATTGGAGCGGCCCCAGATGTTTCTCACTAAAAATGTGGAATGCTCTGTTTTGTAGGTAACGTTGAAACTATCTTATTTAATTTGAGTCAACAATGAATTTGCTAAGTTTGTAAATGAGCAAGATAAAATATACTGTTTCTAATGCTCTTTCCAGGTCAATAAACAGACCGCCTGTTAGTTTCGAATCATTCATATTGTTATACTTATAAGTGGTGTCAGTGACTGTGGAAAATGCTGCCATGGTACATGTTGTTTATCGGAATTTAAGTCCATATATATTTGGGATTCCATTGTTGTTTGTATGCAGGTTTTTTTAAAGAGAGTTTTATTATATTGCTCAGTTTTTTTATTTTCATGTAAATGCCTTAGATATAGACTCTGCCATGGAAGGCATAGATAACACAACTCGCATACTAATTGCTGCTTAATGCCTGACTCTCACATCTGGGGGAAGACTATGGCAGTGAGGCACTATCACAGGCTATGAACTGTAATCATTTTACATTTTGATTTCATACATAACCTGCCTCTCCAAAAGATAAACACACACTATACACTTCACTATGGACAAATAGAAAGACATAATGGCCACAATAACATATTTCAAGCTGTTGCTAGTAGATACATCCAGAGCTAACATGTAACCTTCCTGTGATTTCACAAAAAGATTGCCTTACCTCAAAAAATTAGCCACTGGCATTGGGTTATGAATAATGTGAACTAAATGGGTACAGTAATATCTTTTACTTTGCTGTATTCTTGGACACATATATTGCCAATAGCAAGCCATGTGATTTTTTTTTTCTCATGGAACAAGTAAATGGATTTTGCTTTCACTCATAACTCGAACCTCAATTTCTGATGCATGATTGTATAAAATGTGAAAAATATAATGGTCACAGTAACTGCTTTCAGTTTGCTGCTTGTAGACTCATACATGCCAACTACCTTGTGCTTTCCCACATATCCTAAAACCCTATCCAACACAATAGCTACTTTCTGTTGTTTAGAGTACATTGTAAAAGGAAATAGGTTGACTGCACATTTTCTATCACTGTTAGCAAGGTGCTTGTGGGATGGCATGTTAATGAATAACCTGACCTTACACCTCTACTTTATCTTCCTAAATGATTTTTATGCAGTAGACTTATGCATTATATTTTTAATGATATGTTGTGCAGTTAATTTCTCCTGCTATGCCTGTATCACCTGACTCAGGTAGATGTACGCAGGCTGGGACAGTGGTACCTGCTTGTAGCAATGCAAGTGGAAATGACACTATTGCCTCCTGTCAGGCGCTACCAGAGCTTGGCTGGGAAATAATGGACAGGAAGTTGGATGCCCACAACAGCTGCATGCAGACCATGGTCTGGCAACTTGTTGAGCCCAGTTCCTGCCCAGTACAGACTCCATCTTCTGAGCCAGGACCCAATAGTGACACTGTTCATGATAATGGGTTATCTCTCTTTCTGGGTCTAAAATGGCAAAGACGGCAACTTTAAACACCTGATCCTATCCACCTACCAGGAATTACCCATCCTATCTTGTCCATGGCCACCACTGTATGTTGTACACTCTTCCCCTCACAATTGTATTCTCTCTGTTTGTCAAATGTCTCCTACACCTTCATGCCCCATCACTCTTTGTGTTGCCCACACACCCTGAGAGTCATATTTGTCATTCCTTGCTACCTAACTTCACTATCTCACCAACCTCTTGCTAATTTCTGTAGCAGTTATAGGTTTTACAGGCTCAGGTTGCTAGGCCAAGACCCAACTCTTCTCGGAGGGCACAATTTTCCATACTCAGAGAAAAAAAGAAATAATAAAAGGGCACCATCCCAAAGAAAATAATCCCCTATACCTTTTGACTTCCCAGATCTGTAATTAATGCTCACATGGTTGTCTATGATTGTGCATCATAAAAAGTGTAGTTTTCTGAGTAATCATGACTATTAAATTCAGTCAATACTTGTAATGATTATTTGAATTCTACAGGTTAATGAGGTAAAAAGCTAAGTGGTGTGTTCCTAGCCTACCTATGTGCAAAAATGAAGACTAGCTCTTGTCATTGTCTATGGATGTCACCAAAAGTCACACAAATAAGCTAAGCATAACTTTGTGTTGCCATGCAAATCTGAAATAAAGTGACAATGTCACCTTTAGTCGATCAGCTTTGATAGCTCAGTGTTATCAGGAAGTGTTTTATAACATTTCACTGCCGTGAGTAGGAGACTCTAATCTCCTCTGAGTAATGCACTGTTTTACAATCTGCAAATGAGCACCGTTCTCATCACTTATCTATTTTATGACACTTTTGTCTCGGACTCTTTCTCTGACTCCCCTCATTAATGTACCTTATAGAGCATATCACTGATACAGTCCTAGGTTTAAACCCATTGAGCCTTTTCTTGCTATCAGTCTCCAAATGTGCTATATCCCCTTAATATGGATATCTTATGAAGCCTTTTACACTGGCTGCTTCTGCAGTACTCCTTGCTAGGAAACTGAGGGTACACTGCCAAATGGACTAAATTATTCCACAAGATGCAATAAATGGGCTAGACTAAACAGAAGGTATGATTCACAGGCACATGTATATTTAATTGAAAACTTTAACACAACTATTTCAGCTCATGCGCCTATAATTATCAAAGTAAAAATGAAGATAATGAAGTAAAGAAGGCACATTAGAACTTCCTCACATACTTATTAAAAATAGAGGAATTTAATGAATGGGTAGTGAAAATTATTTGGGAGTTATTAGGGAAGACAGAAAGTACTTCAGAAGTTATAGCTATTGAGTGGGATAAAATGAAAGCTTGGTTTAAAAATATATGGTGAAAATAAAAGAAAAGGAGACATGGTTAAGAAGTAACAAGAGTTCTTTAGAGGGGCTGAGAAAGGGTAAAGGACTGCAGAATAAAAGGAACCTAATAGAACAAAGAGAGGCACAAGAGCAGTGTGCTAAAGAGAGTGTAACGGGGTACCTGGATAATATGTAGTGTAACGGGGTACCCGGATAATATGTATCAGTTGCTGTTAAGTAGCTATATTTTGATAATAACTCCAGAGTATTAAAACTTTTGGCACATCAATTTAGGCAAAAGAAAGTAGAACGGGTTATTGTCAAACATAAGGAGCCTATAACAAGAAAAATAAGAGATTCTGTAGCGGTATTACACGTTTCAGAAATTGTGTGAAAATGTATATAAAGCATAGATGTGGGTCAATCAAAAAAGCACAAATGGAAATATTTATGGCAGACTTAAATATGCCAAGGTTAGACATATATGAAGCCCAATAATTAACAGTTAACATAAGAGATGAGATAAAATGGTGATGTATAACCCATCTGCAAGAAAGTCTGCAGGAATAGATGGTAGTCTGGTGGAAGATTGGAAGCTAAGAGAGAAGAAGGTCATAAAGATCAGAAAGGTTTTGTTGAACAGTATTTTAAATGGGGGGGGGGGTACCAACATCATGTAAAAAAACTGTGGTGGCTGTAATACCTAAAGACAGTAAAGATCCACCAGCTCTAGTTTAATAAAGGCCTGTTGCAATTTTAAACCATGACTATGAAGTGCTTATGCCTATAATGTGTAAATGAATGGCAAAGGTATTTCCAAAATTGATAACTATGCATCAGTGTGGGTTTTTTGGAGGTAAGACAAACATTTGACAACATTAATAGAACAATGACGATTCAGAATGAAGGAGAATGTAAGAAAATACTGCTATAATGAGTGTCTTGATGCAGAGAAAGCATTTGACAGAATAAGCTCGGATTTTATAAGTTTTACAATATTCCTATTGTAATATTAAGGTTAATTATGATATATGAGGATCTGAGGAAAAATTAAAGTGGGTGGGTTCCTCTATTATAAGTTGTGGCTGAACTGAAGAACCAGGTAGGGGTGTCCACTTTCCCCTTTGTTATTTGCATTGCATTTAGAACCATTGGCAAAGAAAATAACAAACACAGAAATTCAAGGATATAATTGGTATAGTAATGAAGAAAAGTTGGCTTTATTTGCAGATGACATTATTTTGTACCCGATAAAACCAGAAAAGGGCATCTCAGTGGTGTGGAACATTCGGAGACAGTTCCAAGTTTTTTCACAATATAAAATCAGATAAAACAAAGGCTATAGTTGAAAACTGTCCCCACACATGAATTGGTTTAGCAATACCAATATTTATGGGGACATAATAAAAAGAAGTATTTAGGAGTATGGGTTAGACAGGATTCTGTCATGGCAGCTAAAGATATGTGGGAAGAGACTAAAGGAAAGAAAATACTAAAACCACTTGTCCATGGATATGGATACCCACTAAAAAGGAGTACAACGTCTTTTAGTCCCTTTAGTTTTAAACGTGGGTCAGACTTATTTTTTTATAAACCAGAGAACAATTTGAGGATAGTAATTAATAAAAATTTGAAGGATTATATCCGGGATAGGAAGAAGCAAGGGTCAAGTGGGAAAGGCTGATCTTTCCAACAGAACAAGGTGATTTAGATGAACTCATTTGAAGAGATATTTTAGAGATACACAGTTAAGGCTCTTATACATAACACAAACAGAAAGCTGCAATTCAAAGTAGAAAGGGCCGATGATGAATCAGGATGGAAATTCAAGAAATACGAAGAGAGTGGGATTTCGGATTCAGATCCTTACAGGGAATAACACCATTCATACAGAATATTATATTCATAAAGAAGCAGAAAATATACTAAGAACGTAGCCAACACAGGAGTGCAGAAAGGAGATTCTGCTGATAGGGATAACTGTAATTAGGGGTACAGAGAATAGGCAAGAGGGGGCAGGAATTTACTGTGGTAGAAGCTGGCAAAGGAACCAAGGTATTGAGAACAAATAATTAGGGAAAATTAATAGTATTGGAAGAAACCATGAAGACATTTATACTACAGGCTAGAGACTGCCTTCCATAGCAGGGATTTATATTATAGTATAGGCAAACAGCAAGGGATAATAGAATCCTTAGTGAAAGACCTGCACTGATTCAGTTTTTAGTTGAATCTTGAACAGAAGCCACTAAAAAAATGGATAATTAGTAGGGTTTATAAAATATTGCATGACACTATATGAATCAATTAGAGGAGGTTACATTCGAAAGAGAGATTAGATTAGCAATTCACAAAGAAACAGTGGGTGGACTCTTGAATGGCTCCCAAATATGGAACAGAGTCTAGACAGTTTAAGATTTTTGTTTGGAAGGGTTAGCTTAGGTACTTTAATTACACACAGCAGACTCAAAAAACATCTTCCTCAGTTAGCTGGCAAATGTTGGAGGTGTTTTGAGGAAGAAAGAAGTACCTGGAAGCATATGTGTTCATGTAATGAGTTGGCAGATTTTAAAATCCCCACAGAGTGCTCACTGGAATCCTGAATAAGTAAATGAGTGTAAATAAGACAATTGTGTTTTGACCTAGGAAACAGGATCTGAATTGTCTAGGCATAGAACTGCTTTGCTATGTTTAATTCTGTTAGCAGCTAAAAAGGCAATTACCAGAAAATGGGACTCAGAGTCTAAACCAAGTATGTAGTAACAGAGATAAAAGAACAGGAAGTAAAATCTTTAGATACGAAAAAATATGGACATTGTGGGACCAATACATGCATAAAATATTTGGTAGGAGGACTGATGTTCAAGAGAAGGCAGGAACTGAACAATTTAAGTAATGTTTGATTATACTGTATAGAAAACTGTATGTAGTGTATAATGTTTGTAAATGTGAACTTCTTAATATGGTTTGTTTACTTTTATATAAATGCAAGTTTGCCTGCTTTTATATAAATGTAAGTGTGTCTATATCACAAGTGAACTCAATAAAGATGGTTAAAAAATACTGCTGGATGAAAAGATGCATTTTTAGCACAACAGGGACATACTTTCTATGGACTCTGTCTATTATGATAGCTAACTCAGTTCTTCTTGTAGATTTTTGAAGCTGTTCTTTCCAAAACTACTTGAAATACACCATCAAGAGCTACCTTTCTGGTAATTCCAGAATGTGCACTTTAGTTCTCCTATTTGTTAATTCAAGGTCCGGAGTATATCTGTGTGCATGGCCATGAAGTGTTGTCGGTAGCTCTCCATGCATATTCATGATGCCCATCACACTTAAGTGAGGTTTAGCAATGCGTCCCAGTTGTACTGGCCATGAAACCATGTGGAAAAACACATATAATGAATCTGTGCAAGCACTGATGGTCCACCCCCATCTTGCACCTTCTGAAGAGTATGAAGCTTTAAAGAAAAATTCATCCATCCCTAATGATTATCTGAAAACCACAAATTATATTCCGGCTAGTGTCCATTTATTTATTTATTTTTTTTTAGTTTTTTCCCCATGTTTGTGCAATGCACTGCAGTGCTCGCCAATGCTTATCATGTTTCCACAGCGAGAACACTCATATATCAGACATGACCCAGACACCTAAAAATAGAAATTGGATGCTTTCAATTCATATTACTGCACAATGCTGTGCACTGCACAAACTTGGTAAGCAGAGCTGTGCTATGCTCATACCACGAAGCTAAGACTACTAAGACTACAATGATCATATATCTATCCTTGTGGTGACATAAGTTAAGTATTGGACTACAATGCAGCTGGTCCTGAGTTCTAATCCAAGGTATGCAAACTTTTCTTATCATGGTGTGACATTACAACTTATCCAAATAAACTGTTACTGTATGGGAGTAACCATGAAATTGTATTTGTTGAGTGTTTTTGATTATATTTGAAAAAACTGTGTGCAGCTTATAATCGTACAATAATAGGTTTGTGTGATGGTAAGTGGTGCACACCTTTTTCAAATGTATCAAATTTCAGACAGTAGACAGTCTCAGTAAGCACAAATGGTGGGAAAACATGGCATTTAAAGGGAAATTACTGGGAACTGCACTGTATACATTGAGGTTTGATTTGTGCAGCAATATCTGGTGTAGGTGAGGGTGTGCACTTTAGAGCATAGTGCTGTGGTGTCCAGGAGTCCAAGGTATTTATTGCAATCCTGGTTAGGAATCATGGCCCATGCCTCTTGCAGGAGGACTATACTGGCTCCAAATACAAATCTGAAGCTTGGGGTGGTTTGCAAGGGCTGTTACCAGTGTGACTGGTAAACAGTGTCATCATCACTATAGGAGAAAGATGGATATTCTTGATCAGTGGAACAGGGATTGCCAGGTGGGGAACACCCCAGTGATGTGTAAGTATGATTTACATGTATTACCTGAAAATACTCAAGCTGACTATGGTAAACACTGGTATTTATAGTGTTTTTTCTTTTCTATTATTTCACAGATGCAGAAGAGAGGGCCTCGAATGTGAGATCCCATGCTAGTCATTTGGCGAGGATGACAGAAGAATCTGGTAGCTAAGAATAATTATATAAAGCACTATTATTGCAGCTTTACCAGTTATAGATGGATTAGTTGCTATATCATACATTGTTATGAGTTTGGGAATGCATATCTGAACAGTAGCTTTCAATACTACTATCTGCTGAAAACCCATATTTAAGACTCACTGCTTTGCTCTGGTCATAGTAGGATTCATGGTTGTCTGGCAAGTATTTTATATTGAAGTCAATAAATAAGTGACTGTCAAAATGTTATGTTAACACAAATCCTATGCAACTATCCATGTGTGTTATATCAATATTTGAAATATGTTTCTAATAATGGGTCCTTGTAAACCCAATATGTTATGACATGTTAAGATATCCTGCTATAAAGGGTGGAGAGGTGTGGTCTGAAATGCAAAGCAACAGTTGCACATGCCCCAGTAACAGTGACCATGACTCTATTAAGTTTAAAACAAAAAAGAGTTTGCATCATGTTGTATTCCAATGGAAAAGTACAGTATTACAGTAGACACTGCTTGTGGGTTTTAAAACCACACTCCTAACATATAAAAACTATCTGATTACAATACTGTGTTAGCTTTGCATCAATAAAACTGTAGTACTGTTATGTAATCATCATTACTGCATATGTAGTACAGACCTCCAGACCTGTGGCTCCAATGGCCTGCTATCACCTGTAAGCACTGTACATGTAGTCCAAGTAATAAAGGTACTTCTTAGCAGTTGTTTATTATTTAAAGTAGGCTGTAACAGAACACAATAAAGTTAATTTTGAAAGCTTGTTATATAATGTGTGAAGTTGCTAATGTTCTCAAAATTTTCCTCTCACCCCACCCCATATGATCTTCTTGTTATTTCTGTAGTACTTATTTTATTATGATGTCTTTATTGTTAAAATATTATCTATTTTAACCATATTTCACCTTATTATATCTTTTTTTATGATTTCTTATAGTTTGTTTATGTATAATTTTATCTTCTGTTTTGCTAACTACTTATTCATTTTTATTATTTATCATTTTGTTTGTATTAATATTATTTAACTTTTTTAGACTGTGTTATATTTTTTCATTTTGTAAAATCTTTGATTTATTTAGTTTCATGTTTTATTTCATTTTTATTTTTGCCTTTTTTAAATGTTATTATTACAGCATAGCAGGATAGGCCAGTTCCTGGTGATCTGCCTATGCTCACTCCACTGGATGCAGCACCGAGGCTCATCACTTCTGCACTGCCATCTGGTGGCACCTTGTTGTTGCCTCTGCCCTACCTAGATCTTCAGTTAGATGCCCCAGTATCCAGCTGTGTTGTCCCCTCTGGGAGCAGAGGTAGAGGGGGTGCATACATCACTCATGCAGAGTTGCCAGATGTGGTGTATAGGATTGTGCACCAGAATGTTGGCACATACCTGCTCTGGATGGAGAACATGCTTTCCATCCATGTATGGCAGATGTTGACCAATGCAGTCAGAGGAACAGTGATGGAACAGTGCTGACAGTCCTGGGGGTAAGGATTTGAGTCAAACTGCTACCATGCTGATGTCCATGGGACCTCGATTTCCCCCACCCCCATCCCAACCAAGGTACTCACTCCCGCTTCACTGACCCTGTCCTTGTCTTGTATGTCTTGTCTCTCTGCAAATGCTTCCTCACCTTCCCAACTTTCCTGCCTCCGACTTACCTATGTTCATCTCCCAACATTTCCCTCTCTCCTTAAAAAAAAAAAAAATGAAAAAAGAAAAAGTGCACCTGCCCCCACAAAAAATATCGTCCCATACATAGATCTCCATTTCGCAGATGTGTCTACTTGACACACCTAATTTGGCCCAATCAGCTTTCACTACACAATTATGTTGTAGTTAACTCTTTCTCTGGAGGTGACAGTCCAAATACAGCTAAAAATGTGTACATGTACCCAGTTGTTACTGTTGAAGAAAGGATTAGCTATGGTTCTTCCCTACACCCTTCCTGCACATTTCTACCTTCCTTTCACTTTGATTTCTCCCCCTGCTTGCTCCCAATTTCACCACTTTCCTGTCATAACCTTTTCTTTTCTTTAAAGAATTATTGCTGGATGGTACGTGATGCACAACATCGCTAAGCAATGTTAAGCAGCATTAGTATTGTTAAATATATCTAAATATATATAGTCCACACTTGTAAAACTTATGCAGACACCTATCTCAAACCCTCTCCCATCACGCTTCAATAACAATGCATTAACCTATCAAGCCACAGAGTCATTTAATTAGCTGATGTATTCTAAACAATCAGTAGTAATTGTTGCATATTCCCAGTTGTGTGTTTGTGCAATGCTGCGTATCATGCAGCATCATGTAGCAAGTCTGAGAAAATATTAATTTAATAATATACATAAGCTTGTCAGATTCACAGAGAAATACATCTGGACAAAGCCATACACAATGGAGGAGGGGAATAGGGCCATCAGTAAAGTGACATGTAAATATTACTCTTACAAACTTAAGTAACTGATAGGTATTGCATGATTATCAATTCATTTCCATAAGTAGTAGCTGTAGATCTCATGTGGGGATATGTGTAGAGTGTTAGACTTCAGTGCAGGTGACACAGGTTTTAATCCAGGGCACGCATACTTTATTTATGCTACTGTGAGATTGCAGCTGACCCAAATAAAATCACTGTGGGCCTGCACTTTTTGGAATTTATTTTCTAGACATTTACAAATGGTGTGCATCGATTAGCATTATGCAAACCAATGCAGTTGTTTTAACGTGTGTGTGTGTGATGCTAAGCAGCATACACCTTTTCAAATATATCACAATTTCTACAGTGTGCATTCCTGATAAGCTCAATTGGTGGGAAACACATACAGTTTCAAGTGTAATTGTTTTTGGCCTGCTACATGTGGGATATATCACTGTTTTAACACACATGGCCACACAGTAAGTTATCAACTATTTTCTTGAATACTCAACACAAACTGTTAATTAGTGTGTAGTCATACCCATGTACACACCTATAGCTTCATTAACTCTGTTGTGGGGTGTGGCAATGAGTTTAGCTCATTAAAACATGACCACCCTTCACATTTTGTTCCAGATGGTACCAGGTTTGAAAATAGTATTTGAAATACACCAACATTCTTTCTCGCATTTGAGTGTTTATGCTCAATGCGCACCATTGAGTGGAAATGCATTACAAAATAAAAATGAAAAGGTAGGAAAGTATTGAAATGAAAAGCAAGTAGGGCAATAAACATAATGATATATTGCAGAAGATATGTAATAAAAGTGAATAAAATCCTGTATACCATTATTTAGGTATATTCACCAATACTACTGCAGCCTAACATTGCTTAGCAATGATGCAGATCGCTCACCATCATGCAATACTTTTTTAAAGAAAAGAAAAGGGAATGATAAGAAAGCGGTGAAATGTGGAGAAAGAAGGGGGAAAATCAAAGTGAAAGGAAGGTAGAAATGTGCAGAAAGGGTGTACAGAATAACAATAGTTATCCATTTCTTCAACAATAACATTTGGGCACATGTACACATCTTTTTAGCTGTATGTGGACTGTCACCTCCAGAGAGAGGGGTGACAATAGCATAATTGCTTTGTAAAATTAAATTGGACCAAATTATGTGTGTCAAGTAGATACATCTGCAAAATGGAGAGCTATGTATGGGACAATATTTTTTTGTAGGGACATGTGTCTTTTTTTTTTTTAAAGAAAAGTGTGGAATGCTGGGGAGGGACATAAGCAAGTCTGGGGCAGGAAAGTTGAGAAGGTGAGGAAGCATTTGCAGATAAGACATACAAGATGACAGGGTTGGTAAAGGACACAAGAGAGGGGTGAACACCTTGGTTGGGGTAAGGTGGTAAAGTCATGAGTCTATGGATCTCATGTTTGGTGACAGGAGAATCCAGTCCTCACCCAATGGACTGTCATCGCTGTCACCTCATTGTGCCATTGTCCCGATGACTAATGTGTCTGATGTCTGTGTCTCCTTTTGTTATTAAGTATGACAATGGAGAGCAATGTCTCCAGTCAGCATAGTTGTGCACCAATTGTGTGGCACACAATCCTATGCACCAAACTTGGCAGCTCAGCTCTGATGATAAAATCACCTGCCTGCATCTGTTCCCAGAGGGAACCACAGGCCTATCATCTGGGACAGAACTACCTGAAGGTGCAGGTAGGGCAGAGACTGCAGGATGGGGTGCCACCAGGCTGCAACCCAGAAGTGCTGAGCCTTGGTGCTGTAGTCAGTGAAGGGAGTGTAGGCATTCCAGGGTAGCTGTCCTACCTTGCCATGCTGTAGTAATGACAAATAAAATTAGAATCCAATAATCAAATAAACATAAAATAAAATATGTACAAAATAACATTTACAGAAAAAACATAAGTAACAAAAAAATATTATTATAATGGAGCATATGCTTAGACAAATAATATAATTATAAAAAATAAAAATAATAAAAAAGAGAAGGGGTGGTGTGAGAGAAATAAAAAAAAACATTAGTATCCACACAGAAAACATACAAAGCTTTCTACAAATAATGTACTATATTCTGTTAGATTTTACTTCTAACAATAACAAATGCTAATAAATACCTTTATTACATTGAATACTACTCTGTTGCTAACACAGACACGATGTACTACAGATCAGATTGCATCCAGCAATCATTCATGGTTGCATACATTGACCATATACATGTTGAATGTACAATGTTTACATTTGACAGCACTTCCACTGCTCTCATTATGAATATATAACACTACTGAATTTTATTGATTACAAGCTAAAACATTATTGTAAAGAGCTGCTGTTAAATTTGGGGAGTGTGTTATTTGAACTCACAAGCAGTGACTAATGTAATACTATACATTCCATTTGAAATACTGCATAATACCAGCAATCCCTTTCCTTTTACCCTTTTATAGATATGGGTTCACTGTTAGAATTATAGCAATCTGCAGCATGCTCTTGGTGTCCCCAGTGTATTGGTCATAACTGACATTACATTATTTATGTCAACTTAAACATGTATTGTATAGTATGGAAATGTGGAATTTTAAATGACCATGCCTGTCTGCTCTGTAATATTGTACTGTTGTTTTAATAAACATATTAATGCATGCACAATATTGCTTTAAAATGGATAAATGCATAATCAAAGTGATACAAGTGTTTAGTCCAATGAACTGTATTTGCTCCTAATGCTAAAATAACAGTACTGTTTTGAAGCATACATGCCACCTGCATCTCTCAGCCTTCTGAATCTTCCCTCATAGGCTCACACATTTAGTGTTCTGTCCACATTAGCTGTGGGAAAAAATACACACATTAAGATCAGCAAACAGAAAAAGGTGCAGCAGAATCACCATTCAAGGAGTGCCTGTAAGTGATACTCACAAGTCTGTGGAGTGCCATCACTCTTACATTCATCAATCCAATGATCGAGGGTATCCCGCTTCCTAATCCTCAGGTCTTGATAGTGATTTCTACACTGTTCACCAGTGTGGGGGATATCGGTAAGAGTTGACAAATCCCAGACCAAACTATACCATGCATCCGATTTGTAATCTGCTCCATGATAGCACATCTGCAACAGCTGGGGACCACAATCATTTACTAAGAGTCCAGCAAACACTTTGGACTCCTGCACACCCCACCTTTGAGAACAAAATCTCAACACTTCACCCTGAATGCCAGCCATGTATAATGCAGACGAACACCAATGTATAATATGTTTTCCCGCCAATTACAGTTATAACAAATAGCAAGAATACAGAATGTTGCATTCTGCAACACTTGAAAATGGTGCACACTGCTTAGCATTGTGCAATTACAAGCAATGTGTTTGTGTGAAGCTAAACAAGCACAGTATGTGAAATAATACAGATATTACAAAAACTGTGCAAATTACATAATGTGACTGTCCCATCCAGCAGAACAGCAATTATTATGTAGGAAATACTAAGTCAACTGTAATTTATCATGTGAAGTGGGACACCATTAAAATGGACAGGATTATGCAGTATTAGATCCCTGAACTTTAGCTATGGCAGTCCAATACTCACAGTTTTTCCCACAACAAAAATTAATATGTAAGTGTCTAGAATTAATTGCACTACTATTAGCTATTACAAGGACATATTACAAAAAAATAGAAAGGCTGCAATACGTGTATTCAAACCCAGGACCATATGAACATAAAAGTGACAGTTAACTCCTTACACCACAGGAAAAAGTTGCATCAGCCGTGGCTACATTTGTATTCATTGCAAGGTTCATTCAGGCTCAACATAAGAAAATAAAGTGATAACATGCAGAAAAAGAAAATCAGTTTATGATATATGCAGCCCATTTTGTTAGTACACAGGGAATATGCCTACATACGCGTGCAAGCCAAATAAACATGCAAAGTAGATTCAGAGGAAAGCATCGGTGCCTTAAAGCTGTTGTTCTCACATACATCAGTCTAGCAAACAGTAACAGTCATTCAGCACACAAGCAACTTCAACAGGGAATGTACATTTATATTGAAATAGTACATGTTAGATGTACAGTTAGTTAAATGTTCAACTTAGAAAATACTGCAATTACTCCTTACACAGGCTGTCATGATTCTTGCTTTCAAATATACAACACTGTCCTTACATGCCGTGTTCCTTGGTCAGTCAGCAATCATCTGTCCAGTACTGTGGTACAAAACGTGTTAAAACAATTCTATACTATAGCTTTTACAATAAGTGGGAATATGTTATGCATTTGGCAAATAAGTAAAGCTATGTTGGCTAACATAAACAAGCCTTGACTATTATTTTGTGGAAGGGGAGCAAAGGCATCCACCCATTTTTAATTTCTACAAAACTTTGGGGTTTCTAATAACATGACAGGAATGGACCCCATTCCTAAGTCAAAATATGATTAAACATCATGAAATTAGTATTGTTTCACTCTTTGATGTCAGCCAAAAGTGCTCTTCGCAGCATCCACAATGTGCCCAGTAATAACTCCTTCTGCAATTTGTATGGAGTTACATGTATTGGTAGTGTATTTAAATTGGATTGTAGATTCTTTTTTTATAAGACCCATTGCTCCTACTACTATTAGAAAAATCTGGGTATCTTTTTTTCATGTTGCTCTAATTTCTGCCTACAAATCCTAATATTTTCTGACTTTGTGTCTCTCTTTACACAGGATGTAGTCACTGGGTGTGGTGATTTCAGTGATCAATGCTACTTTTGTCTTCTTTTCTGGACCACTATATCTGGTTTTCTAGCATCTATCTTTGAACTGTTGGTAATGGGTGATCCCATGTGATATAGACTTCATCATTTTCTATGATGCTTTGTGGCTCATGTTTCCAGTGTTTGTCAGCCACTTCAGTACCATAATGTTTGCAGAATCCCCAGTACAATAGTCCTGCCACATTATTATGCCTTTCAGTATGCAGAACTTCTGCATCCACTCCTATGTGAACCTGTGAGATATCCCCCAGAGCACACATCTGGAGCAGTTGTGAGATATGGTACATATGGAATTCATGTTAACTGGCAGATTTGCCAGCACACATGTAGCAGATGATACACATGCTGTTCAACATGACTTGGCAGTTTGAGTTGTACACCTGAGGGGGAATGTAGACCCTATCCTGTTCCCCATTTCTTTTTGTCATGTGTCCATGACTTCAATGTAAGGCACATATTAATTTAGGATAAAACATGATACAAATGTATCATTCTTCTGAAAATATACTCAGAACTAATGTTTAAATTTGTCATGTTGTAGCATACCATGCAGTGATGTTTTGAGGATTGTGGATGGTGATGCCTGTAACACACCAAACGTTCCCCCAGCTACTCTGTGAAATGCCCAGTAACTAGGAATAGCATTTAAACACATACCTTACTTTCCACTTGGATGGTTTGCTGCACTCTTCTCTGTCTGCAAGACAGTGCTGGGAGACGTCACTCAGTTCCTCCAATATCTATGTTCCCTGGAGACTTTTCACCTTCTCTGTGTGGCTATTACCAGCAGCAGCATTGTCTTCAGCCTGTATTACAGACAGATGTAGTAAAAAAGCAGAAGGTAATAATCTTTTGTGCCTACTTTGTATCTGTCCTGCAGTATTTGCTCAATCCACAAAGGAACAAAAACATATGGAGACAACATGAATGCTTTTATATCTTGTAGATTACCTCCACAAAATTGGCTGATCAATGTGCAGTTCAGCTGTGTATACTGTAATTAGCATCCCTGAAGCACAGAGTAGAACACATGCAGTCATTTATTGATGTACTCCATTATAAAAAGGAAAATGAGTAGCTGGGTAAACTGATGTAGACGAGGGTTTGTACATGATTGTAACTCAGACAGACATTTCTTCAGATTCACTATATTTTGACAGAGGAGTATTGCACTCCATCAGGTATATATTCATCTTGTAACCTAAGTAATGCATATTCTGGAATGTAGATAACAATAAATGTGAAGTAAATCGATATGCATGTCTTAGAAACATAGTCATTACAAGGCTTTCTTTACCAGCAACGTGAGCAATACAGAGGATGTAACGTAGACATAAAGTATTATTCTGTGTGCCATGTACACATGTTCCAGGGAAAGATCCTTTGATACAGAGGATGTAACGTAGACATAAAGTATAATGCTGTGTGCCATGTACACATGTTCCAGGGAAAGATCCTTTGATACAGAGGATGTAACGTAGACATAAGTATAATGCTGTGTGCCATGTACACATGTTCCAGGTAAAGATCCTTTGATACAGAGGATGTAACGTAGACATAAAGTATAATGCTGTGTGCCATGTACACATGTTCCAGGTAAAGATCCTTTGATACAGAGGATATAACGTAGACATAAAGTATAATACTGTGTGCCGTGTACACATGTTCCATGGAAAGATCCTTTGATAAAGAGGATGTAAGGTAGACATAAAGTATAATGCTGTGTGCTGTGTACACATGTTCCATGGAAAGATCCTTTGATACAGAGGATGTAAGGTAGACATAAAAATTAATGCTGTGTGCTATGTACACATGTCCCATGGAAAGATCCTTTGATACAGGGGATGTAAGGTAGACATAAAGTATAATGTTGTGTGCTGTGTACACATGTCCCATGGAAAGATCCTTTGATACAGAGGATGTGACGTAGACATAAAGTATAATGCTGTGTGTCATGTACACATGTTCCATGGAAAGATCCTTTGACACAGGAGATGTAATATAGACATAAAGTATAATGCTGTGTGCCATGTACACATGTTCCACGGAAAGATCCTTTGATACAGAGGATGTAACGTAGACATAAAGTATAATGCTGTGTGCCATGTACACATGTTCCATGGAAAGATCCTTTGCTACAGAGGATGTAACGTAGACATAAAGTATAATGCTGTGTGCCATGTACACATATTCCATGAAAAGATCCTTTGATACAGAGGATGTAACGTAGACATAAAGTATAATGCTGTGTGCCATGTACACATGTTCCATGGAAAGATCCTTTGATACAGAGGATGTAAGGTAGACATAAAGTATAATGCTGTGTGCCATGTACACAAGTTCCATGGAAAGATCCTTTGATACAGAGGATGTAACGTAGACATAAAGTATAATGCTGTGTGCCATGTACACATATTCCATGGAAAGATCCTTTGATACAGAGGATGTAAGGTAGACATAAAGTATAATGCTGTGTGCCACGTACACATGTTCCAGGGAAAGATTCTTTGATAGCACTTTTAACATTTCCCCAATGCTTGCTAAACAGCATTATTCCTGACCCTGTTATTTAGGGTTTTTGGGGGGTGGGGAGAGAGATTATGTCTTACTATGGCACAAACTAGAGTGCATTTCATGTTGGGTGGGGGAAATAGTTCAGTGTTGGGGCACAATACATAATATTTTGTTCTTGTTACTTTCATAGTTTTGTAATCATCCTTGTTATTTACTGTACAATGTTCAATCTTTACAGTTTACTCTACGTTTAATTATTGGGAGCCTTCCTTTAATACATTATCTGTACAACAATTTGTAGTTATGTGATCCTTATATATGTTATCATTATTTTGTCTTTCACAAAACAATATGCCCCGTAGATGTAGACCACCATTCTCTGAGGCCAGAAATGAGCTGATTATAGATGCACTCAGGCAACACCATGAGATCCTTCTGTCAAGAGGGTGGGCAAAAATGGCTGAATGTGCGGAACTCTGAGATGAACTTGTCAGAGATATTCACAGGATGGGCAGCCAGAATCACATGTATGAGCAGGTGCATCACAGCGCTACATATATGATCCATGCAGCCAGGAGGCATGCAGCTGAAGTCGCATGTGATTGTGAGGTTACTGGTGGTGGGTCTGCAGCAGAGGAACTCCTTAGAGCCACCAAATAATTCCTGGCAAATATTGGCACTCAAGAAAGCTCCCAGCAGCCCAAAAGTGACTATGTCCTTGACATGCATGCCACTCCTGCTACTCAAGAGGTGTGTCCATGTAGGCTGTGTTAGATCATCAGTAGAATACAGTTTCAGTTATTCCGTAATAGTGAATATATTTTTAATGTGTGGCAGGTTGCTTTTTTGGTGGGGTGTAATTAAGATAGCTGCAGTGTTCAGGTCCTTTAACTGCCACATTGGAATTCCTGGTACACATCTCCACGCAGCACAGCTCCCAGTAATCCCTGAACCAATGTATTGGGGATGTGGGTGCCACTCCACATCACAACTAAAATAGGTAAGACTGCAATCCAAATTGCATCTTGCTACAGATCCCCCACCATGCCCCAAGATTCTCACTACACCTTTCTAAACATACTGGAAAATATTAAGATACAACCAAACACCCTAATACTGGGTGATTTCAACTACTCTGCCATTAACTGGGTAAACTACTCGGGTACCAACTCCTTTTCCCAAGGGTTCTTGGAATTCATAAATTCCAACACCCTGATCAAATAATCCATTGCCCACCAGGGGCTCCAATATCCTAGACCTGGTCATTACCAGCATGGGTGATAGAAGCTCCACACCAGTGGTCACCCCCTCATTGGTCAGGTCTGACCATGAGCAAATCACCTTGACATCCACATCCCACCCCCACCCCACAGTAAAGAAACCTCCTTAAAAAACTTCTCCAAAGCCAACTTCATCCTACTGAAGTCAGAAGTGACAAACTTCACAACACCCATTCAGACGGGATCTGGAAGTTCGATTGCAGAATCCTACACTAAGGCACTGTACAAGCACATCCACTCGTGCACAAATCGTGCCATCCCAAATAGAATCAAGATGCTCTTCTCCAAAAAAAGGAAACCAATCTGGTGGTCCCCTGCTATAAACAAACTATACAACAGAAGGAAGAAACTGTTGCAGAAAAGAGGAAAACCCCAGGATGCAAAAAAACTCCCTCACCAGCCTCAGTAAGAAGCTAAGATCCCTCATAAAATCCTCAAAAGCTAGTTACGAAAATAAAATTGCCAAAGATTCCAAAGACAACCACAAGGCATTCAATAGTTATGTCAAGAATCTAAATGGCAATGCTCAGGTCTGCTCTGAGCTACAACAGAATGGCATTAAATATACTGATTCCAAGGATATCGCCAATATCCTGGCAGATCGATTTAGTGCCAACTTCACCTCCCTCTCACCCCCTAAAGGGCCCATTTCAATACCAAAAGATTGCCAAATTCCATTAATCATGGCCACACAGGTAGGAACCGCACTCTCCAAAGCTAAGAATACAGCATCCATGGGACAAGATGACATCCCAGGCTGTGTACTACATGAACTTCAAAATGAACTGGCACCTCACCTAAGTGTCATGTTTAATCACAGCCTCACCTCAGGCTTTGTGCCCACTGAGTGGCGCACAGCTACAGTTATCCCGCTCCACAAGGGAGGATCCACCTTGGATCCCGGGAACTACCGTCCCATCAGTCTGACAAGACTGATCTGCAAGGGCATGGGACGCATTATCATGGAACTTATAAACAAAGATATTGGCAACCTTCAAACACTGGACCCCACCCAGTTTGAGTTTTTGAAGGGCCAATCTTGTCTCCTGAATCTGATTGACTTCTTTGAATCATCTCCAGAGCTGTGGACGAAGGTAAGGCAATCCACATAGCCTATCTGGACCTTATCAAGGCCTTCGACACCACCCCCACTCTGGAATCATAGATAAACTTACTAAGCTGGGCATAAATCCCTACGATACTCGATGGGTTGCCAATTGCCTTACTGACAGAACCCAGACTGTAAAAGTAGCCGACTCCAAATCCAGATCCAGACAAGTGACAAGTGGAGTACCTCAGGGTTCAGTCCTGGAACCACTCTTGTTTGGCATCTACTTCTCTGAAGTACAGGCCAACACTAAGGGACTCTGGCTAACAAAGTTTGCAGATGACTGCAAACTGGGAGCCATTATTGAAATGATGTGGATATTCTATGAAAGGGCCTTACAGAAACAGATGCCTGGTGCCAGAGACATGGGCTCAAGCTTAATGCCAAGAAATGTATTGTTATCCTCGTTGGAAAAAAACGTGTACCCATGAATTACCACATAGGTGGACATGCTCCACTTAAAGAAATCCCAATTCCTCAAAGCCACACGATCCACGGATTTAAACCTTGTCATCACAATGAACAAAACAAGCTGGTGGGATAGGTTCCTGACCCAGAGACTCCCCATACTCTGGAATAGAATGCCCATACATGTCAAGCAGAGTGCCTCAGTGGCAATCTTCAAAAGGAACCTTGATGATTGGATGGGAGATAGGAAATTCACCCCAGGGATCATGTCAGTCGCCCTGCTAGACAGGGGTCCAGAGAAGTACATATTGTGGGAAGAAATATCCAGGGAATTGCTTTGGCTAGGCTTGCATAGGCCCTAGGACCGACAGCCTAGTACCAACCTATGATCCTATGAACCTATAAACATGTGGGGCTGCCAGGTATGCTTTCTTACGTCATCATTAAAATAGTGCTGCATTCTGTCATAAGTGTATATAGTTCTATCAAGCTGTATTTGTGTTGGTTGGGGGTATTTCAGAAAGCTGCAGCTTTATGCTCATTTAAAGGTTGTTAGCCACATTCCTGATAACATTTAAATGAGCATACATATAGATGAGTAAAACTATTAACCTCTGTTGTACTCCATCAGTTGGTATGTAGAATATGTTTCTGTCAGTGCTATATATCTATATATATATATATATATATATATATATATATATATATATATATATATATATATATATATATATATATAAAACATTTCCATATATCTGCTATACTGTCCTCTCCGGCCTGCTGTATGTATTCCTGTCCTGTTTGTATACCTGTCTACTGCACAGATTTTTGCTGAATGTCAATGTTTTGCACTAATATTTTGGGCCCATATTTAAGATCATAGTACTTGACTGGTAGAGTACTGACAAGTCATTAATGATTGCAAACATTAAATAATGACACAGATCTCGTATTCAAATTGCATACTCTTCAGATATGTCATGATGAAGCAAACCTGTTATTCCATCAGCTGTATAGGTTTGTAGGATCATATTATGCCACATTTGTCCCTATTCTTTAGCCTTTGTAAAACTATTTATGGCTTTGTCCACACGTATTACTGTAAGTGGTTCATAGGTTTAAATGTCTGAAATAGTAACAGCAGTGTAAATTGCTTAATGTTTATTGCAGCATAGTAGTGCAGGTATTAATGTTGTCCTGTTTTTCTTTTATCACAGTTGAACATGGAAGTAGTTCTGTGTCCACTGCTCCACCTGATGTCAGTGTCTCATCAGAGTCTGATGATGATGGTGGCCAAAGTAAGGCACAGTCAGGGGTTGCAGAGGCGGAATCTGACACAGAAGTTGACATCCAGCACCCACACTCAGGATCCTCAGATATAGCCAGTATGCCTACGCATACCCAGTCCACTGAGGCCACAGATATTGGACAGTTAGAGGGTGAGGACATAGACTGGGGAAGTATGGCTACCATGGCTTCAGAACCTGTTGACACTGTCCATAGCCAAACTGCTGGCAAGGTGCCACACAGGCGGAGTGATAGGGGTGGTCATCAGAGGCCTGCTGTCCCTCCACCACCTGGTGCAGGTGTCTCTTCATATGTCACTTGATGTACTTTTAGGGCCATAATGAGGCACAGACACATCCAGATCGTCATTCCAGAAGAATGCTCAGGGTTTTAGATGTGGCACACTCTGATATTAATTATTGTCTCCATGATGTTGATGCACTGGATCTGTTCAATAACACTATTGAACAGGATGTGCCAGAGAGGGAGTGTAGAGTATCTGTCATGGAACACACATTATCTGTAATGGAATGTCTGTTAGGAGGGGAACGTCAACTTTTGGGGTGTAAGTCAGCAACTATATCTGCTGAGAGCCATTTATGCTGTGCCCGATCAAACTCCTGTAGTAGCAGTACATCTGCTGCACTATCAGAGAGTGTGCTGTCTACACCCAGGTGTAGCAGGCCATGGGGTTGTGGTCCTGGGTGTTCTCATGAAAGGAGCATGTCTAGCAGACATTAGTCATCCTCAGGTAGTAGCACACCATCTGACCTTGGGTGTGGAGGTGCCAGTGCAACTCCTGCAGAGCCATTTCCCGTGGTCAGGGATGACGATGACGAACTGTCAGCTCTATCATTCATTGCTCACAGATGCCAGACATACAGACACATAGGGCTAGCACTGAGCTTGGCTGTATTACACACACGCACACACACACAAACACACACACACACACACACACACACACACACACACACACACACACCTTTTATGTCAGCCTAAGCATCCTGCACCCCCACAAACCACCCTGTGCAAGTGATGACTGTGCCAAATCCCTGTTGTCTGTCTTTTGGCTTCAGGGATACTAAAGCTATGTGTCTGATGCACAGGGTGACTACCTACATTAATATGTATATTATATCTCCATTTGTGCTTTTGCCCTGATAATTGTAACTGCCAGTTATTTTGTAGTTAGCCGGTTAGTCAGTTGAACTTGCTAGCATTATAATTCCTCTACTTTATAGTTGATGCTTTTGTAAGGCTTGCAAAGTCGGTCAATGACATGTGTCTCATTCATATATCTGACCTTCATTTTCAGGATTGTTCAGTGTTAAATTATGTGTTCACATCCAAAGTCAACCCGCTGGGCCTGAGCCCTGAACTGTATGTCAGCACTGCAGACAAATCTCATAAAATGTTAGGTGTAGAAGTTAATAGGCTGTGGCAAGGGTATTGTCCTGATGGTGTTTAGAACTGTAGGCGATACATCACAATGTGATATGCACTTGCATGTATGATGCATGCCCTGGATTCTTACAGAAATGACCACCCATGTCCAGCACAGAATCAGCAGTGATCCATGGCAGATAACATGTTCACATCAAGTCAGTCAGGCAGTGCTCAAACAGGTTAATGGATGTGCTCTGCTTGACATATATTGGAAGCCTAATGCAGATGACTGACAACCTTTGAGACATGCATGTGTCTCCGCAGCATGCCCTATGTATGTCATACTGCATATTGAGGTCCCTGGAACAGCTGGCTGTGGTCCCATATGACTTAAGGATGTGCAGCATATTCATCCCATTTGGGCCAAAGGCAGCCAAAGCTATATATATATATATATATATATATATATATATATATATATATATATATATATATATAAAATACTGTGTACACTGACAGCTACTTCATTCTGCCTACAGAAGACACAGGTTGGAGACCCGCTGATCTTTTATTGCTCAGAGATATTTGAGGTCTGTCAACTTCCTGCAGGTGTCTGTGGCAATACTTATCAAAGGGAGGATTATAGCCATTAATAGGACTGATGATGGATGAGTATAGAGGAGTGAGAAAATTAATTGTTCTCAATGTAATGCCTTTGCTAATCAGATGTAAGATGTAAAATGCCTTCCTCCCCACAGTATACACACTTTGCGGTCAACATGTATTCCAAGGTATATTGAGGCAGAATTTTGGGAATACTGTACTCTGGGTTATTTTTAAATAAGCAGAAACATTTATTAACACAGGGTATGCTGATGCATGTTTGTGCAGTTGTTATAACACCCATAGCTTTGGGCAATCGTTAGCACAAGATGTTTTGCCACACATCCTCTTCTTTTTTTTTTTGGCCTTTTGATAAGTATATGGCAAAAAAAAGGGGAGACAGCACTGATGCATCTGTTACCACACAGGTGACAGGTCTGCTGCTTGAGGTGAGGTCTCCCACTTTGACTGAGTATTGTTGGTCAGTGATCTGATATCCAACCCATCTGTTAACAGAAGGTGTGATATTCATCATGGTTAGCTTCTCATTGGGACCAAATGTTAGATTGCATTGAAGAGCCTGGCCAAGTCCAGATAGGATGAGTGCACAGCCTTGTGTATGTCTTCTCACAGTCTTGATTTCCCACAGGTTTTTCAGGTACAAGCTACCCCTGAGAACAGTTAACTGGAACAGATCTACTGTTTGGAGGTCACCTATGAGATGCATGCAGATTGTTTCCATTGCCTTACAGCGAAGGTTGAATACAGTTATGGGACCCTAATTCCAGTTGTATGTTGCCTATCCTCCATTGCATGGGGGTGAAATGGTCACTCTACTCCATTCAGTGTGAAAAACAGCAGTGCTCAGACTGTGGTTGAATATGATGCCTAATGGAGTAGCTCATTGTTGCAGCACATGAAGAACACATTCCAGAATGTGCAGCACATGAGGAACACATTCTGGAATATGCAGCACATGATGAACACAGCCTGGAATGTCATCTGGTCCCATGGAGATGGGGCTCTTAGTCTTGGAGAAAGCAGTGATAACTTGCTCTTTGTAGATATCACAGTTTGGAGGGGATGGTGCACAAATTTAGTAAGCCTGGTGTTGCGAGGGGGACACTTTACAACCATCTGTGTCTGTGTCAGTGTGTGCAATACCATCCAGAATTAGTTCAAAATACATCTCAGTGATATATGTCAGATATAAATAAAGACAGGCTTATGGTTATCCCTAGATATGTTTCATAAATTATTAGCATAGTTGCTATATGAGGCTATTTCAAGGTCTATCATTGGTTTGGGTGTACTGAGGTGAGTTGCCTTCCAGGACTGTTGTGTACATGTATTTGTAAACAGTAATTTCTGTCACTTACTGTAGAATGTAGTCATGACAGACATACACCAGTATGGATTATATTTCCGGGTTGATCTGTCTTTGAGTATGTGTGTATACATTTGTGTAGATGTGTAGGGCATTAGGGTGGGTCTTATTATAGCCGTCAATGTCCTTTGTGAAAACCTGAGCTTGGATGTTGATTATACCATCCCTTAGGAGGAAGTAGCTACACTGGATGATGTTTTGAACCTGAATCCTCCTTTAGGGAGTTCATTAGGTATTCAAAATTCTACACATACTGTTTTATGGTTGTATTAACAGTGCAGACACTACACATGTGCCATTACATTGTTCGCTCATATTGTGGAGGAACAGGTCTGACATATTTCAGACCCTTGTGGGGTGGTGCACTATTCCTTCCATGGCATTTCAGTTTGCAAAATCCACTTATGCTTGTGCAAGTGAGTTTGTCCTAGAATTATCCACAAGGCATTATATGCACTAGGTAAAAAAAAAATGTCAAATAGTCTTGCAGGGGAGCAAAGGGAAACGGATAGATGAGGACTGGAGGTTTGAACCTGGTATCTGCATAAAGAATGCTAAAAGGAGGGGTATATGGCAAATGAGTGTGTGTGTATGTTTGTAAGAAGAAGTATTTTGATAAGTCTCTCACCCACTGCCCTACTTTATCAGTTTTGCTGATGTAATTCCCCTTATCAGCACCTTTGGCCAGTTGTCAGCCCAGTAAGCTCTGTAGCATGTGCAATAACTGTGTAACACTATATAACAAATAACTAGATAGGCAGGGGTTGTACTCACATATCTGGCAAATGTTTCAACAGCAGAAGGCGGAAACTCATATGGAATAAGGTAAAGTCCCAAGACTGTAAAAACTCCCTTATCAACTCAATAAGAGATCCCTCATCAAATTCGCTAAAGCTATATATGAAAACAGTATTGCAGCAGATAGTAAAGAAAACCACAAGGTCTTCTATAGTTATGTAAAGAATCTCCACGGCAATACCCAGATTTGCTCTGAGCTACTGCACAATCATACCTCCTATACCGAGCCAACAGATATTGCCAATATACTGGCTGACAGATTCAGTGCCAACTTTACCCCTCCCCCCCAAAGGACCAATCACAATACCAGTAGATTTCCAGGCACCCAATATTACTGCTGCACAGGTTAAAACAGCACTGTCCAAGGCCAAGAATACAGCTTCTATGGGACCTGAAAATATCCCTAACTGTGTTCTGCATGAACTACAGAGTGAACTGGCACCTCACCTCAGGTTTTGTCACTACTGAATGGCACACTGCTACAGTCATCCCTCACCACAAATGAGGAACAACTACACACCCTGGGAACCATCACCCCATTAGCCTGACGAGTTTGATATGCAAAGCTATGGAATGCATCATCGTGGACCTAATAAACAAGGATATAGGGAATCTCCAAACTCTGGATCCCACACAGTTTGGCTTTGTGAAGGGTAGATCATGCCTGCTCAACTTGGTTGACGTCTTTGAGTCAGTCACCAGAGCTGTGGATGAAGGCAAGGTGGTTCATACAGCCTACCTTGATCTGGCCAAGGCCTCTGATACCATTCCACACTCAGGAATCATAGAAAAACTCACTAAGCTAGGAATCAAGTCCTATATCACTAGGTGGGTTGCAAACTGGCTCACAGATAGAACACATAATGTGAAAGTAGCTGACTCCAAGTCAGTCTGCTGACTAGTCATGAGTGGAATCCCATAGGGTTCAGTCCTGGGTCCTCTCCTGTTTGGTATCTACTTCTCTGAAGTCCAGACCAACACAAGGGGACACTGGCTGACTAAGTTCACAAATGATTGCAAGTTGGGAGCTATTACTAACTCTCCAAGTGATATTGACATCCTACAAAAAGGCCTCACTGAGACCAATGACTGGTGTCAGAACCATTGCCTTAAGCTCAATGCCAAAATATGTGTCGTTATCCCCTTTGGGAAAAACCCAGTTCCCATGAATTATCACATTGATGGTAGTCCACTGAACACAGAAGGTATTATAAGAAATCTGTGAACACAGTTTAACAGCAACCTCTCTTTTGACCACCACATTGCCACTGTGGTCAGAAAGTCCTATGTGGCACATCTCATTACTAAGGGATTTACATCCAGGAAGAAAGAGGTCATTATCTCCCTCTACTCTTCCCTCATTAGGTCAATCATCAAGCACAATGCCCCATTTGGCATGTACCTCACTAGACACCTGCAACAACTGGAGAGGCTGCAAAAGTACCTCAAAAAGAGGACCCTAGGCTTTAACACATGTCCTATATGGACAGACTCAAAAAACTAACAATTTTTATGTCTCATATTGCCTACTTTAGACACAATCTTTGCTTGACTTACAAAGCCATGTCTGACACAGCTCTGTTAGAAATGTTACATCTAAAGAAATCCCAATCCCTCCACACTACACACTCCAGTGACATCAACCTCATCACCGCAGTCAACAGAACATGCTGGAGGGATAGGTTCATAACCCAAAGACTGCCCATGCTATGCAATAGACTTCTCATACATGTCAAACAGAGCACCTCACTTGCCTTCTTCAAGAGAAATCTTGATGAGTGGATGGGAAATAGAAAATTCACCCCATGATCACTCCAGTGGCTCTACTTGACAGAGGCACTGGGAACTAAGGCCAGGTGGCATGATGCCAGGGTAATGCTATGGACTAGGCTTGTAAAGGCTCCAGGGCTATTAGCCTGGTACACACCTATGAACCTATGTAATCTGATTGGTATTTTCAGGGGAGTAACCTATGTTGTGTACATTTGGAGATCCTTCTTAAGGTGGATCTATAGTTCTGTAATTGATTGTTAAGTGATTTAGTTGCTGCTTGCTATGTAACAAAAGGTATGACAACTAGTTAGAGCTGTTGAGGATCTGCTCTGCTACACAGCAGCAGCCGATTATATTGGAAAATAAGTGTATTGTCCTTTCTGTAAATATGAGGGTAAAGAAAAAGTCAACCTGTCTATTCACCATTGCAAGGAGATGTCATGATGTTTGTGTATAGAATAAAAGAAATGTCACTGTTGTCTGTCTTATATTGCATGACGTAACATCTACCTGTCTGTCAGGCCAGTGAGTGGCCATGGCTTGTTGTGAGCAATATGTATCCAATAATCTGATATAGCTGATGACATCAGCAGTGTCTGCTGAAGAAATGAGGACAGCATATCATAGGCTGCAGTAAAATGCTCTTTATAATGTCCACCAACAGCTCACACTTTCTCACCAGGTTGACTGCAGTGAGATTAGAATGTCTACCTATCTAAGTTTATAGACTAGGGAATGCATTACTTAATGCACGTGCCACGGCACAAGTCTGACTTTAACAGGATTGTAGCTTATCTTATCATAGATGACATCAGCAGGCCCTGTTGGGGGGGCAAGAGTTTGGAGGATCGCTAAACATGGATGTTTTTGAAAGCATAAAAGCAATGCAAAACCATGCCATTTTCCAAGACGGTATTAGGTACACACTCTGACTCTTCTTTAAGGAGACAGACACACATCAAGTTGACTGTAGTGAGATTAGAACCCCTACCTAAGTTTACAGATTGAAAAATACAGTACTTAATGCATGCATCACAGCACAGCACAAGTCTGACTTAACAGGACTGTAGATGATCTTATAGTAGATGATATCAGTAAGCCATGTGGGGGACAAAAGGTTGGAGGACTGCTAGACATGGATGCTTTTGCACGTATAAAAACAAAGCAAAAACATGCCATTTGACAAGGCAGTGTTGGATACACACTCCCAGTATTCTTTATAGACACACACACACACACACACACACACACACACACACACACACACACACACACACACACACACACTACTAAGTGAGAACTGAACCCCTACTTATCTAAGTGCACATACTAAAAAACACAGTTTTTAATGAAAGCACCACTACACAAGTCTGATTTTATTTATTTATTTTTATTTATTTTACATTTGTTGACCGGGCTAGTCTAACTGGATATTTGTCCATTTTCCGTAGAGGCCCGGGGAGAAAAGCTCCAGCATGAACAGTAAACAAAGTTAACAACATATAACAAAGACATGTATGAAAACAGTACAGTGGTAGCATTGGTTAAAAGAAATAATATAGTAATAAAATTATAGGATAGACATTATGCTAAAAGTTAAACTAAGTAAAACAAAACAGGTATTGCACAACAGAGTAAAGTATTTATAATTTATCCTCTTACTATGAATAAAAAAGTAACAAGATTTAGAGGCCTAGGTTGGAGGCCTAAGTTAGGGGAGTGGGGAAATGGGTATGAGTAGGAGGGGAAAAGATTTCAGTCTGGGTTAGCACAGGGACAAAGCCACTGAGTTTTAAGATGTTCTTTAATATGTTTTTTGAATAGAGAAGTAGAAGCTAGGTTAGAAAGTTCAGGAGGGAGCTGATTCCAGTTTTTACCTATAGTGTTTGAGAACAGTGAGTCGTCAGCTTTGTTGTTAGATTTAATCAAGGAGACCAGGAGTTTATTAGCAGAACATAGTGTAGCTAGATTGTTATAAGGTGAAATCAGATTAGTGAGGATAGGGGTATCATTGGGGTGATATAGGATCTTTTGAGTGATAAGTAACTGTTGACAGAGTATGTGGTTATGCAATTCTAGCCATCCTAGTTGTTTGAGGTTAAGACAATGGTACATGCTATTGTAACAGGTAGAAAGTTTGGTGATGTTGTTTTTTGATAGGTTAGTATATATAGCAGAGGCATAGAAAAGGGTAGAGATGAGGTGGGTCTGGGCAATGGTTTTCCTGGCTGAGGGGGTAAGGAAGGTTTTAATTCTATAGAGAGTACCAAGTTTTTTGTTAACAGAATTTATGGCGGCATTAATATGGTCATCATTATTAAGACGATTGTCAATTGTAACACCTAGTAGGCGGGTGGTAGTATCAGGGGTTATGTTGGTAGCATTGTTAGAGGTTATGGCGAAGAATGGTGTGGATGATTTATGAGTTGGAGTAAAGAGTAGTAGTTTTGTTTTTATGGGATTAAGGAGGAGGCAATGTTGCATAAACCATTTTTCAACATTTTGGAACACAGTTTGGGTGAGGGACTGGAGGGAGGCTATGTTCTTAGCAGTACAGATTAAGGTAGAGTCATCTGCATATTGAATGCAGGTGGCTTGAGGTATGTTCAAGTGTAGGTCATTCATAAATAAGGAAAAAAGAAGGGGACCTAAGATTGAGCCTTGTGGGACTCCAATATTTACTGGGAGTAATGAAGACAGATTGTTATCCCAAAGCACTGCTTGCTGTCTGTTTTGAAGATAACAACTAAACCATTGTAATGCTAGAGGATCAAGAGAATGGTAAGATAACACCTAAACCATTGTAATGCTAGAGGATCAAGAGAATGGTAAGATAACACCTAAACCATTGTAATGCTAGAGGATCAAGAGAATGGTAAGATAACACCTAAACCACTGTAATGCTAGAGATCAAGAGAATGGTAAGATCACACCTAAACCATTGTAATGCTGGAGGATCAAGAGAATGGTAAGATAATACCTAAACCATTGTAATGCTAGAGGATCAAGAGAATGGTAAGATCACACCTAAACCATTGTAATGCTAGAGGATCAAGAGAATGATAATTCAGTTTGTATAGAAGTAAGTTATGGTTAACCATATCAAAGGCTTTAGAGGATCAAGAGAATGGTAATTTAGTGTGTCTAGAAGTAAGTTATGGGTAACCATATCAAAGGCTTTTGACAGGCCAATAAATAGCGCAGTGGAAAAGGAGTTATTGTTACGATTTTTATTTATAGAGTCAGTGAAGGATAGAAGGGCAGTCGTTGTGCTGTGGAATGGTCTGAAGCCATGTTGACAGTTGGCTAGTTGGTTATTTTGTAGAAGGTGGTTGAGTAGTTGTTTGTGAATACATTTTTCCATTATCTTAGCTAATGGGGAGAGTAAGGCGATAGGGCGAAAGTTAGAAAGCTCAATAGAAGATCCACCTTTATGTAGAGGGATTATGTGAGATACTTTCCATATGGTAGGAATTTTGCCTTCAGTGATAGTCCTGTTAATAAGTATAGATATGGGGTAGTCTATAGCTTTTGCAGCAATTTGTAGGCATTCAGATGGGAGTCGGTCGGTAGATGGGGTGCAAGGTTTCAGTTTCTTAAGTAGCTTATAAATAAGAGATGTAGGAACAGGTTGTATATGAAAGGTATGAGATGAAGTTTTGGAGGTATCTGGTGGGGAAGCAGTAGATGGAGGTAAAGAATTGGCTAGGGTTTGAATGGCTTCTGTAAAATATTTATTAAAGGCATCAGGGATCTGGTTGGAATTATTGTGGTTGAAGCCTAATGGGGCAGGAGTAGTCGAATGTCCTGGTTGAAGAAGTTTGTTTATCCCTGACCAGAGTTTTTGTGGAGTTTGTTGACTGGTTTGTTGGAGGTGAAGATAGAAGTCTTTTTTGTCTCTAAGAGTATCTTTCCTGGTGGCATTTCTTAACTGTTTAAAGAGGAGGTGATCAGATGGACATTATATATGAACACTATATGTCAGATTTTAACACAACTGACACCATCAAGGAATGTAAGGTACACCAGCGTGGGAGACCTGCATAGACACATTGCTCCTTAGTATCATCTGAGACAAGTATGCTAACAATAGTATACTGTTTAGAAGTCATAGCTGTGTAACAGCATGAGTCCCTGATTGAACATATTTGGATGTTTGACTTTGGCAGGGCAAGCCTGTGAGGACAACTATATGACCGTGTCCATGAGGGAACACAAACATTATCTAGTATACCTTTGTTTTGTGTTAGACTGTATGTGTTGTAGAATTAAGGAGATCCCGTGGTTGAACTGATTGTTGTTCAGGTTGGTTGTGAGGAAACACATGCATGTTTATTAACTTTTTGCACAAATAGTTCTACTGTGCCCTCAGTTTGCAATGTCTCCACATCTGAAAAATATAGAACAGTAAGAACACAGATCTATGCATGTTATGTAATAGTTAGCATACCTCTCAACCTTTTAGAGCAAGAAATCTGCACAAAGCCATAATTAATATAGTCATTGTTGAAATATTGCGCTTATAAACCTACAGTGTCGATGGAATAACAGGTTTTGCATTAGCATGCATTTTCTGAAGGGAATAACATCCACACATGAAATGTACTCATTATTTTCTGACTTCATTCTGAATGATTTAGCAATAATTTTGTATAAACTATCATTTTATGGGGAATAGACTATAAATATTATGTAAAAATATGGACATTCTTCATAAATCTGGAAAGTTGAGAGGTATGGCAGACATAACGAAAATGTAATGATTATTGCACTAAGTGTACATGCATGTGCATGTTACTCTTCTACTTGTTTGTGCAAAGGTAAGCAGTAACAAAAGGTGCATTGCTAACATCCAGCCTTCCTATTATGTAAGGTATATGTCTTACTCCAGCCCACTCATCTCAGTACTCCAGCGTATGATTTCACAGTTGCTACAGGCAATAACTGAATGTATCTGGTGTCTGATATTGCCAGTCTGATATAACTCGTATCTGCATATTTCCTTTTTCTGTAGTTTTGCACTTCAAACAAAATATTTAACCATTATTAAAACTGGTTGCAGACTACAATGCATCATGCAAATGTGTACTAAAAATATAAAGATTAAAACATTATGGAAGACAGACTCTCAGTCTGTAAAAAAACTAATTATTGCAAAACACCTCAAAAACTTCAACTTACATCAGGATTTGAGCTCTAAACACCTTTAAAGCTTAATCAAGCAGGATGGCTGCCTTAGTCCTTTTGGCCACAGAAGCTGCTTTCAAAACAGGAGTAATTCCTCGCACAACCAGCTTCATAAAAACTGTACACTGCTATCAAACCATGCACTGTATATTGTGCAAGTACTTCTATGACTTATATTTGAAGACAGAGCAGTTAGTAGACACAACTCCTGTCATAATTATGATTATAACTATGCATCTCTCTGCCTTACAATCCTGTTTTTGTGGGTGGGGGAAAAACACATTGACTGTTAGGATACAAAGTAGCCTGAAGTCAGAAACTGCAATGGACTGGAGTCACTTCCTAACTTCTCTCTTGCATGATGTAACAGTATTCAGCAGTGGCTGGACTGTGTGAGTGTTTCATGCCTGATGCATATGGTAATATTGTAATAATATAAGTGTGTGTACTCATGTAAGCTTAAGTTATCTACAAAAGCACCACTCTCAAAAATTAGGAGGTGCAGCACCCAGCAGGATAAAAGCACTTTCACTAAAATAAACACACAACCCAGAGAACAAATAAAGTCTACCAAAGCCAAATTTGAGGTAAGTTTGGCCTCCCAGGCCAAGGACAACCATAAAGCATTCTTTAGCTATGTCCACAACCGCAAAGGCAATACACAATTTTGAGTAGAGCTCATTGTAAATGGAGCCACCTGTACTGAGCCAGAAGATATAGCAAACCTCCTGGCTAATAAATTCAACTCTAACTTTACTCCTCTCTCCTACCCTCAACCGTCCCTCAGGAAATATCATCAAATATAACTCCCCCTACTATCACTAGGAAACAAGTCCTTAATGCTCTCTCTAAGACCAGGAACACTGCATCAATGGGCATAGACAGTATCCCAGGATGCCTTCTAAATAGCATGAAACATGACCTATCAGGGCCTCTGAAATTACTATTTAACTCCATGCCTCATGAATGGAGAAAGGCAGCAGTCATCCATCTGCACAAAGGTGGGCCATCTACAGGCCCTGGAAACTATAGACTCATAAGTCTCACTAGTCTTATATGTAAAGCCATGGAAATAATTATCATGGAGATGATCAATAGAGGTACAGTAAACCTCCAGACACTGGACCCAACCTAGTTTGGTTTTGTCGAGGGCAGCTCATGCCTACTCAACCTGGTGGACTTCTTTGAGAAGGTCGCCAAAGCAATGGATGAGGGCAAAATCATTCACACTGCCTACCTTGACCTGGTCAAGGCATTTGACACAATACCCCACTTGGGCATTGTTGACAAACTCAAGACGTTAGGTATAAACCCATTTGTCACCCAGTGGATAGCCAACTGGCTCACAGACAGGACCCAGGAAGTTAGAATTGGGGAGTCCAGCTCTACAAAGAGGCCAGTCACAAGTGGAGTTCCTCAGGGATCAGTTATTCGACTGCTCCTTTTTGGTATTTACTTCTCAGAAGTCAAGGCCAATGTCAGTGTTCTCTGGCTGACTAAATTTGCACTTGATTGCAAATTAGAAGCTGTCATTGAATCTCACACTGACACAAATGTTCTCCAGGAGGGGCTGACACAGACAAACAACTGGTGTCAGAGCCATGGACTAAAACTAAATGCCAAGAAGTGCATAATTGTATCCTTCAGGAAGTCATCCATCCCTGGTAACTATCATATTGACAACACGCCCCTTAGAGTTGATCCAGTAATCAGGGACGTAGGGAAACACATAGATAGTAATCTAGCCTTTGATCATCACTTGTCTACAGTGGTGAGAAAATCATTATATGTTGTGCAACTTATAAACAAAGTATGGCATCTATGTCCATGAAAGTCATTGTTCCACTGTATCCAGCATTCATCAGACCTATCATTGAGTACACTGCCCCCTTTGGTATGTACCTAACCAGGCATATCCAACAACTGGAACATCCACAGACATTCCTCACTAAAAGAATACAGGTCATAAGTAATATGTCCTATGCAGACCACCTCAAAGCCCTATCTCTGTATTCTGTCTCCTACAGGCTTTTGAGGGGAGATCTATGTCTGGCATACAGGGCATTGTCAGACCCCACTCTGCTGGACCACCTGTATATCCACAAAACAAACAGTGCCAGAATTACCCGTTCTAAGACTTAAACCTTGCCTGTGATATAAATAGGACCTGCTGGAGAGATAGGTATGTATCCCAGATACTATCCCATCCATGTGAAGCAGAGTTCCTCCCTAATCCAGTTCAAGTGCAACTTGGACAATTGGATGGGAAAATGGAAATTCATCCCTGGTTTGGCACCTATATCTTTAATGGACAAAGGTAACCTGTAAATGGTTCATCTCTCAGGCCTATGCTTACACTTATCAAGGATATCAGAACTCGTCAGAGATTTGGGATGCATGGCTAGGCTTAAAAAGGCCCTTGTGGTCTTTAGCCTAGTAAACACCTATGAACCTCTGAACCTATGAACATATTTGCATACTGTAGCAAGGTAAGACATATACAAGGATATGTCATTATAGTGTTCAACACTACAGTTTAGGTTCACGCCTTACCTTGCAAATGCGTCGGTTGACACAGCATTAGTTCAGGGTTGACTCTGTCTGATGCAAGCCGTACACAGTCAATACATGTACAGATAAAGGTTGTGTGAGTTGTCTGGCATCAATTTTAATATATGTATGTGAGTAGGATAAAGGTGTTAGCCCATAGGTGACCAGTGAATGTGCTATGCAGTGTTTCTTAGCCAAAGCAAGGGCATACTGAACACGCCTATGTCCACCTACAGGGACAGCAGCTGGGGGTTCCTCCACTGAGTCCTCCTGTGACTGTGGCTGTGATGACCTAGCACTGGTGGGGGATGTGTGCCCATTCCCCTTGCTGATCCTGCTGCAGCTGTTTCCACAGGATCGATTGTGCAGCATAGCACAAACTATGAATATTTGTGTACATTGGCATGGAGTATACTGCAAGGCTCCAATTAATATATATAGGTACCAGAACTGTAACATCAGATGCCCAAATATATGCTCTATGATATTTCTAGTTTGTGCATGTGCCTTATTATTGCATTCTTCTGTGGGTGTATATCCATTTCTGATAGGTGTCATCATCCACAGTTCCAAATCATAGCCAGCATCCCCCAGTAAATGGTCCTGTGGGATGTCCCTCTAGGAAACATCTGGTACAGCTGTAATGTGTACCAGATATGGGAGTTGTGATAACTGCCAAGGTTGCCAGCACACACATTCAAGATAATCCCCTGGACATTGCACACAACTTGGCAGTTGATGGAGTGGTATCCCTTGTGGTTAATGTGGATTTTACCGTGCTCACCAGGTGGTGCCTTGATGTGTACATGAGTGCAATCTATGGCATTTAGTACCTCAAGTTAGTGCACTACATGGTAGGAGTGTTGCATATTGCTGGTCCTCTTCTCAGCAGTAAGAGGAAAATATATGTGCTCACTAGTATGTATAAGTATAGCATCCTGGAACTGGTGGAGTATCCTGGATGCTATTGAGTGTGACATCCCCATATATCCCCAGTTTGTCTTTGAAAAGTACCTATAGCTAATATTCTAAGGGCTACCCATACCTTAGTTTCCACTGGGATGGCTTCCCCTTGGTTGGCTCTGGCCCTGAGTTGAGGCTGACAGAGCTAACAGAGTTCTTGTAATGTGTCCCTGTCCACCCTCTACTACTCTACAATCTCCAGCTCATGTAGCACCTGGTAGGTTATCCTGGGCCTGAGCATTCTTCTCCTTCCCAGCCTACACCTATTATCATCAGCACCAGCAGCACTAACTTCAGCCTTGAGCACATACAGATGTAGAACAGATGCAGAAGGCCCTAGCATTATGTCAGTTAAAAGTCGCATGTCTCTACTCCAATGTTGCTGAAGTATTGAGGGAAAATCAGAATGTAGGCTGTATGCTTACTTTATACTTTTCTCAGTTAGGACCAATATCTGGTATTGGCTGCTTTAAATGACATTCACCAGCTTAGGATATATTTAACTGGATTTAAAACTCCTGCTGCAGTGTGCAGTAATCCACTCTGCTGCACTCTGCTGAGCGAAGGTGCACAATGCATGACAGCAAATCATGTAAAACATTTTATAATATCATCCCTATTGTCATAATATGTACAGAATGTGCTAATTACAGTTAATTGCACTTCATTTCTATGTTACAATGGCACCACAGTATGATTAAAAGTTGATGTATCCTGTACTTGAACCAAAGTTATCTGCAGCCTTGTTCAACACCTAATAGTTGCCACCACAGGACCATTCAAGCTAAGGTCTTTACTTAGAGGGGGATTACTTGAGTGCATCCCTCGTTACCAGGTGTATGGGATGCTCAGAAGTTCTCATCCATGGAAAATATGAACACTATGTAGAAGCTTACATGGAGTAAACAGCCCTAAATGCTAAAGGTTTCTTGTGATTCAACACATCCACTACTTTTTTACATCATTTACATAATAACCATGCTGACAGCCTATAAACTACACTGATAGTAGCTGTGTAAGCTGGGAAACAGCATGGGACCATGGAGTTAAAGACACAATGCAGGACATTACAGAACTTGTTATGGCAATACACCATACCCGTCTTTTAAACTACATTTCTGTTATTCTTTTTTAAACATTTTGTGCATAGTGACTCATTGTACAAAAGTGTGCTAAAATAAAAATTATAATATTTATAGTGATCTGACACACATCCCTGATATCCTTGGCCAGTAAATACTTGTTTTTACCTTTTCATGGGCAATACGTCCACATTTCAGGACTTCTACATGTCTTTGCTTCCATGTAGGCTCCTGTACATGGAAAATTTTCACTTACACTTCCAACATGGACACGGAGCTTATACGGTTGTGTGTAGGGTTATTGGATTGCTCCACCATGTTGGTTTGATTCATTAGCATAAAATTCAGCTAATTATGCTGAAAGTTTTATTCCCATGAAACTTTCTGTTGATGCACGTGAATGCACATGCTTGCATGTCACTACATAGACTTTACTGAATCTAAAACGTGCTGCACCTGTGTTCACATCCCACTGTGACGTGAACACAGAAAAAATTACCATGTAAGCTTCATTGAATTTTCACCTGTATACATGTTACAAGTTACAGAGCTAGAAGATTCTTAAAATATAAACAAGCAATATAAAACATAAGCAAACTACTCAAAATGCAAACACCAAAATTAAGAATATTTAAATTATTAGTTTCTCGATATATATATATATATATATATATATATATATATATATATATATATATATATATATATATATATATATATATATGGGTTCCATTCAGAAGCTTAAAATACTGAAATCTTGAATTTCAGTATTTCGAGCCCAAGAAGCCAAATCCACATAATAGCGAAAGTTTAGAAGCGTGAAATTCAAAACCTCGAATACCAGAGGTTTTGAATTTTGCTCTTCTAAAGTTTAACTATGGTTATGTATTCAGGTAAGTGTGTGTGTGAGTGTTAAGGGGTTTGGGTAGGGGCTGTGGTGTGTGTCAGTGTGTTTTGTTGCTGTGATGTGTGCGTGCAAAGAGAAAGTAGCTTGTGTGGTGGTGTTTTGTATGTGTTTGTATGTAGTGCGACCTCAGAGTGAGAATATTTAAGTAGGGGGGTGTGGGGGGTGCAGGGGGCGTGCCCCCTTGCTTTCATGTAGTAGAGTGATTGTGTGGTGGATGGTGTGTGGGTTTGTGTGGTGGATGGTGTGTGTGTGTGTGTGTGTGTGTGTGTGTGTGTGTGTGTGTGTGTGTGTGTGTGTGTGTGTGTGTGTGTGTGTGTGTATGTGTGTAGTAAAACTGCAAAATTTAAATCTTCCGGTATTCAAGGTTTTGAATTTCGTGGTTTTTAGTTTTTGTTGTTTTGTGGATTCCACTTCTTGGGCTCGAGATACTGAAATTCGATATTTCAGTATTTTGAGCTTCTGAAGTGAATATATATATATATATATATATATATATATATATATATATATATATATATATATATATATATATATATATATATATATATATATATATATATATACACATACGTATGTAGTCTTTCAACTTTATTTACAATTAAAGATATTATAAGTGAAATATTACATAACAAAAATCTGAATATCGATAAATGAATAACATTCTGAGCATGATAAACTCTAATGAATTGTCACCAAGAATTAGCTCTACATCTTTGTTGCACAGATCGAATAGTTAGTACTGTAGCAAATATATGCAAAGAAAGCTTATTACAGTGCTTTAGTATGTTCTCAAAGTCTGCATGTCCTCCCTGTGGTCGCGTGGGTTTCCTCCGGGTGCTCCGGCTTCCTCCCACATCCCAAAGACATGCTGTAGGTGGATTAGACACTCTAAATTGGCCCTAGGTGTGACTGCATGAGTGTGCATTCTATGGAAGGTTGGGCACCGGGCTGGCAACTCAACACTGTAAAACTTTACTGCCAATCATGAGCAGACAGGTGATCCACTGTGGCGACCCCTAACCAGGAAAAGCCGAAAGAAGAAGAAGAAGAAGTATGTTCTCAAAGAGTCTTTTGTAGAGTTGACAGATTCTTCAGTTGTGCAGAACTAAGAAGCAGGATAGGAGATTCTACTATGAAATGTTGACTTCCTGAAAAGTGGATGCTTAAAAAAAATGGCCAAAAACCATAAGGACAAAAATCTCTCTTGTTCTTGTTTTTATCTCCCATCACCATATGATCGGCAATCACTCAAACTTTGTGTGTATATGTGTGTGTGTGTGTGTGTGTGTGTGTGTGTGTGTGTGTGTGTGTGTGTGTGTGTGTGTGTGTGTGTGTGTGTGTGTGTGTGTGTGTGGTTATGGGGGTGTGGGTGGGGGTGAAGCCCCTCACATACTTTGGTTGTATATTATTTTCTGCAAAACAGTTATTCATTGTACTTGTAAGTATCCATCTGCATAGTTTAAAACATTTATAATATGTGGGGGGCATACACAATGTGGGGGGCTGTGCCCCCCACACCCACCTTACTATATATTCTAACTCCAGGATTACAGTGGGGAACATGCCATATATAATTGCTAATGAAATTAGTTTCAGTGAAATGAGTTGTGAGTGTAATGAACTTTCAGTGAATTGGTCTTGCTGATTTGACTCTCAGTAAAATGAGCTGTCAATGAAATGAAGGAAACCCATACATATATATGTATATGGGTTCCCTTCAGAATCTCAAACTACTTACATCTTTCAACTTTTTCTTTTCTTTTTTATTTTTTTATGAGAGGTACTGAAGCGCAAGTGATTTCCCCGGGGATTGTGTAGGAAAGCCAAGACGGTGTGTGTATGGCTTGGATGACTAAGGGTTGAATATACTTTTTAATTAAACTCTTCTTGAATGTTTTTACTAAAGTATAATCTCTCCAATCTTGTACTGTAAAGAAATTTGAGTTAATGTGCTTACTTATTAATATTTTTTAATTACTAGAATTTAGAATAAACCTTATTTCTGATGTATTTTACTAACTAATTACTTTCTTTATGTGAAAGACTTTGTATTAACTTCAACGTGGAGCTTTTCTCCCCGGGCCTCTGCTGAAAATGGAAATGTATCCAGTTGGACTAGCCCGGTAAACAAATGTAAAATAAAATAAATAAATAAATAAATAAATGTAAATCAATGGAATAAACAAAAAACTCATGGATGGTATTAATGTGAAAGAGGAAATGAAAGGAGAAAACAGTGCATAGAAATGAGGTTGTAGTGATTAATCACCATTCGCTTTTTTAAGCGTTTGGTGATCTAATATAGACCCTATATAAGAAGGCTGTAGTTATACTGTGTCCAACACCCACTGTCCAACCCCAAGGCTGCAAATGATGGCAAGATAAGTACATACACCAAGTAGTCTCCCCCATGAAATGTTCAAGTGTTACACTGTTACAACTAGTGGTCACTGCTGCCAACAACCAGGCTGACCGATAGAAATCTAGGCAGAGTATGGCAATAGCACACACACATGCATGTGTGCACACACACACACATACACTATGCATCCACATATGTAACCCTATGTGAATGTGGGTAGCAAAAGTCAGGTAGTGTTAACAGAAATTCCCTCCACAGGTCTTTCAGGGAAGAAAAGGTATAAAGTAGCTATAAGAAGGCTGCAATTATACACTGTGTACAAACATAACACTGCACAACCCAAGCCCATAGTTTGTTGTAAAGTGAGGTAATACCTGTATAGTAATGTTTAGAACAATGATCATTAAAGTTGTGAGCACTTCAAGCATATGCAGTTGTTAATTGACATCTCTCTCTCTCTCCCCCACCTAATCTGCACCAATAATCTAAACACATAAATCAATGGGTAGGTGTTTCACCAAACCTACTGTTCGGACATGTGTCCTATTGTTCTACAAATATTGAAATGTTTCTCTATTAATGTTCCCTGTTGAAATGTTATCATTGGTGGCCTGCTGCTATCAATGTAACCTGCATGCCATTATAATGCCCACTGTGGTTCCATATATGCATGTGTTCTGCTTGCTATGCAACTGTACAAAATCTGTTGTTTTGGGTTAATGAGAGTGCCTATGCATACTGTTATAACTAATCCTGGAATGAGTTTTTACATGACTAACCAACATATGATGTAAAACTGCAACACCACAGCACATCTGGGAAGGCCGATCCCAGCAGTTCTGCCTGTCCCTTCTCAACTGACCATGGCACCAGCCCCAGTACATCTGGAAACCATCCTGGACCTCCTCAGCTGCTGGTCCTGCACCACCTTTGGGTGGAACCACCTCAGAGAATATGGCTCGTCCCCCCCGGGTGCGGGCGCAGACAGGATTCTGTCTCCTGAAGCCAGGTCCGGGGAATGGTGCATAGGAAGCTTCAAAAGGAGTTTGGAGATTGGCTATGCCAGCTTGAGGGCCACGTGATGCATCTAGAGGGTCAGCTTGCCCCTCCTGCACAGCTCCCAGCACAGCCACCTTTGGGGCCATGAAGGTGCAGTGGTGTCTGCCATGGGTAGGGTCCATAGTCCCACTGTATCCATTTGGGGGTTCGTGGGCATCTGATTCCCAACCAGCACACTCTGTCAAAGGTGTTTAACTCCCACATGTGTCATATACCACCCATTTCTGCTGTCTTGTCTGTCTTCCTACCTAACCTACCTCCCCAAATATACCTACTATCCTTCCCCAACATCCCACTCTCACCTTAAAAAAAATGGCACTCTGTTCCTACAAAAAAATGTCGCCCAATACATAGCTGTCCATTTCGCACATGGGTCCACTGGACACATGTAATCTGGTCTAATTGGCTTCACAACACATTATTGTTGTCCTCACGTCTCTCTCAGGGGATTGAGTGTCCAAATTTACCTCCAAATTCTGTATACATGCACAGCAGTTGCTGTAGAAGACATGGACAGCTATGGACCTCCCCTACGCTCGTCTTGCACATCCCTAGCTATCTTTCATATTGCTTTTACCTCTGTGTGCCCCCTTTATTCACCACTTTCTAAGCACCCCTTTTTTCTTTTCTTTTAAAGAAATTAGCGCAGGGGTAAGTGGGCGTAAGCAGTAGTAAGTGGGAGTAAGAGTATTTGTGCAGTGCTAAGCGGAGCTAACTCAGATTAAGCACTTTAAGAGCTAACTGTGTGTATGCATAGTTAACCATAAGTTAGCATCTCTTAGCTCCACGCAAACCCATGCAGACCCACTTACAACTGCTTAAAAGTGCCTTACTCACTCTGTATCCAATAGCCTTTGTTCTGCCCAGCAACAAAATAATTAGCCCTTGCAAGTCTTGAATCCAGGGCCCTGCACAGCATAGCCACAGCAATTTTTAACTAAGCCATCTGAGCTGTAGAGTTGTCAGATGCTTTTTTAAACATATCATTCAGCAGAGTCATTCAACAATAGGGAAGAGATTCTGTAGAATTAGTCAAGTTTTATATATATATATATATATATATATATATATATATATATATATATATATATACATATACCTAAAATATGCATATATATATATATATATATATATAATAAATACATAATATATGTACAGATATACATATAAATGTATACTTATATACATATATACATATATATATATATATATATATATATATATATATATATATATATATATATAAAGTAAATAAATACATATATATATATATATATATATATATATATATATATACACATATACTTAAAATATACATATATATAAATATGTTTGTGTGTGTGTGTGTGTTGTGTGTGTGTGTTGTGTGTGTGTGTTTTGTGTGTGTGTGTGTGTGTGTGTGTGTGTGTGTGTGTGTGTGTGTGTGTGTGTGTGTGTGCTTGTATTGCAGTCATATCTCAGATCCATACTCTAAACCTCTTACTACAACAAATCTGTCCAAAGACTGTCAAAATGGGGGTCAATGAGCCCAAACTAGGGACCTCTGTTAAATATTGCCCTTATCCCTCTCTCTCCAGCAGCAACTGTTCTGCCTTTCAACAAGATAATAAGCCCTGCCATGTTCAGAACCCAGGGCCCTGTAAACTATAGTCAGAGTAATGTACCATTATAACATGAGTGATGATATTTCAAACACATCAGTTTGTAGAGTCATTCAACAGTAGGGACAGGATTCTATAGAATCAAGTCAGGTTTTTCTATATATATACATGTATATATGTATGGAGATGCATATATGTGGACAAATCTATACATAATATATATATATATATATATATATATATATATATATATATATATATATATATATATATATATAAATAGAGAGAGAGGTATACATCTAAAATATATCTACATATATGCATGCACATATGTATAGAAAGGTAAATAAATACCTGAATAAATACCTGAATATGAAATACCAGAAAGGCTCATCCAGACTCTGCTACACTTTGCTGTGAAGAAAATGTTAGTTTGCTTTTATTTTTTGTATTTTGTATTACTTTATTGCCTTTTTATATTTTGAATACTGTGGTTTGTTTTCTTTACCTTGTGTTTTACTTGCATTCTGCTTTAACAGCATATTAAAACTTCAAAAGAGACCACAGCTCTGTCTCTTCTGAGTCAGGCAGAAATTTTTTCCTGCCCTCCGACCCAGTTACAGTTGTCTTGTTAAATACCACTGTCGTTCTAGTTGCCTGCCTCTTATGTTAATCTGACCATATATATCATTTCCTCTCTGCTTTCACTGGCTAGTGTGAGTAATCACAAAATTATCATTTTTGAAATCCCTCCCCTTAAACTATTTAAATTTATTGGCCATCTTACTGTATTCCATAGTAGCAGAATACAAAAGTGACCACCCCTTTCAATCCATCTTGCTGTTTTAAAAATAGTAACTCTCCACTAAACCTTAACTTTTTAAACAGATAAAACTTAAGTTACCTACTTTCACATCTAAATTCTCTAGTGCGCACTGCAATGTTTAGGATAAACCATTTTTTTTTGTCTTACCTTTAAGCATCCCTGTGACTAGCACTTGCTCTATTACCTGCTGGAAAGCACTAGGAAGCCTTAAACTTATACAAGCACTCAACTCTCTTTGTTAATAAGGAGAAATTAATAGTAGGCACTAAACAGCCTATAATTGCAAAGTACCTTGCTAAGGTAAGGGAAAACAGCTCCTGCACTTTACAAAAAAAAAAAAAAAAAAAAAAAAAAAGCACCAAACCAGGCATGTCCAAGGGTCGGCTTCCAGTGATTTCTCCTATCCACCTGGTGAATCTGGGCATATTGGGGCAATGCAGCAATTGCCTCATGTACACAGACAACCCTTTCCTTCTACCACCCAACACTACAACCTGTGAGAGATGCACTTACATAGCCAAAATGGAAGCAAAGCTCTATCCACCCAAGATTGTGCTAGACAGTCAAGAGGAGAAGGTTAACACCCGCACTACACCTCAAGCAACACATAGACCTTCTAAACCCACACCACAAACAGCCACATATAGCAACACTAAATGCACATATGCAGAGGCCCTTAACTGTAACCTGTCCAAGCAACAAGGACCTCTGAAGCTGAAACGCAAACAAACACCAATCACAACCAAAGTGTCACACAGTTCACAACACCAGTGTGCCACACAGCAACAGCCCCTAAGGCAAGACAATGTACCTAACACTTTTGTCATAGGTGACTCTATAGTCAGGCACACTGATGTCCCACTCACCAGGATGAACAAGGAGAAAGTTACAGTCAGCTGCCTGTCGGGTGCCAGTATCCACCACATAATGCATGCACCCAAGTCACTCCACAACAAGTACAAATATGACTCTTTCATTGTCCATGTTGGAGTGAATGACTTGAGACTTACCTCCCTGGACTACATGAAAAGAAACATGAAAGAGCTCTTGGATCATGTGGCCCAGGCAGGTATGACCCTAGCCCTGAGTAGCATCCTGCCATCACCCAGAATGATACCATAATTTAAGGACAAAATGATTGACTTCAGCAATTGGCTAAGCTTCTGGTGTCATTCAAAGAGGATCCAGTATCTGTCTGCCTGGGACGACATGATCGACAGACCACGATGCTTTGCCAGAGATGGTCTGCACCTGTCTCCTCTGGGATTCAGGTTACTGGCTAAGGCTCTTGCCACCCCTATAGTGCCTTTTTTAGGCAAAGTTCAAAGGACAAAACCACCACAGTAACAGGTACAAGCATGCAAAATCTGAAGGTAATGCTACTCAATGCTAGAAGTCTAAACCTCAAAATGCACTCTCTTGAGGCACTCCTAAAAATGGAGAACATCGATATCTGTGCAGTAACTGAGACCTGGTTCAAGGCTCCAGAGAGCACCCCTGCAATAGCAGGCTACAACTCTTACCACACTTTTCAGCCACCAAACCAGGACCGAAACACTAAAGGTGGAGGAGTGTCAATATTCACCAAGGATATTCACACCACCAGGCTAGTTGCCCAACACAATGCATCTGAAATTCTCCAGGTACAACTAACACTAGGTAAGACTGCAATCCAAATTGTAGCTTGCTACAGATCCCCCACCATACCCCAAGATTCTCACTACACCTTTCTAAACATACTGGAAAATATTAAGATAGAACCAAACACCCTAATACTGGGTAATTTTAACTACCCTGCCATTAACTGGGAAAACTACTCATGTACCAACACCTTTTCCCAATGGTTCTTGGAATTCATAAATTCCAATTCCCTGGATCAACTAATCCATAGTCCCACCAGGGGGCTCCAATATCCTAGACCTAGTCATTACCAACATGGGAAATCAATGCTCCACACCTATGGTCACCTCCTTGTTAGTCAGGTCTGACCATAAGCTAATCTCCCTTAACATCCACATCCCACCCCCACCCCCTGTAAGGAAACCTCCATAAAAAACTTTTCCAAAGCCAACTTCATGCTACTCAAGTCAGAAGTGACAAACTTCATGACACCCATGCAGACGAGAACTGAAAGTTCAACTGCTGAATCCTCCACTAAGGCACTGCACGAGCACATCCACTCATGCATGAATTGTGCCATCCCAAATAGAACCAAGATGCTCTCATCCAAAAAAGGAAGCCAATCTGGTGCTCCCCTGCATAAACAAACTTTATAACAAAAGGAAGAAACTTTTGCTGAAAGGAGGAAAATACCAAGATGCAAAAAACTCCCTTACCAGCCTCAGTAAGAAACTGAGATCCCTCATAAAATCCTCCAAAGCTAGTTGCGAAAATAAAATTGCCAAAGATTCCAAAGACCACCACAAGGCATTATATAACTATGTCAAGAATCTAAATGGCAATGCTCAGATCTGCTCTGAGCTAAAACAGAATGGCATTAAATATAGTGATCCCAAGGATATTGCCAATATCCTGGCAGATCGATTCAGTGCCAACTTCACCCCCCCCCCACTCACCTCCTAAATGGCCCATCTCAATACCGGAAGATTGCCAAATTCCAGTAATAATGGCCACACAGGTAAAAAAAGCACTCTCCAAAGCTAAGAATACAGCATCCATGGGACCAGGTGACATCCTGGGCTGTGTACTACATGAACTACAATATGAACTGGCACCTCATCAAAGTGCCATGTTTAATAATAGCCTCACCTCAGGTTTCATGCCCACTGAGTGACGCAGAGCTACAGTTATCCCAATCCACAAGGGGGGATCCACCTTGGATCCTGGAAACTACCATCCTATCAGTCTGACAAGCCTTGTCTGCAAGGCCATGGAGCGTATTATCATGGAACTTATAAGCAAAGACATTGGCAACAATCAAACACTGGACCCCACCCAGTTTGAGTTCGTGAAGGGTCGATCTTGTCTTCTGAACCTGATTGACTTCTTTGAATCAGTCTCCAGAGCCATGGGCAAGGGTAAGGTGGTCCACACAGCCTATCTAGACCTTGCCAAGACCTTTGACACTATCCCCCACTCTGGAATCATAGATAAACTTACTAAGCTGAGCATTAATCGCTACATCACCCAATGGGTTGCTAACTGGCTTACTGATAGAACCCACACTGTAAAAGTAGCCAACTCCAAATCCAGCTCCAGGCAAGTGACAAGTGGAGTACCTCAGGGTTCAGTCCTGGGACCGCTCTTGTTTGGCATCTACTTCTCTGAAGTACAGGCCAACAGTAAGGGACTCTGGCTAAAAAAGTTCGCAGATGACTGCAAACTGGGAGCCCTTATTAAATCCCCAAATGATGTGGATACTCTACAAAAGAGCCTTACAGAAACAGATGCTTGGTGCCAGAACCATGGGCTCAAGCTCAATGCCAAGAAATGTATAGTTATCCCCTTTGGGAAAAAACATGTACCCTTAAATTACCATATAGGTGGCAGTACACTAAACACTGAAAGTGTGATAAGAGACTTAGGGACACAGGTGGACAGTGGTCTCACCTTCGATAACCACATCGCCACAACAGTCAGGAAATCCTTCTATGTGGCAAACCTCATCACTAAGGGCTTTTCATCCAGAAAAAAAGGAGGTCATTGTCCCACTGTACTCATCCCTCATTAGACCCATTATAGAATACAATGCTCCGTTTGGTATGTACCTCTCAAGACATCTGCAACAACTGGAAAGGCCGCAGAAATACCTCACTAAAAGAATCACAGGCCTAAAGCAGATGCCCTATGCTGACCGCCTTAAAAAACTCCAGCTATACTCTGACGCATATCGTCTAGTCAGAGGCGATCTCTGCTTAACATACAAGGTCATGTCAAACCCAGAGCTGTTGGACATGCTACACTTAAAGAAATCCCAATCCCTCAGAGTCACACGCTCCAGGGATCTAAACCTTGACATCACAATAAACAAAACATGCTGGAGGGATAGGTTCCTGATCCAGAGACTCCCCAGACTTTGGAATAGATTGACC
>NC_056749.1:813478002-813545502 GCF_019279795.1 Protopterus annectens | reverse complement strand
TGGCCTTAAGCTCAGTGTCAGAAAATGTGTTGTCATCATGTTTGGGAAAAACCCTGTTCCCATGAATTACTACATCAATGATAGTCCCCTGAACACACAAGGTGTTACAAGAGTTCTGGGTACAGAGGTTGACATCAATGTCTCTTTTGACCACCACGTTGCCACTGTGGTCAGAAAGTCCTTATATGTAGCACATCTCATTACTAATTCTTTTGCATCCAGGAAGGAAGAGGTCATTGTCCCCCTGTACTCTTCTTGACAGAGTGACACAGTTTGTTTCTGCATACATATTCTAATGGATGTGAGGTATGACAATGAAATGTATGTCATCATTTACTGACAACAATCATCATATCACTGTGATTTACCAGAGAAATGAGAATACTCTGTAAAACAGACCAGACATATGAGCAATAAACCTGGACATCCTGAAACAATCCAGCCAGTTCAGAGGTATGCTCAGAATCCCTTACTGCAATGAATCTTGACCAAGGCTGACAAAGTGGTGGGTGGAAGCCATGAAAATGGGGATGTATCTGAAGTACTAGTGTAGATAAGCTAACACAGTTGCTGCAGTAACACCCTCCTGTGTGCTCTACCACATATTTAGTGAAATAGCACAAGTAACTGAAATATGAAATCTGCTATGGGTAATTATACATGTATTTGCAAATATATCAGTCACTACAGGGCTGTAAGAGCAGTGAAAAACAGACACCAGTGTGAAAGTGCACACCCACAGCCAATATCACCACAGTCACAGTCACATACCGGTAAGTCAAGTGAACAGTAGAGTATATGGACTGTGTGAACAAATACTTCATTGTATGCCACTCACACACTAGCCCTACATATACTGGACCAATTCAAAATGTAGTTTGAATCCTGACCATGGTACAGGGCATGTCTCAGTCTGCCCCTACAAACACATACAGCCAATAGACCATCAGAAACTGCAGCAGCATGCACAGTCAGATGATAAAGGAGCTATAACACTTATATCTACCCCCCTCCATATGCAGCCCAAATAACATGTACAGATGACGTGTACACAATCCTGACAGTCTGTTAACAATGGCCAAACATACACAGATCTCTCAAATGTACAGTTCACCCCAGAATGTACAGGTCAGGACTCGTATCTATGGCTTCTTCCATGACATGTCTTTTGGTCTATGACATCACTGGGATGGTAGCAGGAATGAAGGAAGAAATAATGAGAATAACTATGTCTGTGCCTCATAGTGCATGACATCTGGACAAAGCCTGACATAATTTGGGGACAGAGGAACAAACACAGGCATAGATGGGACATACTGCTGTCATACACTGAGACAGTTGCAGATATTACTGGGTTTGTTGTAACATCCTTTATGAGGAATATGATGTCAGTAATACCAATAGATGTGAGTATTTACTGATTTCATTCCCCAGAGTCCACAACTGATTTACCAAGGACACCAACTGTCTGGAGAACAGACAAAACATAACAGGCAAACAGGTGGCCAGTCTGTGGACAGCATGCCAGTGGAGAGGTATGTCAGAGACATATCGCTGTCTGATGTGAAGTCACTCAGTAAATGCATGTCCACACAAACCCTGTCAATCTATCAATCCACCATGTGTATAACAGCACTGATAACATAGAATCTGTTCACAAATCTGGGGATATGTCCCCCATGATGTTGAGCTGTCTCCAAATGTCCTGTCCTGTGAAGTATTCCCACCTACTGTCTGTGAATGTGTAGCCCACAACCTCTGTAATGTCCACCACACAGGCAAGAAAAAAGGGGCAAGGCCCACATAAAGGAATGTCCCATATGTTGGAACTAGCAGCAGTGTCCAGGCCCACAGCACAATACTATGTGGGCACCTACATAATTGTATGGCCTTAGCAATACCTGATACCTGCACATCTGCACAGAGGGCAGACAGAAAGTAGATAGGCAACAGGTTATGCAGTATGATGAATGTTTTGAAGGATAGAAGTCTGAAACTGAAATGTATGCCATTACTACATGACAGCAGTCCCAATGACATGAGCAAAAAACATAGTAGTCTGCAGTTAATATAATAATATCATATTAATATCCAATAGGAGATACATAAAAACATACAGCTCAAACACCAAGAACAAGACAGTGTAGTACTCAGAGTCCCAGCTTTGTATCAGGGGATGCATGGTTCGAGTACTACAATAGGCAATCTAATTTTACATGGAAAAGCAGTGTTAAAAGTACTAATTTAATAAAACAATATGTGTCAAATTATTTATGTCAACCAGTGCACTGTAGCCAGTGTAACATGCAAGTGTGAGTGCATATAACATGTGCTATTACCCATGTATAAAAAAAAAAAAACAAAAATAGAAAAATAAAATGTGATACTACACATGTATAGCCAAGTGTCCCATACAGTATATTCACACCCCTTGCTACTGTAATGACAGCACATAGAAGCATGTTATGTACAGGAAATTAAATACACTTATTAAATGATGTCATTACTCTGCTATTTTAGGGTCTATATTAGATGAGCGACTGTTCCGATGTTCGAATTATAGATGGTCGACATCATATGATCGAATGTCGGAAAGGTCGAAGGTGAAAGTCAATGGCTTTTGATATGCAGAATGGGAAATTTTTCCCTTTCTGCACTGAAGTGCGTTCTCGGAGTTGGTATATTTAAGTAGGGGGATGTGGGGGGTGCAGGGGGGCTTGTCCCCCTGCTCAGAGCGGTAAGGTAAGTTTTTTTTTATTCTATTATATAGTCGATGTTTTGAACTTCGCTCATATGAGTTCACTCATGTGAGGTTCAAAGTTTTGAAACTTCGACTATATAATATAGACAGGAGATAAACTGGTAATATGCAGGTCCTAGAGTCCAAGATAGAACGCAGTTTTAAACGTAAAAAGATTTATTAACAACTTAAATGCTTTTCATCACCAGTAGTATGGTAACTTCATCAGAAATGAATGCCAAGTAAATACATTGGTTTAAAATACAAAAACCAAGTAAATAAGAAGTTATGTACCTACCATAACATTCCATGTTAGTTGTCTTCTTCTCGCCTTCTTTCTTGCTGGATGGGTTCGGAGCCGATCCTTGGCTCCAACTCGGCCAATACTAAAGCTCGAGAGCTAATTCCACCGGCTTGAGGCTCCCCTATATCCCACAATGCTAGGCGGTAACTACTCAGATCTCGTTTGATAGCTAAACCAAGCAGTTCTGGTCTCCATAGTATGGAGAAAAAAGAACCCACCTCTATATAAACCTGAATGTAAGCTACCACAAACATAAAACGGGGAATAGAGGTGGTAGAACATGTGGGAAGGAAACTCCAAATGAAGATCCCAAAATTTCCTATCGGTCTGTCCAGGCTAGGGGGAAGGAGGGTGGGACGCAAGAAAGAAGGTGAGAAGAAGACAACTAACATGGAACGTTATGGTAGGTACATAACTTCTTAATGTTAAGTTGTCAATCTCTCCTTCATTCTTGCTGGATGGGACCGCGTCCCTAGCACCTTATTCCGGGTGGCCTATCGGAACAGACTCTTGAGAACAGTGGAACCAAAGTTGGCACAGTTTCTGGAGATCCAATTTGTAATGTAAAATGAAGGTATGAGGAGAAGCCCAATTGGCTGCTGCACAAATGGAATCTATTGGCAGCCTGTCCTGAAAAGCTACAGATGTAGCTAACACCCTAGTTGAATGAGCTCTAGGTCCTGAAGGCAGTTTTTGATGTCTGATTTCATAGACGAAGGTAATTATAGAGGTAAGCCATCTTGAAAGGGACACTTTAGTAACCGGAAGGCCCAATTTCCCTTCCGCATAAGACAGGAAAAGCTGATCAGATTTCCTGAACTGTTTAGTTCTGTCTAAATAATATCTTAGTTGGCGATGAGCATCTAGAAAATGTAACTTTTGTTCCGACCTGTTGGAATAGTCAGGGAAAAAGACGGGGAGATCAATCGTTTGGTTCAGGTTTGTCTCAGAGGAAACCTTAGGTAAGAAGGACGGATTAGTCCAGAGGGACACCCTATCTTTGTGGAAAACTAAGTAAGGAGGATGACTGCACAGAGCATAAAGTTCAGATACCCTTCTAGTTGAAGTTATGGTTACTAGAAAGAGTGTTTTCCATGAGAGCAACTTAAGAGGGCATGAAGCCGCTGGTTCGAAGGGGGGGAGAATCAAGGATGCCAGAACCAAATTCAAGTCCCATTGAGGTGGGGGATCTTTGATTGGGGGCTTGAGCAGAAAAATACCTCTTAAAAAGGCTTTGCAAAGCTTATGGGACATGATACTGGAGTCTGAGACACTTACATGAAAATTAGATATAGCAGCTAGTTGTACTCTAATGGTAGATGAAGAAGAGCCTAAATGAAAGAGCTCTGCAAGAAAGTCTAGAATAGACTGAATAGGTGCAGTGAAGGGGTCTATATTTTTTGATGCTGCCCAGAAGGAAAAACATTTCCACTTACTATTATAAATCTTCCTGGTAGAAGATTTGTGAGAGGTTATCAGGATGTTTTGGACCGAATGAGAGATTAAGGGAAGCCTGGCTAAGGTAGGAATTGGAGAAACCACGCTGTGAGGTTGAGAGAATGAAGGGAGTGGTGCAGCTGGCCCGACTGGTGGGTCAACAGATCTGGCACCGGGTCCAGATGCCAAGGCTGCTCCAATAGGTAATGATGGAGGAATGGAAACCATATCTGTCGAGGCCAGTAAGGGGCAATGAGGATCATTGTAACTCTCAAGGTGATAGCTTTCTGAATTAATTGAGATATCAGTGGAAAAGGGGGAAAGGCATACAGAAGTCCCCGGGGCCAATCGTGGACTAGAGCGTCTCTGGTGGGATGGCCTGGTAACGGGAAGAGAGTGAAGAAGTCGTGACACTTGCTGTTTTGGGGAGTAGCAAAAAGATCGCAGCAAGGCTGACCCCATCTTTGGAAGACTTCTTCCAGCACTGATTTCTTTAGAGACCACTCGTGGGGCATGAGAATGGCCCTGCTCAACTTGTCCGCAATCACGTTGGACTTCCCGGGAATGTGCGTTGCTATCAGAAAATGCTGAGAAGAAATCGCCCACTGCCAAAGTCTGAGTGCCTCTCGACATAAGGGATAGGATCTGGTTCCGCCCTGTTTGTTGATGTACCACACTACGGACATGTTGTCCGTCTGAATTGCAATAGTCCCTGTGGGAAGAGAGTCCTGAAGGGCTTGCAACACTAAAAGCACTGCTCTCATCTCTAAGACATTTATGTGCAAGTGGCACTCGAAAGGTTGCCATGTGCCCTGGACTGTCCTGCCCTGATAATGCCCCCCCCACCCGATCAGGGAGGCATCCATTGTCACCGTGGCAACTGCGGGGGGGAGGAATGAAAGGTCTGCCCTGGAGAACTTGAGGTGATGTGATCCACCAAGACAGGTGATTCTTGCATGATTGAGTTATTAATATGATGTGAGACATCGGGAGCTGTTGGAAGGACCATTGAGTAAACAGCATCCATTGGAGGATCCTCATGTGGAAACGAGCTAAGGGGAGAAGGGTGATAGTAGCTGCCATGAGTCCTAAAACCTTCAAGACTACCCTGGCTTTGACCTTGTTGCATTGTAATAGTAGGTAAACTTGTTTGCGGATATCTAACACTCTTTGCTCTGTAAGTCTGGTGGAAAGATTGAGTGTGTCTAAGGTGGCGCCTATAAAGGTAATAGATTGACAAGGCGACAAGGCAGATTTTCCGAAATTTATTGAAATGCCTAGAGCTTGGCAAGTTTGGATGGTGAAGTCTCTGGATAGAAGCAGTTGATGTCTGGGGGTGGCGGTAAGGAGCCAGTCATCTAAATATGGAAACACCTGGAATCCTTGACGCCTCAAGTGAGCCACGACCACTGCCATGCATTTGGTAAACACTCGGGGGGGCTGTACTGAGACCAAAGGGCAGGGCTCTGAACTGGTAGTGACTGGCTCCCAGCCTGAAGCGGAGAAACCTCCTGGAGCGTTTGTGCATTTTGATATGATAGTACGCATCCTGAAGGTCTATCGAGCACATCCAATTGTCCTGACCCAAGAAGGGTAGAATGGACTGTAGTGTGACCATCCGGAATTTTGTTTTTTTGATATAATTGTTCAACTTGCTGAGATCCAGTATAGGTCTCCAGTTCCCTGTTTTTTTTGGTACCAAAAAGAATTTGGAGTAGATTCCGGATCCTTGCTTGTCTGCTGGGACTGATTGGATAGCTCTTTTTGATAGCAGCTTTGATATTTCTAGTGCTGCTTGTTCCCTTAGACTGGGTGGAACGTCTGGAAGGGATCCTTTGGGTTGGGATGGGATGTGAATAAAGGGAATTTTGTAACCCTCGGATATGATTGACTGTACCCATCTGTCTTGGGTGATGGAAAGCCAGGCTTTTGGTTACAGTGATAATCTTCCCCCGACTGCCTCCGAAGGTGGACAGCCGGGCAGCTACCCAGGGATGCTGAAAGGGTTTATCAGAGAAAGTTTCTCTGCTACCCTGGTTTTGCGGACCTCCTCTGCCTCTAGGGCGGCGTCTATTGTTATTCCCCCCTCTGCCTCTAGAGGGGAATCGACCTTGTGCATCAGATGAGACTCCCTGAGGTTTGCGGAACCACATTTTTCCTCCCCTCTGACCTTTTGGATAAGGTCTAGAAGGGGTAGAAAAATGGACTCCCACGGAAGAGAGAGTCTTACCTTCCACCTCGCACCTAGTCAATGTATCCTTCACCTGAGGACCAAACAAAGTTGAGCCATCAAAAGGGGAATTGGTGAAGGACGCCTTGAAAGGGTCCGCAAAATTGCAAAGCCGCATCCAGGCATGACGTCGTAAAGCTACACCTGTGCCTGCGGCCCTACTCGCCCCATCAGCAGCATATGAGATAAGCTGCATGGAGGAGTTAACAATCGAATTCAGGGTTGCCAACTGGGAGTTAATTTTGTCTTGAAACCCCTCAGCTGTTGGATCCTGTATAGCCTCACCCATATCTTTGAGCAAATCTCTCTGGAGATGGGTGAAGTGACACAAGTAGTTCAGCGACCGCATTGAAAAGGTCGCTGATGGAAACATCCACTTACCGTACCTGTCCATGGTCCTAGACTCCTTATTAGGAGGATGGACAGGTACCGAAGGATCGGCTAACTCCTTCTTAGTGGCTGCGGCCACCACCATGGCATCAACAGAGACACCTTTAGATAGAAACTCTTTCTCCTTGGGGGCAGTAATAAATTTTGACGGCCTCCTTGGGGTAGATTCCACTGAATCAGGGGCCGTCCAAGCCTTCCTTGCCACCACCTCCATAAGGGGGTCAAAGGGAGGGGACACCCAGGAGGTGGAAGGGTGAGAGCCAAACGCCTCAAGGTAAACTGACTCGTCCTCTGAAGGGTTAAGGGCGGGCCAGTTCCCCCTCTGTTTCAGGATTTCAAGGATGTCAGCAAAGGAGACATCCTCAGAGGGGGACCGAGGGGAACCTTCAGATTCCTCCAAGTCAGTGTCAGAGGTGATAGACTCAGGGGAGTCAATGTGCTTCCTCTTGCACTGTCTCTTCCGAGGGGGTTCTCCTACCAGATCAGGAGAGGCCTCGGAAGAGGAGGAAATTCCCAATGGGGAAACCTGAGGAGCTGGCTCTCTGCGGTCTGATACAAGGGGATGGGTAGAAATCACCGCAGGCACTGAAGAGGGAGGAGCTGATGGAGCTGACTGTGGGGTAGACACTGGGTCTAGCATGCTCCGCATGACCTCGAAGGCACCCCTATCAGGCAAGGCCGGAGGTCCTCGCTCTGAAGAGACAAGGACCCCCCTCGGCACCGACAGGGACGGCTCTGAGGCTGAACTCACCAGCGCCAATGCTCCGAGAGGGAGAACGGGGTCGGACAATGGTCTGATGCCACTCGCCCCCTCGGAGCCGACGAGGGAAGCTCGGCGCCGAGATCCCTCCAATGAGGAAATCGGAGCAGACGACGGAGCTGAAAGGGGAGGTATCGGCTCCGAAGCACCGACAGCCATGGCTCCGATGAGCCCCGGCTCCGGACTCAAAGGAGTCGGAGGAGGAATAAAGTCAGGGATGGAAATAGCCGCTGACTGTTGAGTAGGGCTATGCAGCATTTGGGCCAGTGCCTCGGACTTGAGAAGTCTACTCACCACCCTTTGTAAATCATGGTCGGACAGCCTGGAGGACCGAGAGGAATGAGACCTATGGCTCTGTTCCGATAGAAGAGGGGATCCCGGAGCCAAATGGATGGAGCCGATGGAAGGGGACCTAGACCTCTTCTTTGAAGGTGGCTCCGATAAGCCTATCAGAGCCAACTGAGTCTTGTCAACCTCGGCTCCAGCCGGAGCCGAGGTGATGGTATGAGATTTGGAAACATCGGCTCCAGCCGGAGCCGATGTCAAAGCTGTTTTAATACTTCCAGGGGACGGCTCTGAAACTGGAGCCGACGGTCTGGAAGTCTTAGAAGGCTTCCCAGATGCAGACTGGGTCGGGGGGCCTTCAGGCTTTAACAAGCCACGTAGAATCAACTTATTTTTGCATTCCTGCAGGACTCTAGGGCTGAATGCATGGCACACAGCACATGAGTCCTGCAGGTGGAAAGGTCTCAGGCAATATACACAAGAAGTGTGACCGTCTGTCAGAGACATTTTCTGACAGCACGAATCACACTTCTTGAAGCCTGAGACCTTGGAGTCTTTAGACATCCTAAAAACTGTGTGAAGAAAAACACAAGCGCAACACACAGACACACCCTTAACCAAAATAAAAATCTAGTCACACTAAAGGACTAGGGGAAGGGGAGGGAGAGGGCCAAAGGCCTAAAAGTTAAGAAGGGAATAAAAAGGGAATTCTAACACAAGAGGGGACCTGATTTAAATTAATGGAATACTTTAAATAAAAACTATACTAAATGGAATAAAATAGGGGTTGAAATAGAAGTTTCTGAACAAGAAAACTTACTAACCTGCTAGAGCCGGTAGAAGAAGCACCTCGTCAGCTAAGCGGCAAACGAGATCTGAGTAGTTACCGCCTAGCATTGTGGGATATAGGGGAGCCTCGAGCCAGTGGAATTAGCTCTCGAACTTTAGTACTGGCCGAGTCGGAGCCGAGGATCGTCTCCAAACCCATCCAGCAAGAATGAAGGCGAGATTGACAACTTAACATCACATGTTAAAAACCAACCAATCAATGGGATGTTTCATTTAAAGAAGTAACTCATTTTAGAAACTGTGTATCCCATAGTAACAATATACTACTCAGTAAAACCCACTCAGGTATCTAGGATTTGAAAATAATAATAAAGTATTAATAAAGTAAATAAGCAAAGACACTGCCAGAAATATACTGCCTTTCTATAAAAATATTTTTCAGTATGTAAAAATATATGTAAAAACCAACTTATTGTAATGAGTATAAAAGTGTAATATATATAAACTTTTAACTCATAAAATCTTTCACCTAGTTAAACTCTTTAGTTTTAACAGGCAAGAGATGCTGCAAGCCTCATTTAAACCTGGGTATGAAAAGGCATTTAACAACAATTGCCATTCTAACTCACATTCTTCGAGTAGTAACGCTGAAGGACCACCTCTTGTGTCAGGTAAAACCTGATTTTAAACCAATGTATTTACTTGGCGTTCATTTCTGAAGAAGTTACCATACTACTGGTGACGAAAAGCATTTAAGTTGTTAATAAATATTTTTACGTTTAAAACTGCATTCTATCTTGGACTCTAGGACCTGCATATTACCAGTTTGTCTCCTGTTGTTTCCGTTCTTTATCCAGCTAGTTTGTATTTTGTCGATGGCATCTGGGGGGTCCTACCAGTCCAGGAAGTCCTAATTTATTCTGTTCTTTGCAACAGCAGACTGACCCTATGGACATATCAGCGCTGTTGAACATACTGTCTAAATGAGTAGACCAGATTGCTGCTCATCTTGACTTAACTGACAGACAGCCTAGTTTTAAAACACTTGTTACTCTCCCCCACATAAAATATGTTACAAGGGCATCTATGAGCATTCTCTATAAACCAACCTCTTGAATGTACAGACTTCCACATATTGTCTGGCCTTTTCCTTCAGCAGGAATGACAGCACTAAATATTGATAGACCATATACATATCAAACTCCTACTGTATGACATCTGGACAAAGCCTGACATAATTGGGGGACAGAGACCCAAACACATGGCCATACTTGAAATATCGCTGTTATACACTGAGAATGTTGCTGCCATTACAGGGTTTGTTGTAACATATATTTTCTGAGGGATATAAAGTCAGAACCACAAATGGATGTTAGCATTTACAGATTGCAATCACCATAGTATGCTACTGATTTGCCAAGGACAACACCTGTCTGGGGAACAGACAAACATAACAGGAAAATCACTGGCCATTATGTGGATAGCCCTACAGTTCAGAGCTATGCAGACACAGAACTTTATCAGACTGAAACCCATGCAGAAGTAACATGTTCAGAAAAAACCCTTTTAAACTAGCTGTATTCAAAACATATAACAGCAATACTCACATTCTGGCCCTAAGTCTTGAACCTTCTCCACCATTTAGTTGGCTTGTCTCCACAAGTCTTGTTGTAAGAGGTATTAACTCACACACACCCACATGAAGTACTTGATTATAGGAGTGTGTTGCCATGACATTGGCTATTGGAATAACTTACACAGCTGCTCTGCATGCAATTAGCAACTGGGGAACAGAAATTGGTGCACAGGCCATCACATGATCATGAGCATAATCTACAAAAGACACACTGCCATCTATTCAAATCACCTCTGTCATATACAGTTAACTATTCAAATCACCTCTGTCATATACAGTTAATTATTCAAATCACCTCTGTCATATACAGTTAACTATTCAAATCACCTCTGTCATATACAGTTAACTATTCAAATCACCTCTGTCATATACAGTTAACTATTCAAATCACCTCTGTCATATACAGTTAATTACTTCAAAGCTGATCCAGTTTGAAGAGATAAAAAAGATATATCTCTGAAAACTGCAGGAAAAAAAAGGTACGTGAAACAAGTAAGCATGTAATTGAATGCAGTAGGTGGTCTGTAATAATGGAAAATAGAGGTTTGAAAGAATATGTTTCTCAACAAGACTTGCAGTACTGATGTACTGATGAACAGCACCAATGGTCTTAGCATGTGACTGTGTCTGCAGTGGCATAGATCACAGCTCAGACCCCTGACTCACCCCAGGAAAGGACAGCTGACATTTGGCAACTACTGGAGTGTCTGTCAAACACCACTGACTGTGCCACTGCTAGACTAGCTACTGGGATGTTATATATATCCATATGTTACCTGTGCATATAACTATGATACACATTTTCTCTTGTAAATATAGTAAAACCTGTATAGACCATGTGGAGAGTAAAGTACTGTTGCAGGTGTGTGTTGAAATACATCTGATATAGAGTTCATACCATTCCACTGTACAGTCTTATAAGCACATGTGTGCCTGATATCTGTAGTCACTTACACATAGAGTTGTGTTATGTTAGGCAAACCATTGTCAAGTCTGTTAACAATGACACCATAACATAGCCTAGATATGAATGTGGGACATCAGGTTAGCACTGTGATAGCAAAGCCTACTGTGCAATCAACTTATCTATGTATGTAAATAAGTTGTGCATGTTCTACTTGTGTGTAATATTAGTTTCAGTGCATACAACAGACATAAAGTTTTACAGGTACTGGTTGTTGCATTCCCATTACAATGATATAGGTAGTAGAATAGGCATGATTATCAGGTTGTAATCAGAGAAGTGTGCAACTGTGTTATGATCTTTTGTCCATGCCTACCACAAACAGCTATCTGAACACCTACATACAGTGGATATCAAGAGTGTACACACCCCTGTTGAAATGCCAGGTATGTACACTATACAACAGTGAGACCACAGAAAATCTTATCAAAATGTTTCCCACCTTGAATGTGACCCATAATCTGTACAATTCTATTGACAAACAAATCTGTTAGGGGAGAAAATATTAAACATAAGAAACATACTATAAACTGGTTGCATACATGTGCACACACAGAAACCATTACTTTGTTGATGCACCTCTTGCAGTAATCACAGCATTCTCTTTTTGGTTACACACATGCCATCAATTAACAAGACTCTGATTAATCCCAAATAATGTTCAGTTGTCCTAGTAGGGTATATTTGACATTTACCCAGTTGCCTGCTGCAGCAAACGACATTTGGCAGAGACCTTACAAAGCATAAAAGGGATCTCATTGTGGAAAGATATCAGTCAGGAGAAGAGTAGAAAAACTGTCCCCAACATTGGATATACCATGGAATACAGTGCAGACAGTCATCAGACAGTGGGGAAGATATGGGGCAACAGTCACACTGCAAACACCTGGACATCCATCCAAATTGGGGGTATCAGTCAGAAGAATAGAAAATGTCCCCAACATTGGATATACCATGGAATACAGTGCAGTCAGTCATCAGACAGTGAAGAAGATATGGGACAACAGTGACACTGCAAACACCTGAACATCCATCAAAAATGAATGACATGACAAGATGACAACTGGCCATGGAGGCTGACAGGGGACTGACAGCAACACTTAATGAGCTACAGGAATGACTGGCAAGTACTGGGTGTGCACCATATGTGACAACAATCTTCTGTATTCCCCATACATCTTCCCTATGGGGTAGGGCTGCTAGATGGAAGCCTTTCCCTACACAGAAAAAACATCCAGGGCTGGACAAACATTGCCAAACAGTACATCAAGTCTCCAAAAAGCATGTAGGAGAATGTGTCATGGCCTGATGACACCAAGGTTGAACCTTTGGCCCACAATTCCAAGAAGTATGTTTGGCCCAACACAACACTTTGCATTACCAAAAGCACACCATCTCCCTGGTGAAGCATGGTAGTGGCAGTATCATGCTGTGGGGTTGCTTTTCAAAAGCTGGAACTGGGCCTCTACTCAAGATGGTGGGAATTATGAACAGTTACAAATACCAATCGGTTTTATCCCCAAACCATCAGTCATCTGCTAGAAAGGTGAAGATGATGACGGATTTTGTCTGTCAACATGACTATGACCCCAAACATACATCCAAATCGACAAAAGAATGGCTTCATCAGATGGAAATTACAGTTTGGGAATATGCCAGCCAGACCTAAATCCAATAGAAACTCTGTGGCTTGCCCTGAATAGGGCTGTGCACAAGATATGCCCTTAGTTACTGACATATTTGTAGCACTGTTGCAAGGAAGACTGGGCAACTATTACCATGTAAAGATGTGCCATGATGATAGACTCCGACCTAAGAAAACTGAATGCTGTCATTATCTCAACAGGTGCTTCCACAAAATATCTGTTTAAGGGTGTGCACACACAAGCAACCAGCTTATTGCCCTGAATTCAATTTGCATATGTTTTCCCACAACAGATTGTAATGTTTTCAATGGCATTGTACAGGCTATAGGTCACATTAAAGGTGGGGATTGTGCTGAAATGAGGTATTGTGGTGTCAACTTACAATAGCACAAAGACCAGGCATCATAACAGGGGTGTGTACACTTATATATCCAGTGTAAGTGTATGGACTCAGCAATACCTGACCTGTAATAGTCACCTCCACCAAGGTAGACAAATCCCCTTTGGCCAACAACAGCAATACACAAACCACATAATAGGTTCCTATATTGCTGTACAGGGCCACATAGGTGCAGACAACAACTTGGAAACATGCCCACCTCTATCTGAACAAGCATGTAAGGTCACAGGTGACTCCATGTAAGGCTAACTGTGAGTACAAATCACACATATCCACATTGCCAAAGCCAGTCACAAGGGTGTCTCCACATATGTTGTCAGTCCCAGAGGCAACAACACAATTCACCATGTACTGGTGTTAAATCACAGCTCATACACACATGCCATGGCTATAGTCAACCTGCATTAGACAGGTTAGGTGTGAACATCACCCCCCTGTCCTCCCATCACTATAGGGAGATATGGCATCAACTGCACCCCTCCCCTCTTCAATGGTGAGCAGGTACATATTGTCTACTGAAAGACAACAACAGTAAGTCTCCATGGGGACTGATAACATCTCTGTCTGCATCCTACATGAACTCAGGCAAGTGCTCACAGTTCCATCACACACTGTATTCAAACATAGCCTCGGCAACATCCACACCCCGTCCATATGGAAGATGGCGAGTGGCATCCCTCTAAACAGAAATTACTGGGGAATAGAGGTTTATACAAATAACTGTCCAGCGTTCGGGGGAATATGACACACCAGGGCCAGAAGTGTAACACAAGCTAGTATTGTGCAGATAGATTACAGGGGTATGGTGTATTTGTGGGTGCAGCCATGAAATATCCATTGTTGATGTGCTATTTATGTCCATACTGTTGACAACTGTATAAGGTGCTATGATGTGTTTCACTGCGTATGTCTTTCAGGCGGGATGCATCCTGTGAAGAATCTACCCTACAGTGCAGCAGAAACCTCTGAGATAACTGAGTTTTATAATACATCATTACAATATGATATTTGGCCGTAGTCAGGAACATCTGCAGGAGAGGACTGCCCTGTGGAATGACCTAGTCCACAGGGAAAACGATGTCAGCCTGCACACAAGAATGTATGAGCAGGTCCAGTATTGTGCTACTGATCTCCTACATAATGCCAGGTGAAGAGCTGCTGCCCTAGCCAGGGAAGCAACAGTCACAGGTGGGGGCCCACTCATGCAGGCCCCACTGACAGCACAAGAACAGCTCCTCTGCAACCTTGGGGCACCTCCCACAGGAACACAAGATCTCCATGAATTCAGCATCATGGATGTGGGTGTCCCCAACACAATGGAATTGGAGAGTGCAAGTAAGGCCCTATTGCACATTACTAGAGTACTTTAGCATACATAACTTGTATCGGTAGAGTATCTACATGCATATGTCAAATAAGATAGTAGTTGTGGATGGGGTTTGGTAATGCACATAAGTGCACATCTATGGTGATGGGCAGCATATTTGTACTATTGGGGATTGTATTGTTAATGTGCAGAAATGCTGCTTTCCCCTGTACCAAGGCCACATGTTGACAGTACTTCTCTCGCACACCTATTTAGCTCCCGCTGGTCTACTGGGACAGCAGCCTGTAGCTAGTGAGTATGTAATTGTTTTGTTGTGCTTTGCCAATACACACTTAGCCATATGGCTTGATGTCCATGTTCCCTTGTGGTGGTTTTAATTGCAGTGGATCACAGTGGTCACCATGGGGGCCTATCTGAGGGGTAATGTAACATTCCTGCAGCATACTTCACAACCTGTTGATGCAAGACATCTGGACACAGACCAACAAACTGGGGGGACAAACGGTCTATGGTAGGGACATGTATGGAACATTAATCCTATACAGTGGATACCACAGTATACACACTCCTGTCTAGATGCCAAGTGTTTCTGATATATACAATGAGAGACCACAATATTACATTCCACACATTTTCCAATCTGTAGTGTGACCATAACATGAACAACTAACTTGTAAAACCAAACAATATGTTAGGACACCAAATATGGGGTATACAAACCTTACAAAATGATAGATGCATGTGTGTGCACCCCCTCCAAATAACATATTGTGGGAGCAGATTATGGTGTACTGACAGCATTCTCTCTGCTTGGGTACACACCTGCCATCAGGTACAGGGACTCAATGTAACAACAAATGACGGTCCACTGTCAGAGCGGTTTATTCATGACATTTGCTCAGTTGCCTGTACCCGAAGCAGACATGGCTTGCATACATCTTACAAAACACCATAGGGATCTCATATTTAAAAGGTATCAGTTAGGAGTAGGGTACACCAAAATTACTAGAGCATTTCATATACCATGGAACACAGTGGAGACAGTCATTAAAAGGTGGATTAAATATGGGACAACAGTGCTGTTGAAAAGTACCAGATGTCCTTCCAAAACAGATGACAAGACATGTTGAGAACTGGTCAGGGAGGCTGGCAGGAGACATGCAGCAACACTGAGGGACTTGCAGGACTCTCTAGCAAATACTATTTCTGTAGTACATGTGGCAACAATTGCCTGGATTCTTCATAAGTGTGACCTATGGGGAGGTGTCAGTAGATAGAAGCGTCTACCCACACCAAACACCATCCAGGGCTGTGTACAGGTAAAAAAACATAACATCAAGTTTCCCAAAGGCATGTGCTGCAATGTGTAATGGTGTCATGAGACTGAGGTTCAAATCTACAGACAGTATTCCTAAAGCTACGTGTGGTGCACAAGCAACACCTCACTTCACCTGAGAACCACCTGCACACGTTGAAGCTTGATGGTGGCAGTGTCCAGCATTAGGGTTGCTATTTATTAGCTGGAACTAGGCCTATAGACATGTTTGAGGGAATTCTGAATAGTTACAAGTAACACTCACATGCATGCCAAAGCCGTCAAGCATCTGCAATACGGCCAAGGATGGAGAGGGGTTTCAGCTTCCAACACAACAATGACCTGAAGCATACATCCAAAGCTAGCTAAGAATGGCTCTATCTCAACACAACCATGGTTATGAATTGGGCCAGACAAAGCCCAGACTCAACACCAATAGTAAACCCCCAGTGTGACCTCCAAGGGCTTTGCACATGAGCTGGCCTTGAAATCTGACAGAGTTGAGGGGACCTTTGTAGGGAAGACTGTCCAAATAATGCCAAGGCAAGATGTGCCATGCTAATATACCCCCTCCCAGGAAGTGTGACTGCTGTAGTACAATTAACAGTTGCTTCAACCAAGCATTGGTTTAAGGGTGTTCATAGCTATGCAACCACAGTATTGTATGCATCTAATTCAGTATCTTCACAACTAACACATTTGTCTGTTTCTTGATTGGATTTCACAGGTCATATGTCACATATAAGGTGTGCAATGTTTTCAAATGCAGTACTGTGGTCTCATTTATATCATAAAAGAGCCTGGTGTGTGCATTTATAATATCCATGTTATGCTAAGAAGGTCATTGGTGTAACTAGATGTGATTGCACATACATTCACTGTTGCTGCTAAGATGTGCTAATCAAATGTATGTCATTAATTGGTGACATCAGTCCTCATATCATCCCAGTTATGTGTCAGACAAAAACATAGGGATTGTGAGGAACAGAGCAAACATAAGTGCCAGACATCTACACATTCAGCAATGATTTGTGCAGTTGTGAGTTGTGGTCTACAGTTGATGCCAGTGTGCTATATAGGTGCACAGCAATAATGTGTACACAGGTGCAGTGTGTGCTATGGGAAGGGACACCAACTACTAACACAACTCATGCATCACGGACATGTAGATTGTTAGTAACAAGGTATAAGAATGGCTGCAATGCATGATATTGAGGGCCATGTGTCATGCATGCCAACTGTTGGGTAATGCGATGTCTGTGTAATATTTTTGTGCCACCTCACCTGTAGCTGTCTGTGTGCGTATCTGTGTGTGTGTGTGTTTGTGTGTGTGCACCGTGGCATTGGGGGTCAGGGTTCCTCCTGTGTGGAAACTGATGTCATTGTCTCTGCAGACTCTGACAAATGATAGGCATAGTGAGACACAGGCGGGGTTGTCAGAAGCTGAATCTGTGCCATTGGTTGGCATCTCACTTTTGTCCACCCCATCCCTGCACACAGTCACAATGCCCTCACATGCCCCATCACCAGGGGCCATAGATGAGGGACAGTTGTCAAGTGGTGGCATGGGACATGAAAGTGTGGTGACTAGGGCAAGTGTAGACACCAGCCATAGCTGGATAACAGGCAAGGTGCCACACAGGCAGATGGACAGGTGTGCTTGGAGGAGGACTGCTGCCCATCATTGTCCTGCCAGAAGTGCCACAACAGGTGTCACCAAACGCATGTTTCAGACCATCATGGAGGCAGAGGCACATATGCAACATCACACCAGACAGACTTTCAGGGTCCAGATGGCAAATCTTCCTGCTATGCGTGACAACATCCGTGATATTGCAGATGCCCACTATTATTATGCTGAGGTCATGGATAGAGGGTTAGGTGAGATGGTGGCACTCCTTGACCGTAGGATGTCTGTGTTGGAGCATGTGGTGGGAGTCTGCTGTCAGCCATGTGGACATAGGACAGCACCACAAACAGCTTAAGGCATACGTGGCCATGCAACATGTAGCTCCCGCTCCTGTAGTGGCAGTACCAGCAGCATGAATGCAGGGGAGAGGGTGCTGTCCACACCACAACACAGCAGGCCATAGTCACTTGGCCCTGGCCGGTCACAACAGGGATGCAGATCCAGCAGACAACTGTCAGCATCAGGGAGTACTACTCCATCTGGCCTGGGCCTAGTGGTGCCAGTGGAACCCCTGGCAGGCCCAGTTCCCATGTCCAAGGCCGGACACAGTGAACTGTACACCCTGTCATGTACAGTCCACAGCTGTCCAATATACCCCTGTATAAGACAGCAACATCATAGAACTGTGTGCATCCATACACACACACATCACCATCACAGCTAGGGCACATCCATACTTACACACACCACCTCTACACGGCCCATGTAATACGCAACCCCCAACTCACACACATGATGTCAACCAGTTGGCTCAGCCTAAGCCTCTGGAAAACCACCGCCACACCCAGTGCATATGATGACACCTGTGCCACATCCCTGTCATCCATACCATCAATGCAGGGACATGCTAACATGGTTCTGATGCACAATTTAGCAATGTAATGTTGTGTAAAGTGCTGTCAGCCAGCATGTTTAGTGGTTACATGTCAGAGTGTGTAGCTGTCCAGCCATGATGCATTATTGCTGTTATTAACACTGACTGACTGTAGTCTTCATAATGTATTCTGTTTGTGTTCAAGGTGTCTGTCTGTCAGGAGGATGTAGCCCTGCAGTCCTTTTCTACAAGGGGTAAGGCAGTGTGGTAACACACTGATTGTGTCATATCCATGGTACAGCTGTACACAATTAACATTTCTGTATAACAGTTATTGCATGTGCCACATGGCTGATAGGGCTGAGGAGTGTATAGAAGTATGTGCATGGTGGCTGATATCAGCAGCTCTTGTACAGAGGACAATGGTAGTCCTGGGTGGTACACACCAACGATTTGTGAATACCATGCACACAGATGGTATTGTGTTGATGCAACACTCGGAGAATACTGTTCACATACACACACACGCACACACACACACACACGCACACACACACACACACACACACACACACACACACACACACACACACACACACACACACACACACGCACACGGGATCATGATTGCCAGTGTTGGGTTTGACACCCCCGCCCATCTAGTTATTGGTGGTGCAGTGTTAGGCAGTTATCACAGGGGACACAGAGCAGATATTGTGTTGTGTTTCCAAAATACATGTATAATGATTAACATCATAAGATCCTCTAAGGTAGGCAATGGGTGGTGTAGTTGGTGTAGCAGTTTTCATACTGCTGTCACACGAGTGTACACACTCCCAAGCACTGCTGTACACACCAATGCAAGTGTGCATACACACACACACACACACACACACACACACACACACACACACACGCACATGCACACACAAGCACACAGAAGCACACACACACACATACACGCACACGCGCACACACACACACACACACACACACACACACACACACACACACACACACACACACACACACTTGCCAGTACTGACATTAGCAGACCAACCTATCTTGTTATTTATAACATACTATTCCATACTGTTGCACAGGGCTTATAGGGCTGTAGAGTGTCTACAGCTACCACAATGGTTGATGCAAACAGCAGACCTCATCCAGTAGACTTAGAAATGTGTATTGTATGTACCATGGCATAAATATGAATCCATGGCCATCCAATGGATGTCATTCGTGCACACACACACACACACACACACACACACACACACACGCACACACACACACACGCTCGCACGCGATACTCTTCTCTCACACGCATTTGACAAGGAGTGGGAGTAGAATCCCTACCTATCTATTTATTGTTACTACATTGTTACAATCACATACACCATGGAGGTTATAGGGTGACACGTGTCCAAAGCTACTTCAAAAGCAAGAGACATCATCAGGCTTTGAAAATTGTGGCAATGGGGGATGTACTGGGTCAGAGAGGCCACAAAATATTGTAACCTACACATATACACACATACACACAATAATACACACACACACGCACACACACACACACACACACACACACACACACACACACACAAACACACACACTTGCAAGGACTCATATTAGAACCCCTAGATATGTGGTTGTTAGTATTATAGTGTTATGCAGTTCATGCACTCACCACAGAGCTTATAGGTTGTGGAGTGTCCCAAGGTTTCCTTATAGCAAATAACATCTACAGTACTTGTAAGGTATGGCAATGGTAGTTGCACTGGCTGAGACGGGCCACCAACTACTTTCACCCACATGTTTACACACTCACAAACACTCTCAAACACACTAATGCACACACACACACACACACATTTGACAGTCCTGAGATCTGTGGTTTCAAAGAGTCATAGGTGCGTAAGTGGCAAATGGCCATGGAGGCTTTACAAGGCTAGCCCATGGGACTACACTGGCATCATGCCACCTGATTATATTCCCCAGTGTGTGTATTGAGTATAGTCACTGTAGTGATCCCCAGAGTGAGTATTCTATTCCCCATCCACTCCTCCTGATGTCTCTTGAAGAAGGCCAGTGCTGTGCTTGGCTTGACATGAGTGTTGTCTCTTCCAGGGTGTGGCCAGTCTCTGGGTTGTGCACTTGTCCCACCAGCATATCCTATTGATTGAGAGGATAGGGTTGAGGTATCTGGGGCATGTTGTGTGACAGATTGGTGTCCTCAGATGTAGCATTCCTGACAGGGTTGGGTCAGACATGGCTGTCTATGTCAGGCAGAGATCACACCTACGTAGGCAATATGCGACAAAGATTCAGTGCAGTTGTTGGTGTCTGTCCATATGGGGCAAGTGTGTAGTACCTAAGATCCTCTTTGTGAGGTACATTTGCAGCCTCTCCTATTGTTGCTGGTGTCCAGTGGGGTACATGGCAAATGGGCTATAGTACACATTGATTGGCCTACTGAGGGGTGTGTACAGGGAAACACTGTCCTTTTACTTCCTGGATTCCACACCCTGAGTCAGGTGTAGTGACACATGAAAGGACATTCGCAAGACAGTGGCACTGTGGTGGTCACCATACAGCTCACTGTCAACCTGTGTTCCCAGTTCCTTAATACTAACATCAGTGTTCAGTGAACTACCATCAATGTATTACTTTATGGGAATCATGTACCCAAGGGGGATGGTGGCACATCATCTGGCATTGAGCTTATGTCCATGACAACAGTCATAGGTCTCAGAGAGGCATTTGTGAAGGATGTCAACCTCATGTGGGGGGATAATAATACCACCCACCTTGTATTCATCTGCAGCCATTGTTACCCAGGGTGCCTTAGTATTGGGCTAGTCCTCAGAGGTGTGGAACCCAATCATGAGGGAACCCAGGTCCACAACCTGTGGGATTCCACTCATGACTGTTCAGTAGTCTGAGAAGGGGTCTGTTGCTTTCTCACTGTGGGATCTATCTGTGAACCAGTTTGCAGGCCACCTACTGATGTAGGTGTGGCTGCCTACCTGACTGTGTTTGTGTATGATTCATGAGTGTGGAGCGATATCCAAGGATTAGATAGGCAGCCTATCTTGTTATCTATCCCATACTGTCACACAGTTATTGCACATAGCACAATGTTTATAGGGCTGCAGAGTGTCTAGAGGTCCCACTGCAGTGAATGATAACTGTGGGCCTTGTAATGTGGACAGTGTGACATGTACTGGGTGGGCAACAGCAGAAAGTTGCAAAACCCACCCCCCAATGGTATGGTGCTTACACAAACACAACAACCCACCCACAGAGAGGATATTGTTCACATACACCAACACCCACACACTTGCCTGGATTGAAATTAGAACCCCTACCTATCTATTAATTTTTAGTGCAGTGTTACACATTTTTTTGCATGAGCCACATAACTTACAGGGTGACAGTTGTGCAAAGGTACTTCTAAGGTGATTAACATCACCACCCCTGGTAAAGTATGGCAATGGATGATATACTGGGTGAGAGTGATATACTGGGTGAGAGAGGCCCCACAATACTTTAAACTACACATATACACACTTACACACACACATTTTCTAGAACTGGGATTAGAACTCCTACCTAACTAGTTATTTCTTCTGTAGTGTAATGCAATTATCACATGTGCCACAGGGCTTGGGAGGCTAAGGCCTGACAGAAGGAACTTCTAAGGTGACTGATATCTACAGCACTGCTAAATTAGGGAAAGGGGAAGTGTACTGGGCTTGAATGGGCCTGAAAGCTTTTGGTTGTAAACACACACACACACACACACACACACACACACACACACACACACACACACTTTTACATTTGCCAGGACTGTGATTAGAACTCCTACCTAATTAGTTATGTGTACTATAGTGTTATGCAGTTATTGCATATAACACAAAGCTTATGGGGCTAAAACCTGATGGAAGACACTTCTAAGGTGGCTGATATCTGCAGGACTGCTAAAGTAGGGAAAGGGGAAGTATACAGGGTTTGAATGGACCAAAATGCTTTTAGATGTAAACACACACACACACACACACACACACACACACACACACACACACACTTTTCTATTTGCTAGGGTTGAGATTAGAACTCCTACCTAACTAGTTATTATTTGTACTATAGTGTTATGCAGTTATTGCATGCTCCACAGAGCTTGGGGGGGGGGTGAGGCTTGACAGAAGGCACTTCTAAGGTGACTGATATCTGCAGGGTTTCTAAAGTAGGGAAAGGGGTTGTGTAGTGGGTTTGAATGGTCCCAAAAGCTTTCAGTTGTAAACACACACACTTTTACATTTGCCAGGACTGAGATTAGAACTCCTACCTAACTATTTATTTGTACTATAGTGTTATGCATTTATCGCATGTGCCAAACAGCTTATGGGGCTGAAGCCTGACAAAATTAATTTCTATGGTGACAGACATCTTCAGGACTGCTAAGGTGGGGCAATGGAAAGTGCACTGGGTGGGGAAGGCCTTTCCATTCCTAGATCCTACTGACATTTCTCTAAGCGTATTAGTGTGCCCAGTGTGTCCTTCTATAGTACACATGGCATTCCATTCCAGGGATTGTTGTACTGCAGTCTGGTTTGTTTTGTGCTACAGCCATACCTCTCAACCTATTGGTACAGGATATCTGGAGATAGCCTATCAAAATGTGGGGGCAGTGGGCCATAAAGTGATTGTGACAATTTCCCTCAGTAATGGATGGGTTGCTAGGGTTACAAGGCTTATTATAGCAGATATCTGTCATATATGCCATTTAACACTGTCATGTATTGTTTCAGTACCTCGTGACATACCCCCTCAGATCATCACAGTGATTTACCAGAGGAATACAGGATGGATTAGGCACACAAGAGTTTTATGGGTCAAATGCTATACATTCTTGCACAATTCAGCCTGAAAGGTGTGCCTACAAGCAATTGACTGCTGGTGCTGTGGAAATGGTTCAACACCTTGGTGAAATATTACAATGGTGGAATCTCTGTGCATTTATGTTCTGGTCTGATCTGATTTTCAGTCCACAGTTGGGTAATATAAGTCAGGCACGATCTGGGTGACAGGCAGACTCCAGATAGATTTGTAGGGGATAGGATATGTGGGGGTGTCCTGGGTCAGATATGTTTGCCTATAGTTATCGGTACTTTGCATTGGGTTGTCCTCAATGGTTGACTGCACTTGGAGTATCTTGTGTGTGTCAGACTGTTTGACCAGCCTGGAGGTGTGTGTTTGTCACCCACATATATGACCCACCTCATTTGCTTGGATGGCCAGCTGCCAGCCTCAGAGAGCCAGAAAGCTTGGCAAAACCATGAATAATGGGGTGATAAAGGTCCAAAGAGAAGGACACCTTTGAAATACTGTTCTAGTAATGTTAGAAATTTGATGGAATAATTGTATTAGCATGGTATGTCTGAAGGGTATTAAGTCTGAAACTGTAATGTCACCTTTCAGTAATATCTGACTTCAACCCTGAGTGACATGCAAAATACTTTTCCTTGAAAACCACACTCGTTTGGGTAATCAACCAGATATATGAGTCATGAATCTGGACATTCTGTGATACACTGTACAGTCGACAGGCAGGGCTAGGAGTCTAAACATGGGAATGCACTCATTGCAGGCAGTCCTAACCCTGGATGATGGTGACATGTCTGCACTCACAGAACCCTGGCCTACAGCCATGGGGAGTAACACAACCATCCCTGATCACTCATCCAATGCAACATCCTGATCCCAAAATGTGGCCAGCCAAGCCAAATGAGGTGGGCCATGCATATATCTGAGATACACATACCTCCAGGCTGGTAAAAGAGTCTGACACACAAGACCCTCAAAGTGTAGTCAACCTTTGAGAAGACCCCTATGCAAAGTACTGGTAGCTATAGGCCAACATATCTGACACAGGACACCCCCCACATATCTTATCCCCTACGAATATATCTGCAGGCTGCCTGTCAACTTGATCCTGCCTGACTTATATTACCCAACTGTGGACTGGAAATCAGACCATGCCAGAACAGAAATGCACAGAGATTCCACCATTGTAATATATCACCAAGGTCCTGGACCATTTTCACATTTCCAGAAGTCGATTGGTTGTAGGCACACCTCTCAACAGGCTGGATTGTGCAAGAATGCCTGGCATGTGGCCTATAATATTGGTGTGTGCATCATCCATCCTGTATTCCTCTGGTAAATCACTATGATTATCTGAGGAAGTATGTTATTAGGTACTGAAACAATACATGACACTATCAAATGTCATATATGTCAGATGTCTGGTAAAACAAACTCTATAACCCTAGCAACCCATACATTACTAAGAGAAATAGTCACAATCACTGTATGGTTCAATGTCTCCCCATTTTGGTAGGCTATCTCCAGATATCCTGCACTAGCAGGTTGAGAGGTATGGCTGTAGCACAAAACAAACCAGATTGGAGTACAAAAATCCCTGGAATGGAGTCCCACATTTACTATAGAAGGTCACACCGAGCATGCTCATACACTTAGAGAATTGTCAGTAGGATCTAGGAATTAACATGCCTTTCCCACCCAGTGCACTTCCAGTTGCCCTACTTTAGCAGTCCTGAAGATGTCTGTCACCACAGAAGTACCTTTTGTTGGGCTTCAGCCCCATAAGCACTGTGGAATGTGTGATAACTGTGTAACACAATAGTACAAATAACTAGTTAGGTAGGAGTTTTAATCTCAGTTCTGGCAAATCTAAATGCATTTGTTTATAAGTTAAAGCCCCTACTTTAGTATTCCTGCAGATAACAGTCACTTTAGAAGTACCTTTTGTCAGGTCTTAACCCTATAAGCTCTGTGGTGCATGTGATAACTGTGTAACACTATAGTACAAATGACTAGCTGGGTAGGAGTTCTAATTTCAGTCCTGGAAAATAACTGTGTAACACTTTAGTAGAAATAACTAGTTAGTTTAGAGTTTTAATCTCAGTCCTGGCAAATGTAAAAGTGTGTGTTTATAAGTTAAAGATTATGTGTCCATTCATACCCAGTAAATTTCCTATTGCCCTACTTTAGCAGTCCTGCAGATAACATTCACCTTAGAAGTCCCTTTCATCAGACCTCAGTCTTATAAGCTGTGTGGAGCGTGTGGTAACTGTGTAACACTATAGTACAAATAGCTAGTTAGGTAGTAATTCTAATCCCAGTTCTGGCAAATGTGTGCGTGTAAGTGTGCATATGTGCAGTTTAAAGTATTTTGTGGCCTCTCTCACCCAGTACATCACCCATTTCCATACTTTATAAGGGCTGGTAATGTTCCTCACCTTAGAAGTACCTTTGGGCAACCTTCACCCTATAAACTGTGTGGCACATGCGATAAATGTGTAACAATGTAGTAGCAATCTAATCTCAGCCTGGCAAGTGTGTGTGTGTGTGTGTGTGTGTGTGTGTGTGTGTGTGTGTGTGTGTGTGTGTGTGTGTGTGTGTGTGTGTGTGTGTGTGTGTGTGTGTGTGTGTGTGTGTGTGTGTGTGTGTGTGTGTGTGTGTGTGTGTGTGTGTGTGTGAAAACCATATCCATTGGAAGGGTTGGTTTTGCTATTTTTTTTGCTGTTGCCCACCCAGTACATGTCCTAGAGTCCACATTACAAGGCTCACAGTTGTCATCCACTCTAGAGGGACATCTAGACACTTTGCCGCCCTATAAGGATTGTGCCATGTGCAATAACTGTGACAGTATGGAATAGCTAACAAGATAGGCAGCCCATCTAATCATTGGCTATCACTCTCCACTTGGGAATCATACACAAACACACTCAGGTAGGCAGCAACCCTTACATCAGTAGGTGGTCTGCAAACAGGCTCACAGATAGAACACACAGTGTGAAAGCAGCAGACTCCATGTCAGACTGCTAAACAGTCATGAGTGGAGTCCCACAGGCTGTGGACTTGGGTCCCCTCATGTTTGGGATCCACACTTCTGAGGACCAGCCCAATATGAAGGTGCCCTGGCTGACAATGTTTGCAGATGACTACAGGGTGGGTGCTATTATTACCCACCCCACATGAGGTTGACATCCTTCACAAATACCTCTCTGAGACCTATGACTGTTGTCAGAACCCTGGACATAAGCTCAATGCCAGATTCCCATGAAGTAATGCATCGATGGTTGTCCACTGAACACTGATGTTGGTATAAGGGAACTGAGAACACAGGATGACAGTGAGCTCTCTGTTGACCACCACAGTGCCACTCTCTTCCAAAAGTCCGTCCATGCATCACTTCTCCTGACTAAGGGTGTTGAATCCAGGTAGTAAAAGGACAGTGTTTTCCCCTACTCTCCTCTCAGTAGACCAATCAATGTGTACCATTGCCCATTTGCCATGTACCCCACTGGACATCTGCAACAACACAAGAGGCTGCAAATGTACCTCACAAAGAGGATCTTAGGTACTACACATTTGCCCCATATGGACAAACTCTAACAACTCCAATGAATCTCTTTCTCATATTGGCTACTTAGGTACGATCTCTGCCTGACATACACAGCCATGTCTGACCCAACCCTGTCAGGAATGCTACATCCGAAGAAACCAATATGTCCACACAACATGCCCCAGATACCTCAAACCCATCCTCACAATCAACAGGACATGCTGGAGGGACAGGTTCACAAGCAGAGACTGGCCACACTATGGAATAGACATCACATAAATGTCAAACAGAGCACATCACTGGCCCTCTTCAAGAGAAATCTGGAGGAGTAAATGGGGAATAGAATACCCACCCTGTGGATCCCTCCAGTGACTATACTCAGTAGACATACTGGGGAGTATTGGCAGGTGGCATGATGCCAGTGTATTCCCATGCACTAGCTTTGTAAAGCTTCCATGGCCATTTGCCATGTACACACCTAAGAATCTTTGAACCTATGGATCTCAGTACTGTCAAATGTGTGTGTCTGTGTGTTGTGTGTGTGTGTGTGTGTGTGTGTGTGTGTGTGTGTGTGTGTGTGTGTGTGTGTGTGTGTGTGTGTGTGTGTGTGCGCGTGTGTGTGTGTGTGTATTATTGTGTGTAAGTGTGTATATGCATAGGTTACAGCATTTTGTGGCCTCTCACACCCAGTACATCACCCATTGTCATAATTTGCAAGGCCTGGTGATGTCCCTCACCTTCGAAGTACCTTTGAACAAGTGTCACCCCATAACCTCCATGGTGCATGCAATAAATGTGTAACAATGTAGTAACAATAAATAGATAGGTAGGGGTTCTAATCTTAGTCCTGGCAAATGTGTGTGAGAGAAAAGCATCTTGTTTGTGTGAGACCGGCATCCATTGGATGGGCATGATTTCATATTTTATGTCATGGTACTCACAGTACATATTTGTAGGTCTACTGTATGAGGTCCGCTGTTCACATCAACCATAGTGGTATCTGTAGATACTCTTCAGCCCTATAAGGCCCACGCAACAGTATGGAATAGTATGGTATGAATAACAAGATGGGTTGGTCTGCTAATGTCAGTACTGGCAAGTGAGTGTGTGTGTGTGTGTGTGTGTGTGTGTGTGTGTGTGTGTGTGTGTGTGTGTGTGTGTGTGTGTGTGTGTGTGTGTGTGTGTGTGTGTGTGTGTGTGTGTGTGTATTGGTGTGTATAGCAGTGGTTATGAGTGTGTAGACTTGTATGTGACACTATTATGAGTACTCTCACACCCAGTACACCCACCATTGCCATACCGCACAAGGCCACATGATGTTATTCACCTTACAGGTACTTTGTATCACTCATCACATTAGTAGTCCTGTGCTACCTGCAATCACTGCATAATAGTGTGGTACCACAACTTGATGGGTAGGGGTTCCAAACACAACACTGGCAACTGTGATCCTGTGCGTGCATGTGTGTGTGTGTGTGTGTGTTTGTGTGTGTGTGTGTGTGTGTGTGTGTGTGTGTGTGTGTGTGTGTGTGTGTGTGTGTGTGTGTGTGTGTGTGTGTGTGTGTGTGTGTGTGAACAGTATTCTCTGTGTGTTTGGTCAACACAATATCTTCTGTGATTGAGGATGTTATCAATCTGAAGTGTGTTCCACCCACCACACTTACCATTGTCTACTCCACTAGAGCTGATGTCAACCACCAAAGACTTATATACAACCATTCAGCTCTATAGGCTGTGAGGCACATGCAAGAACTATTACACATACCTGGGAAATGTATGCAGATACAGCTGTACCTCGGCATTGATATTGTCAATGTGTTACAACACTGCCATGCCCCTCACTGATGATGTCTGCAGGGCTACATCCTGCTGACACACAGACACCTGGAACACAAACAGAATACAGCATATGAGAACACATTTGCTTAGTGTTACTAACACTAATAATGCATCACGGCTGAAAATGTACACACACAGATTCTGATGTGTACCCATTATAAATGACAGATGACAGAACCTTACACCGCATTAAATAGCTACACTTTACTAAAGTCACCCTGTGTATCAGACCTATATTAGCATGTCCCTGCATTGATGGTATGGATGGCAAGGATGTGGCACAGGTATTATCATATGCACAGGGTGTTGTAAGGTTTTGCCGGAAGCCTAGGCTGGGCCATACGGTTGACATCATATGTTTGTGTTTCAGGGGTGTTCATTAAATGGGCTGTGCAGGGGCATACCTCTCAACCTGGAAACATCAAAAATCTGGACAAGGCCCATGAAAAATAGGTACAAAATCTGTACGCTGATTAACATCAAATTTGCATACATAATTATGTAACCCCACCCACTCCAATGGAATTGTGGAATACCAACTTTCAAATGCAAACTGACAAACAGACAACCAAAATATGGCACCAGGCCCCCCCCCTGCAGCCATTTCAGTGTCCCATTATCTGGCTATTTCGCCCCATTTACCATAAACACTAACGTGTTCATACTGCTTTACTTCTACAATGATTACTTGGATTTTATTTTTACATTTTATAGCACAATGCACAAACACTAATATAAACAAAGCTGCTAAACAAAGCAACGCTGTCTCACAATGAAAACAGACAAGCCATTAAAAATGTTCTGCCCTTGAAACTCACATTCATTAAAACAGCATTAAAACCCACACCACATCCAAAGAAAATGCATCTGGCCAGTGGTGGATAAAATTACCCTTGGGCTGTTTTCAAATCATTGACCTCTTGCACACAAAACAAGAAACATACATGTGTTCTTTGAGACACCTTCCTGACTTTATTAAATTATATTCCTTGTATAATGCAGCACTCTTGTACGAGTGAGTTTTAAATGTACTGTTTTGAACATTTGTTCAGTAAGCAATGAAACAAAATGCATGAACCAATAATGACAAAACGGCCCAATTCAGAATATTTCCTTCATAAAAGTTTACTCAGACTTCTACATTCCACCAGTATCAGTAAATATGCACAATCTCTGCAGAAGTAAAAGTCATCTAAATAATTCCACATTAAAGAGATCTGTAACTAATGAAGAGGTTGCTGCTACCCAACAACTATATTTCATTGTTTCATCTCCAAATAGTGTTGCTATTGAGGAATAAATTGCCTATGTTACATTAAAAAATAAGCTGGTAATACTGTAATAGGGAATACAAAACCACAAACTTTAAGAGGAACAGGCCACAGAACACACACCCTACCTTCAATAAGAAAGCACAGCCCCCTACCTTCAGTAAGAAAACACACATAAAGAAAAGCAAATTAAGAACAAGCACACTTAAATGCAAATGTAGACTGCACCACGAAAACACACTTAAATGCAGACTGCCATTTCAATAAGAAAAGCAAATTAAAAACAAAGTACTTGCAGTCACAGAACAATGTTCGAGCTTTCTTTTCACAAGCCAGTCAACTGCTCCATTTTACACCTTTACACACCTTACAACTGCAACCTTATAAAATTACAACCAAGCAATGACGTTTCTTAACTGACGTTGCACAACCAGAAGGCTGCCTTACACTTAGGTGCACATGCTGGATTTCAAACAAGCATTTTATTGCTCAGCCAGTCACAAATGTAACTACGTATGTAACTCCTGACCTGCTGGCTGTCTTGTATCTATGCTGAGATGTGCATAATTTGGGCAGACCTTTCAGACACATAATCACTGAGATAGAAAGGGAATGCATCTCAATGATTATATCTGCCTGAAAGCTCTGCCTGCTGAATTATTGACAAAGTTAGGAAATGAACGAAGCAAAAAGTATTTGAAGGGAGAGAGAGTGAGTAAGATCACTAGCTGGAACATAGCAGGCATCCAATAAAATACTGCTTACTGTGTTAATAAAATATGTGATTAAAGGCACATTGGAATGATTCTGATCTCAAAAGACTGATAGTAGAAGCAAATTGTCAGTAAAATGCCACAATTAAAAAAGACTGCTGTGATCCTGCAGAGATACGTTCGATGCACGTTGCAACATGTACGTTATCAGAAATAAGGTCTGAGCTTCAAATGACTTCACTACACACACACCTCTTATCTTAATAGTAGCTAGCTTTGAAACACAAGTAAACCATTGTGTAATGCTTGTTTGCGGCTAAACTACTAGTATGAAGAACCAAACTGTGCTCAGTACAGTGTACTATTCAAACACTAGTATGAACCTGGTAACAAATTGAGCTCACTTACTCAGTTTCATTCAAATATCACATACTGTGGACCCAGTAAATGGATGCAAAAGAAAGAACCACTAAATGAAAACTACCATTCAAATAAAAACGCTCAGTACCATTCTGTTTGTGGCTAAGCTACCGGACAGTGGCATGGCTTATGGTTGAACTTGCACACCATTAAGAAATAGTTTAATTTTTACTAGTTACACCGCCAAGTGTAGTCCAAATTTGTCACATAATTAACTAAATCTAATCTAAGTCTAATTAATGAACAAAATTATAACGTCTCTAGTTTCCGTAAATAAAATGCATGTTTTCCAAATGGACCGAGCCAGTACATACTTACTGCTAGTATGAAGAACCAGATTCCTTGTTTTACTTGTCCTTTACCTGGAGCAGTTGGGAAATGCATGCATGGCTTGCACACTATGTTTTATTGCTGTTGGCTGGCCAGAAAGTGCCCCTCCAATTCTGACAGGCTGGGAGCCTGTTCAGAGAGCTGACGTCATCGTGCATGCCTCTGCACGTGATGACGTCAGCCGAAAAAAAAGCCGGAAAAAAATTAAAATAAAATAATTAAAATAAAAGGCCGGGAAATTCAGAAATTAAGGGGTGCCACTCGGGAATTATGGCACCCCATTATTTGGACCTCAAACCGGTAAAGAATGGGAAATTCGGTACGGGTGAGAGGTATGTGCAGGGATGGTGTGTGTGTGTGTGTGTGTGTGTGTGTGTGTGTGTGTGTGTGTGTGTGTGTGTGTGTGTGGAAGTGAATTGTCTGATGGTGATGTGTGTGTGTTTGTATGCACACAGTCTCACCATGTGGGGGCCCTACACAGGGATATTTTGGACAGCTGTCGGCCGTACATTGCAGGATGTACAGTTCATCATCTCTAGCCACAAACATGGGAATTGGAATTGCCAAGGGTATCACCAGCCCCACCAGGGCTGAGTCCAGATGCAGTACTACGTCCCGATGGTGACAGCTGCCTGCTGGATCTGTGTCCCTGTTGGGATCTGCCAGGATCACCTGCCCATGGCCTGCTGCATTGTGGCGTGGACAGCACACCCCCTCCAGTAGTGTTGGTGGTACTGCCAGTATGGGAACATGATGGTGTATGGCCACGTAGACCCTCAGCTGATCATGGTGCTGCCCTACATCCATGTGGCTGCTGGCCATCATCCACCAAATGTTTAAGCACAGATATTTCACAGTCGAGGAATGTCAAGGTCTCCCCCACCATCTATCCATGACCTCAGTACAGTCATGGATGGCTGCAGCGAGTTCACGAATAGCGCCATGGACACCAGGGATGTGCTCATCCACAATCCTGTGTATATGTCTGGTGTTATGTTCATTATGTGCCTGTGCCTCCATGATGGCCCAAAACATACGTCTAGTGACTGCTGCCATGGCACTTGCAACAGGGGCATGACAAACAGTAATCCTCCTCACAGCACCCTTGCCATCTGCCTGTGTGGAACCTCACCAGCACTCTGGCTATGGCTAGTACCTGCACCATCACTTGACAGAGTCACCACAGTATCCTGTTCTGTGCCACCACCCACCAACTGTCCATTATCTGTGGCCACTGGTGACGGGGTATGTGTGGGCATTGTGACTGTGTACGGGGATGGAGTTGACAATAGTGGGATGCCAACCGATAGCACAAATGCAGCCCCTGACAACCACACCTGTGCCTCAATATGAATATCATCATGTTCAGAGTCTGCAGAGACACTGACCTCAGAAACAGAACAGGAGGGACTGCGGCCACCATGTCCACCTGTGAGAGAAAAACAACATATGTAAATTACTACCGGCACTATAAGGATTGCTGGTACACACACACACACACACACACACACACACACACACACACACACACACACACACACACACACACACACACACACACACACATATATATATATATATATATATATATATACACACACACACACACACACACACACACACATATATATATATATATATATATATATATATATATATATATATATATATATATATATATATACAAGTGAGGTGCCTCAAAGGCATTACACAAACCTCACATTAGCCGATTGGGGGCAATCATGTCACATAGTCAGACAATAACATACACACTCTGGATGGACCCTCAGCATCATGCAGTGCAGCCCTTCCCAATTACCGTTACTACTAATATACACATCTGGGATACGTGAGTGGTGTTAGTAGGTGATGGGCCTTCACCTAGCATACACTGCACCCATTATTGCTGTTAACCTGTATAGCACAGTGCCAACTCCTGCAGAACATACCTCCCAACTGTACAGGGTTTTGCTGAATGTCTACATGTGTGGCTCATATGTTTGGTCTGTTCCTCATAACTCCTGTGTTTGTCTGATACATTACTGGGTTGATCTGTGGACTGGTGCCACTAATTAATGTCCTAATTTGATGTGCAGACTGCATAACCTGCAGTACATGTATGTTAAAACAAAGCCGGTTACTCAAACAACTTCCCAAGCTTACAGTGGATATAGTAAGTGTACACCCACCTGTTAACATGCCTGTTTTTTGTGATACATCACATGAGACCTCAGAAACCAGATCATAACATTGCCATCATTTCATATGACATATAATCTGTGAAATCCAACTGAATAACTTACACATCAGTTATAGGTAACATATGGTAAATTAAATAGGTACAATAGGCTGGTTGCATGAGTGTGCACACCCTTAAAGTAATACTCTGTTAAAGCACTTTTTGATTTAATCACAGCATTCAGTCCTCTTGGGAAGGTGTCTATCAACATGGCACATCTTGACTTGCCAATGTTTGCACACTGTTCCTTGCAAAACACCACCAACTATGTCAGATTGCAAAGGCATCCCCATTGCACTGCCGTCTTCAGGTCACTGTGCATATATCCTATTGGACATAGGTTTGGGCTCTGGCTGGGCCAGTGCAGAACATTGCATGTGTTCTGGTGAAGCCATCCTTTTGTTGATTTGGATGTATGGTTTCAGCCATTGTTGTGTAGAAAGGTGGCATTCTTCACCACCCACAACTATGTGGCAGACACCAGAAGTATTGGAGCCACAGGGGACCAGTGTTTGGAACTGTTCATAATCCCCTCTAACTTGGCTACAGCCCCAGTTCCAGCTTGTGAACAGCAACCCCAAAGCAGGACACTGCCATCGCCATGCTTCACTATGGGGGTGGTGTTGTTGTGGTGATGTACAGTGGTGTTACTGTGCCAAACACATCTGTTAGAATTGTGGCCAAAAAGTTCAACTGTGGTCCCATATTACCATAGCACATTTTCCCACTTGCTTTTTGGAGACCTGATGTATAGTTTTCAGACTTTCACCAGGCCTGGATATTGTTTGGTGTGAGGAACTTCTGCCATCTTCCAACCCTGCCATATAAGCAGGACATATGTAGACCATGGGAGATTGTTGTGACATATAGTACACACCCAGTATTTGCTGGGGATTCCTGCTACTCCTTCATTGTGGTTGTAGGGCTCCTGGCAGCCTCCCTGGCCAGATTTGGTCTTGTATTCTCATAGACTTTGGTGGGATGTCCACTTCTTGACAATGTCACTGTAGCCCCATATTTTCAACACCTTTTGATGATTGTCTGCACTGTGTTACATGGTATGTGCAATGCTATACAAATGTTTTGGTACCCTTCTACAGGCTAACACATCTCAGACATGTGGTCCCTTAGCAGCTTCATCAGCTCTATGTCAACCATGGCTGTTGCTGTAGCAGGCAATTGCGTATATGTTAGGATAATCCTGTAGGACAGATGACTGTTATTTGCTGTTAATCAAAGAGTCTCTATAATTGATGGCAAGTGTGTACCCAATAATATGTAGTGCTGTAGTTATATCAAAAGCTGCCTCAGCACAGTAGTAGCTTTAGCCTTTGCACACATATGCATCTAGGTTGTTGTACGATTGTTATGTGTCATTATTGTTCCCCTAACAGATTTGCTTGCTTTACAATTGAATTGTACAGGTTATAGGTCACATGAAAGGTTGGCAGTATTTTGAACTTGTCTGTTGTGCTCCCATTTTTGTATATCACAAATACCTGGCATTTTAACAGGTTCGTACACCATATATATGTACTGTATTCCACTAATTTATACAATATGACCCTAGTTTTGGGCCTTTATTCCCCCATTTTGTCAGTCTTTATCCAGATGTCCTGCAATGACAGGTTGTGAGGTATGCAACAGATATGTGAAATCTCCTGCAAATGTGATGACCACCATGATGCAATGCAGTAAAGACCACCACAAGTGAACATGCAGATATTGCCAAATGGTTGAGTGTAACAGTTGTGTGCATGGTCACATGCATTAACATTAGCATGCCTGGGGTGCTGGTGTGCCACAACAGGAAAATCCCAGCTTCAGGCTGCTGTCCCATGTGCAGACTAGAGGGACCTATGTAGTTGTGAGGGAGAGGTATTGTCAACAGATTCACATTAGGCATTGGTACAAGATGAATTCTACATTTCTGCACAAGTAAAGTACACACTATGATATTACACAATTTGCTGTCCTTCACCATAGATGTGCACTTGTGTGCATTACTATACCCCATCCAATAATCCATTTTGCACTGACATATGCATCTAGAGACTCTATAGAAGACAGTTTAAATGCTACCTTATTATACTGATGTGCACATTGGCCTTACCTGGATGCTCCTCGCCTGTTGCCTGGGTGCCATCCACCTCCATGACTGCTGTTTCCCATGTTTGAGGTTGTGTGGGGGCTACCCAAAGATTGGCAAGAAGCTCCTCTGTCACCGTAAGTGGGGCCTGTGTGGCTGGCCCCCCACCAGTAGCAGTACGGTCCTTCCCTACAGCAGCAGCTCTTTGCCGGACATGACGTATTAGGTCAGTTGCTCTATGCCTGACCTGATCGTATGTGTGTTCATGGTGGCTCAGGATGTTCACTCTGTGGATGATCTCATCCCACAGGGTAGTCCACTCCCACAGATTTTGCCGGCTATGGTCAGAAAGGATGGCATAGTTTAAGATTACAGCTTCTGTGATGGCTGCTGTCTCTGCATCGGTGTAAGGCAGTTGCCGCTGCATGGCACCTGGAAGACATAAACAGGGAAATACATCACAGGACCTCAGACATTGCCCAGATTTCTTAACAGAGCCAGCATATGAATATGGACTATCATTAGCCACCTCTTACAAACACATCATACCCCTGTACCTGGCAGCACTGTATGAACATGCATTGTACTCCTGGTCCTGATGTGTCATGTTCCTCCCAATGATGGCCAGTACATTGCATAAACCACCATTCGTCATTCACATTTGTGTAGAGAGATGACAGTGGCTATGTTTCTTGCAGATGGGATGTCAAGGGTGCTCAGGCTTTACTTGCATGCAGTGTGTAATGGAGCTAGAAGCATATGCCTGGGCTCATGTAGGATGCAGACAGGAATGTTATCAGGCCCCAGGGGACTTGCTTTTGTTAACTTTGATAAGGCAGTTTGCACCTGATCCATGATTATGAGGGGAGGGGTGCATGAGCTGTGCATATCCACCTATACTGATGGTGAGCCAGGGAGGTGATGTTTGCCCTAAATCTGTCTGCAGCAGTTTGGCTGTAGCTATGGTGAGTGTGTGTGTGTGTGTGTGTGTGTGTGTGTGTGTGTGTGTGTGTGTGTGTGTGTGTGTGTGTGTGTGTGTGTGTGTATGTGCTGTGACTGACCAGCATTACAGGGTGGGTTGGGTTGTTGCCTCTGGGACTGCAGACATGTATGAAGATGGCCTTGTGATTGCCCTTAGTGAATGTGTCCAATTTGTACTCATAGTTAGCCTTACAGTATTAAACCTGTGACCTAATATGCTCATTCAGACAAAGGTTGACATGCTGCCTAGTTGGTTCCTGCTCCTACTTTACCCTGAACAACCAGCATAGTATCACATTATCTGCTTTGTGCATTGCTTCTGTCCAGCAAAGGGGTCTACTTTGGTGGAGACAGGTGTTACAAGTTAGTCATGGAGGTGGATGGCATTGCTGAGGCCATACAGCTATGTGGGTGGTCATATATCTGTTTGTAGTAGCTATGGACACAGGGTCATAACACAGTTGGCTACCTCTACAATTTCAGTGTGATACTCATGCTTATTATACTAATCATGTCTGTGTACTCATGCTTATTATACTATCCATGTCTGTGTACTCATGCTTATTATACTACCCATGTCTGTGTACTCATGCTTATTATACTACCCATGTCTGTGTACTCATGCTTATTATACTACCCATGTCTGTGTACTCATGCTTATTATACTACCTGTGTCTGTGTACTCATGCTTATTATACTACCCATGTCTGTGTACTCATGCTTATTATACTACCCGTGTCTGTGTACTCATGCTTATTATACTACCCGTGTCTGTGTACTCATGCTTATTATACTACCCGTGTCTGTGTACTCATGCTTATTATACTACCCGTGTCTGTGCACTCATGCTTATTATACTACCCATGTCTGTGTACTCATGCTTATTATACTACCCACGTCTGTGTACTCATGCTTATTTTACTATCCACATATGTGTACTCAAGCTTATTATACTACCCACGTCTGTGTACTCCTGGTTATTATACTACCCATGTCTGTGTACTCATGCTCATTATACTACCCATGTCTGTGTACTCATGCTTGTTACACTACCCATGTCTGTGTACTCATGCTTATTATACTACCCATGTCTGTGTACTCATGCTTATTGTACTACCCACGTCTGTGTACTCATGCTTATTATACTACCCACGTCTGTGTATTCATGCTTATTATACTACCCATGTCTGTGTACTCATGCTTATTATACTACCCATATCTGTGTAATCATGCTTATTATACTACCCATGTCTGTGTCAGAGCAATGACACAACCAGTAGATTTAGAGGTGTAACTCTGTTGGATGCACAGAAACTAAGGTTACACACGTGTACAACTTGTACAGCTTATTTACCTGACATTTTGCATCCCTTGTCAGTTGTTATGATGGAGCCAGGTACACTTACCCATGCATACATATGCACAGGTAATACCTGCTATACAGTTCTGTTCTATGTCAGTATGGCACACTGTAATTACAGTCTTGCTGCTCAGTTAGTCATGTCAACCTGTTAGGGCAGGACATCTGGAGGACACCGAACATACATGGTGGGCTATGGGCCAAAATTAGTGACACTTTCTTCATATTGCTGTAACACATGTATGTCATTTGATAGTGCAGTAGCCTTTGCATTCGCAGACATACCCTGGAGGATGTCTGACGCTCATATGGCAGGCTTAGAGGTGAAAGGCTAGGAGTGTGGTAGTGAGGGTAGGAACTATTAATGTTGTGAGTATGATTGGTATGGGGACAGAGATAACTGATATGATGGACAGAGGAAAGGTGGATATACTGTGTGCGCCAGATACCAGATGGAAGGGGTGTACAGCTGTGTGTATCAGAGTCAGGTACAAATAGTTCTATCATGGTGTGTATGGGGGGGGGAACTGCTGTTGGGGTTAACCTGAAGGAACATTATGCCAAGAGCGTTTGTGGAGGTTATAAGAGTGTCAGGCAGAGTGATGTTTTGGAGGCTGGGAATTGAATGTGTAATGATAACAGTTGTTAGTGCATATACTCAGTTAATTGCATGTGTGATGGATGAGACAGACGTACTTTGGTGTGGTTGGATGAAGTGGTGATGAGTGTACCCAAGGGTGAGAGAGTGGTGACTGGAGCAGATTTCAATGGACATGTTGGTGAAGGGGACTGAGGGGATGCAGATGTGATGGGTAGGTATGGTGCTAAGCAAAGAAATGCAGAAAGTGAGATGGTAGAGTTTGCAAAAGAGGTTGGACATGGCTGTGGTGAATATGTAGTTTTATAAGCCCGAGGGGCATAGGGTGACATACAAGAGTGGAGGAAGATGCACGCAGGTGGATTATCTCCTATGTAGGCGGGCCTGTTTGAAGGGGATTGGTAACTGTAGTGACAGGGGAAAGTGTAGTTAGGCAGCATGGAATGTTGGTCTATGGGATGACGTTGATGATCAAGAAGAGGGGCAGGAGTGTGAGGGCAGCACCATGGATCAAATGGTGAATACTGAGAAAGGGTGATTGTGAGGCTGAGCTCAGGGAAGAGTTAAGACAGGCAGTGGGTGGCAGTGAAGAGTTAGCAAATATCTGGGTAACTACATCCAAGCTAGTAAGGGAGATGAGTAGAACGGGGCTTGGTGTGACATCTGCACAGAGGAAGGAGGACAAGGACACCCGGTGGTGGCATGAGGAAGTACAGGGGAGTATATAGAGGAAGAGGTCATCCAAGGAGAAGTGAGATTGTCAGACAGATGAAGAAAGTAGGCAAGTGTATAGGGAGATAGGGTGCATGGCAAAGAGACTGATGGCAATGGCTGAGGATGTTGTAGGTAAGGTTGGACACCAAGGATGGGGAATAAGACCTGTACCAATTGGCTAGACAGAGGCACATAGCTAGGAAGGATGTGCAGCAATTAAGGTTGATAAAGGATAATGGTGCAAGTCTACTCACAAGTGAGGAGAGTGTGTCGATCAGGTGGAAACAATACTTTGATGGGTTACTGAATGAAGAGAATGAGAGAGAAAGAAGGTTGGATGATGTGGGTATGGTGAATCAGGGCATGCAACAGATAATCAAGGAGGAAGTAATGATAGCTATGAAGAGGTTTAAGAATGGAAAGGCTATTGGTCCAGATGGCATACCTGTGGAAGCATGGAGGTGTTTAGGACAAATGGCAGTGGTCTTTGTAACCAGATTGTTTACTGTAATCTTGGAAAGTGAGAGGATGCGTGAGGAGTGGATATAATGTATTTGGTTTCTGATTATGAGAATAATGGTGGTGTGCAGAGCTGTAGTAACTACAGAGAGATAACATTGATTAGTCACAGCATGATGAAATGGTAAAGGGTGGTGGAAGCTAGGTTAAGAAGGGAGGTGAGGATTACTGATCAGCAGTATGGTTTCTTGCCAGGAATGAGCATTACAGATCTAATGTTTGCTCTGACAGTGTTGATGGAGACGTACAGAGAAGGTTGGAAGTAGCTGCATTGTGGCTTTATGGACTTAGAGACAGCCTATGACAGGATGCCTAAAGAGGAGTTGTGGTATTATATGAGAAGGTCAGGATTGGTGGAGGTATCCATAAGAATGCTGCAGGATATGTACAAGGTTAGTGTGACAGTGGTGAGTTCTGCATTGGGAATGACTGGTGTGTTTAAGGTGGAGGTGGGAGTACATCAGGGATCAGCTATGAGCCCTTTCTTATTTGCAGTGGTGATGGACAGGTTGACAGACATGATCAGACAGGAGTCCCTGTACACTGTGTTGTTTGCAGATGGCATTGTGGTCTGTAGTGAGTGTAGGGTTGACAAGATCCTGGAGAGGTGGAGGTATGGTCTGGAGAGGGGAGGAATGATGGTCAGCAGAGCTAAGACAGAATATATGTGTGTGAATGGGAGGGAGGATGGAGGAATGGTGAGGATGCAGGGAGTACAGTTTGCAAAGGTGGATAGGTGTAAATACTTGGGAACAACAGTTCAGAGTAATGGTAAGTGTGGGGGAGAGGTGAAGCCAAGAGTACAGGCAGGATGTGGGAGGTGGAAAACAGTGCCAGGAGTGACTTGTGACAGACAAGTACCATTAAGAGTGATAGGGAAGGTCTACAAGAGAGTAGTGAGACCAGCTATGCTATATGGGTTGGAGAGATTGGCACTGAAAAAAAGGGCATGAGTCAGAGCTGGATGCAGCAGAGTTAATGATGTTAAGATTTGCACCGGGTGTGATGAAGATGGACAGAATTAGGCATATGTATGTTAGGTGGTCAGCCCAGGTTGGACAGCTTGGGGACAAAGCCAGAGAGTGGCAGGATTATGTTGGTTTGGACATGTGATAAAGAGGTATGCTGAGTATATTTGAGAAAGGATGAGCCTGCCAGGTAACAGGAAAAGAAGGAGGCCTGAGATAAGGTGTATGTATTTGGTGATAGTGGACATGCAGGTGGTTGGTGTGACAGAGCAAGATGCAGAGAACTGGAAGACATGGAGACAGATGATCTGCAGTGGCGACCACTAACGGTTACAGCCAAAGAAAAGAGATGGTGATGTTGTAATGTCAGTGTTCACAGGTTTACAGTTATTTGCCAGACATAACACAACTCTTGATGACATAACTACAAATGTGAGGAACATATGGTATGAGCTCAGTATATCACATGCAGTTTAACACACACAGCTGAGATAGTATTTCAGTATACAACTACCCTGTATAGGTCCATCACATGTCTGAGACAAACATGTATATCATATTTGTATTGCCAATTAACATATGGATATCTGTGACATCCCAGTAGTTGGCCTAGCAGTGTCACAGTCAGTATTGTGCAACACACACTCCAGTAGTGGTTATATGTGAGCCATCCTTTCCTGGGGTGACTCAGGGCCCTGAGTTGTGTTCTATGTCACTGAAGACAGACACAGATGCTATGGCCATAGGTTCTGCTCAGCAATATATCAGCACAGCATGTGTTGTTGAGACATAATATTGTTTTGACTTCCTATTTTCCATGTTTACATACCCCTACTTATTCCATTACGTGCTTAATTGTTTGACATACCTCTGGTTTTATTTGGTTCAGTTGGTATAATATCTCTCTCTCTCCCGCTCTCTCTCTCAGATGTAGGATATACATCTGTTTTGTATAGGCAGCAGTTGCCTTTTGTAGGTAATGCTCATGAGCAGTTGATGGCCTGTGCACCAATTGGTGTCCCCCACTTGCTAATTGCATGTAGAACAGCTGTGGTATCATTCCCATGCCCAATAGCATGGAAACACACTCCTATAACTGAGTACTTCATGTGGGCATTGCCCCTTTTCCTTGCCTGTGAGGAGGACTTCATGGAGGTGTGTGACAAACAGCATCACAGAGAATACTTGAAAATACCTCTTACAACAAACACTGTGGAGACAGCCCAGCAAACTGGGGAGGATGTTCCAGACATAGGGACAGAATGTAAGTATTGCTGTTATACAGTTGAAGTAATGCTAGTTTGATAGGGTTTGTGTGGATATGGCTGCTCTATGTGAATTTAAGTCTGATAATGTTATGTGGTTGACATAGCTCTCAACTGTAGGGCTATCCGCACACTGGCCAGAATTTGGACTGTTATATTTGGTGTGTTACTCACACATTTTTTGACCTTGGAAATTCAGTAGTATAGTGTCAGGACTGCAGTTAGTAAATGGTAACATCATGACTTCATAGCTCTCAGAACAGATATGTTACAACAACCCTGTTACACCAGCAACTTTCTCAGTTTATAACAGCAGTAAGTCAATAATGCCCCTGTGTTTGGGCCTCTGCCCCCCAAGTATGTCAGGCTTTGTCCAGATGTCATGCAGTAAGAGGTGGATAGGTATAGTATATCATTATATAGTGACTTCATTTCTGATATCATCCCAGTGATGTATCAGACTGCCAGACATGTTATGTGTAGGAGGCCTTATATATGAGGACAAAGCCTGGACTTTCTGTGGGACTCTGTACAGTTGAAAGGACTGTGTATTTCTGGCAATTGATGACAGACTGTCAGGATTGCACAGCAGTGTATTGTGAATGTGTTATTTGGCTTGTGTAGGAGGGTAGATGTTAATGTTATGGGTCCTTTTCTATCTGACTTTGCATGCTGCTCCAGTTTCTGGAATTCTATCAGCTGTATATGTTTGCAGGGGCAGACTGACACATGTCCAGTACCACAGTCAGGCTTCAGACTACACTGTGAATTGGGCCGGTATATGTAGGGGTAGTGTGTGAGTGACAAACATGCTGATAATTTTGTTCACACAGTCCATACGCTCTACTGTTCATGTAGCTTACCGATATGTCACTTTGAATGTAGTGAGATTGGTTATGGGTAGGCACTTTCACACTGGTATCTGTTTGTCAGTACTGTTACATCCCTGTAGTGCCTGATATATTTGCAATTACATGTGTATTCCCCCATAGTAAAATTGGGTTAGTGTTGTGTCAGTCTGCTTGTAGTTTAGACAGTGCTTGGTGACATGCCTAGCAGTTCAAACAGTGCTAGGTGACATGCCTAGCAGTTCAGTGTAGTTTCCCTACTGTGATGTTATGTCCAGATATTTATCAGATGTACTGTTGCCTGGCCCCCATATGTGTTGTGTATTTCTGACACATCAGTGGGGTGATGTGAAGATTTATGTCAGTAACTAGTGGGGAGTCATTTGGTTTGGACTTTAGCTATTCCAGTCAATATATGTTACAACAGACAGGAGGGTGTTACTGCATCAACTGTGTCACCTTATCTACTCCAGTATTTGGGATATGTTCCCAGTTGCATGGCTTTACTCCCCCCCATGTTGCACTAAGGGGTTCTGAGCATACCTCTTGACTTGCTGGATTGTTTCCAACTGTCCAGGTTTATTGCTCATATTTCCAGTCTGTTCCACAGAATCATTGTTTTCATTTCTGTGGTAAATCACAGTGAGGATGTGAGGATTTCTGTCAGCAAATGATGACATCCATTTATTTTCAGAACTCACATCCTTCTAAACATGTATGCTGACACAAACCATGTTACTGTAGCAACATTCTTCATTTATAACTGCAGTATGTACATTATGTCCCTAGTCTTGGCCCATTGTCCCCCCATATTGACAGCCTTTGTCCACAATTCTCACACTAAGAGGTGGAGACGTATGGTGCTGGGTATGACTCCACTACATGTTATGAGTATATATATATATATATATATATATATATATATATATATATATATATATATATATAGATATATATATGTGTGTGTGATGTGTAGAGGGGCCCAATGACTTCTTTCGAACTGGATGCAAACCCTTTTGTGATTAGGTGGGCCACATAGAAGGATTTTCTAACCACTTTGGCAATGTGATTATCAAAGGAGAGGTTATTATCTACTTGGGTCCCCAGATCCCTTATTACGTCTTCTGTATTTAGGGGGCTACCACCTATGTGGTAGTTTGTGGATACTTTGTTTTTTCCAAAGGGGGTGACTATGCACTTTTTGGCATTTAGCTTGAGACCATGGTTTTGACACCAGGTATCTGTCTTAGTGAGACCCTTTTGGAGGATGTCTGTGTCAGCTGGAGAGTCAATTATAGCCCCTAGTTTGCAGTCGTCTGAGAACTTGGTGAGCCATAGTCTTCCTGTGCTTGCCTGTACCTCTGAGAAGTATATGCCTAACAGGAGGGATCCTAGGACTGAGCCCTGGGGTACGCCACTTGTAACAGGTTCAGAGTCAGACCTAGCTCCTGCAACTCTTACCATGTGGGTTCTGTCCATGAGTCAGTTGGCAACCCATCTCATATCTTTGAGCTCATGTAGGACGTAGCCTGGGACACCATCCGGTCCCATTGATGCTGTGTTTTTGGCTTTGGAAAGTGCTGTTTTAACCTGAGTGTCTGTAATTTCAGGGGCACTACATTCTTCTGGTATAGTTATGGGCCCTTTTGGGGGCGAGGGGGGGGTGAAACTTGCACTGAAACTGTCTGTCAAGATGTTGGCTATATCGGTCAGTTCAGTGTATTTTGTGCCATTCTGCACTAACTCCAAGTAGATCTGAAAATTGCTACTTAGATTCTTGACATAGCTAAAGAATGCCTTGTGGTTATCTTTGGAGTCCATGGCAATTTTTCTTTTGAAGCTAGCCTTGGATGATTTTATGAGGGAACGTAGCTTCTTGCTGATACTGATCAGGGATGTCTTCCCTTCTTGGGATTTTACTCTTTTCTGTACTAGTTTCCTCCTTCTATTGTACAGCTTGTTTATGACAGGGGTCCACCAGACTGGTTTCCTTTTCTTGGAGGAGTGAGTCTTGGTTTTGTTTGGGATAGCACGATCCATGCATTCTTGTAGGTGCCCATAGAGTGCATTAGTAAAGGATTTTGCAGCTTGGACAGCATTATCCTTTAGCCTAGGGGCTTTGAAACATCCCACCTTTGTCTTAAGTAACATGAGGCTTGCTTTTGAAAAGTTTTTCATGTTGGTTTCTTTGACTGGGGGTGGTGGCGGAATGTGGATATCCAGAGTGATTAGTTTATGGTCAGATCTAACCAGCAAGTGGTTGACCTCCGGTGTGGAACACAGGTCGCCCATGTTGGTGATGACCAGGTCAAATATGTTGTCACCTCTGGTGGGGGTGTTAACCAGTTGATCCAGGGCATTTGAGTTTATAAATTCTAGGAAATGTTGGGCCATGGAGTTCGTACTTGAGTAGTTCTCCCAGTTAATGTTTGGATAATTGAAATCACCCAATATCAGGGTGTTTTGTAGGGCCTTTATGTTTCCCAGTGTTTCATTTCTGTGGTGTGGGGGTCCTGGGACATGTTGGGTGATCTGTAGCAAGCTGTAATTTGAATAGCAGTTTTGCCCATTGTTAGTTGCACGTGGATGATCTCTGAAGCATCTAACCTGGAGGTGTGAGTATCCTTGAAGAATATGGCTACTCCCCCGCCTTTTGTATTTCGGTCTGGGTTTTGTGGCTGAAATGTTTGGTATGAGTTGTAGCCTGGTAGTGCTGGGGTGCTCTCTGGAGCCTTAAACCAGGTTTCTGTTAGTGCACATATATCTATTTTCTCCATACTGATGAGTGCCTCGAGTACGTGCATTTTGAGGTTTAGACTTCTGGCATTGAGCAGCATTACCCTCAGTTTTTTTTTTACTTGTGCTATTTACAGTGGTGGGTTTGTCTTTTGAGCCTTGCCTAAAAAACGCACTATGGGGGTGGCAAGAGCCTTGGCCAGTAATCGAAAGCCTAAGGGTGACAGGTGCAAGCTGTCTCTAGCAAAGCAGCGTGGCTTGTCGAGCATGTCATCCCAGACTGACAGACACTGGATCCCCTTTGAATGACACCAGAAGCTTAGCCAATTGTTGAAATTGATATTTTTTTCTCTATACTGTGGTATCATTCTTGGTGAGGGCAGGAAGCTACTCAGGGTCAGGGTCATACCAGCCTGGGCTACATGATCAGAGAGCTCCTCCATTTCTCTTTTCATGTAGTCCAGGTAGGTATGGCTCAGGTCATTCACACCAACATGGACAATGACAGAGTAATATTTGTACTTGTTCTGGAGTGACCTGAGTGCTTGTGTTATGTGGTGGATCCTGGCACCCGACAGGCAACTAACAGTAACCTTCTCCTTGTTCAGCCTAGTGAGTGAGACGTCAGTGTACCTGACTATAGAGTCACCTATTACTAGTGTGTTGGGTATGTTATTTTGCCTTAAGGGCTGTGATTGTGTGGCACACTGGTTTTGTGAAGTATGTGTTTCATGGTTTGTGTTGGGGGTGGAGGTTGCTTGGATGTCTGCTTTGGAGGTCTCTGTTGCTTTTCCAGATTTTTATTTAGAGCCTCCGAGTGTGTTTTTGTGTATTTATGTGTATTTTTTTGCCAGTGCTGGTTTCATAGGTCTATGTGAGACTGGTGGTGTGATGCAAGTAATTCCCTTCTCATCTTGACTGCCTGGTCCAGTCTTGGGTTAAGAGAGCTTAGCCTCCAGTTTGGCTGTATAATTGCATCTATCGCATGTATTAGTGTTTGATGGAAGGAGGAGAGGGTTGTCTATGTACATGAGGCAATTGTAACATTGCCTCAAAATGCCCATATTCACCAGTTGGACTGGAGAGTACACCTGAAACTGCCCTTTGGACATGCCTGGATAGGTACAGTGAACTGTTTTATTGATTGGCTGGTAAGGTTGAATAGAGAGCCTTGTCCTTCTCTACAGTATAGGTGGGTCTAGTGCTAAGGTTTATTAGTGCTTGCTACGAGTTTTGGGCAAGTGCAGGGATGAGAAGTGAATGATTTGAGTGCTTAAGTTGAAGGTTTGTCTAGTTCCAAGGGAAAAAATTGAAGAGTAGACTTTGTGGAGCCGGGAATAGTTATACCCTAGCTAACCGGGGCTGCCTGGCATGCAAAACCACACAAATGCGAGTTTTATAGCAGGGAAATGAAAGAGATGAAAAGTAGCCCAAAATGGCAAATAAACTACTAATTACTGGGCTGAAACCACTCCTCCAGGGGCAGATAGGTTGCTCAAAGCTCCCTCTCTCACAGCGAGCAGAGAAACTTCCTTCTATCCAAGTAAGGTATGGGCAAACACAGAAACTTATAACACAGCCCTGAATTCAGCACTAACCTGAAAACTGGACTAAACTAGCTTAGAAAGGTGGGAAAACAAGTATATGTTTTTTTTTTTTTTCCAGAAAATAAAGCAGATACAATCAAAAAAACACTTTAAATGCACATAAATGGCTATCACGCTTGAGTATGTAGCCTACAACAGTTAAACAGGTAATTTAAACACAAAAATGACTTTGTTAAAGTGCAGGCAGTAAAATAAGTACAATATGTAGCTGAAACAAGCTTTTTAAATCACAGAAAATCTAGAAAATTGGTGTTTTAGGCAGAATTTAGTGTTTGTTCCCTACTATTCTATACCTGTACTTAATGATATATTTCAAAAAGCAGCATTCATTATTATAGCTCACATGATGGAGTGGTATATTGCTCTGACTATGGTTTCCAGGGTCCTGAGTTTGACATTTGGCAGGGCTGATTATTTTGTTGCTAGGCAGAACAGTGGCTGATGGATACAGAGCGATTAAGGCACTTTCAAGCAGTTGTAAGTGGGTTTGAGTGGGTGTGCGTGATGGTAAACGATGCTAACGCATGGTTAAATGGAAACTGCTTAATCTGTGTGGGCTTCACTTAGCATCACTCAAACTCGCTTACTGCCACTTACTGCTGCTTACTCCTGCTTACCCCCATTCTAATTTATTTAAAAGAAAAGAAAAACGTGGTGATAGGAAAGTGGTAAAGAAGGGGGCACGCAGAGGGAAAAACAATATGAAAGATAGCTAGGGATGTGCAGGATGGGTGTAGGGAAGGTCCATAGTTGTCCATTTCTGATACAGCAACAGCTGTGCATTTATACAGAATTTGGAGGTGAATTTGGACACTCAAACCCCTGAGAGAGGGGTAAGGACAACAGTAATGTGTTGTTAAGCCAATTAGACCAGATTACCAGTGGACATGTGTGTGAAATGGACAACTATGTATGGGGAGACATTTTTTTGGGAACAGATTTCCCTTTTTTTTAATAAGGTGAGAGTGAGATTGGGATGTTGGGGAAGGATAGTAGGTATATTTGGGGAGGTAAGTTGGGTAGGAAGACAGACTAGACAGACAAGACAGCTAACAGGGGTGGTATACGACACATGTGGGGAGTAAACTTGTATGGGGAGGGTGGTTGGGAATCAGATGCACATGAGCCCCCATATGGTTACAGTGGGAATGAGGTCCTCACCCATGAGCAGTCACCCATGCATCTTCATGGCCCCAAAGGTGGCTGTGTTGGGGGCTCTGCAGGAGGGGCAGGCTGATCTTCAAGATGTGCCAGGTGGCACTCAACTGGCGCAGCTGATTACCGTACTCTGAATAGAGGACGCTGCACACCAATCCCTGGACCTGACTGTGGGTGACAGTCTCCTCTCTGTGCCCACTTCCAGGGGAGATGAGCCCCATCTCCTGAGGCAGTTCCACCCAAAGGTGGTGCAGGACCTCAGAAGAGGAGGGCCCGGGTTGGGTCTCAGATGTGCTGGGGCCTGGTGTCATGGCCAGATGAGGAAAGACAGGTGGATCCACCAGGATCTGCCTTCCCAAATGTGGTATGGTGTTTCAGTTTAAAAAAATATGGTGGTTAGTCAATTATCTCCTTAGGATGTTTACGCTATGCTGAACAAAGCTGCACAACCTGTGCACCTGCTTAGCTATGCTTAAACTTTATTGGTCATGGGAAAAAAAAATATTTATTTTATCTTATTTTATGTATTGTTTCAAGCTGATTCTGAAGGGCTATACAAGGGTGGGTTCTTTTTGAGATTCTGATTGGTAAGTTAAATGATACTGAAATGTGGATGACAAACTTGATCCACTGATGATTGCATCTGTCATTTCAATGACATTCTATGTTTATTTTCTGTACATTTGTTCTCAAGATTAATAGTTGTTACCCTCAAGAGTTACATATTACGGGAAAAATATTGTATACGATCACCAATCAGAATTCTACACACAGATTTAAATAAAACTCTGAAATAATATGAAAAGGAATGGCCATGCTCACATTTTATAATAACTCTAAAGTTATACTTATGTATATTGGGAGTAAAGTCCAGATACACTTTATTCAAATTATTGGGGGGGGGGACAATTTTTAATAGGATGATTATACACCCAGTTTACATGCTAAGTGAATTAAATTTGTTATCACAAATTGGCTTAACTCAGACATCTTAGCATCAGTGATCCTCACAGCAAACTTAACACACTTTTAAACTGAAGAATGGAATACAACTAGCCATGACCTGGTAGCATAGCAGAAATAACCTTTGGCAAAAAGTAATATGTTTGATATTTGGATAAATAGAACAATAAATTACAATCCTAGGAATACATGGAAGATCCTATCATGAGCCTTGTGGCTGAAACTAAAATAGCCCTGCTCACAGGATGCATTATTTTGTGATTCAGAGACATGTTAGCTGTGATGAGGAAAGACCTGATTATCAGTTAATTTGCATATCTCTGAATAGCAGTTACTACTGCAGCATTCTGATCATTACTGATCATTACTTTTAATATTAAATTTAATTAATATTATTAATATATATATTATTTAATTATTATTATTAATTTTAATTAATATTTTTCCTTTTGGGATGTACCTTACCAGACACCTGCAGCAACTGGAAAGACCCCAAAAGTACCTCACCAAGAGGATCAAAGGGCTCAAACAGATGCCATATGCTGCCTGGTTAAAGAAACTCCAGCTCTACTCAGTGGCATACCACCTGCTCAGAGGCGATCTGTGCCTGACGTATAAAGCCATGTCCAACCCGGAATTAATGGACATGCTGCACCTCAGAAAATTCAAATCCCATCGAGCTACGCGCTCGAGAGACTTGAACCTCAGCACTGAAATAAATAGGACATGCTGGAGGGACAGATTCATAACCCAGAGGCTCCCTTCACTCTGGAATAAAATCCCAGTCCAGGTTAGGCAGAGTCCCTCATTGACTCTCTTCAAGAGGAATCTTGATGAGTGGATGGGAGATCGTAGGTTTACCCTGGGTATCACTTCTGTGTCACTGTTAGACAGAGGCACAGTATACTAACCTCAAAAAAGGGCATAGCAAAATTAATTTAAAATGGGTGGCGAAAGCCAAACACACTCTGGCTAGGCTTATAAATGCCTTAGGGCAGATAGCCTAGTATGAACCTATGAACCTATTACTGATATCCATGTCATGATAGTTAACTGCTGATTTTGTAGGCATTGGCCTCCCCAGTCACTCTCCCTCACACAGTTGCATGCTCACACACACACACACACACACACACACACACACACACACACACACACACACACACACACACACACACACACACACACACACACACACACACCACAGTCCCTGTCCCTGACTTGTCTGCCCTCACCTTATGTAGTGGTCCCTCCTCCAGATTCTCATACTGATGTAAGTGCTGCTATGATACAGTTGTAGATTCCCTGGTGATTGGTGTTTTCCCCATCTTGATCACTGTACTGATATCAGTGCTGTTATGGTACCTGAGTGTCATGATGAATGGCTCCTCCCTGATCCCTGTTCTGATGCTACATTTGGTGGGTGAACAAGACCTTTTACTTGTGCATATTATTACAGTGTGGTGGGGTCACCTGTGCTGATCTACACATCTGAGTGATTTTGTGAATCAACTCATGTGCAGATGCCTTCCTAGAGGATGTTCCAGGTAGAAAACAAATGACTAACCAGCACATGCCTCTACACATACTGATTCATTAGCCACAGATCAAGCCCTACGAGGTGTGCATATCTCCAAGCTAGGGCACAGTGCAACACTATGTTAGGGCTGCTCCTGAAACCCACTAGGTATACACATCATGGTACCTTTCTAGATGCCATTCAACATTTATTAGATATACTAAACATGACCATTATTTTATATTACATTTCTATTAATACGAATTTTAAGGTAAGAGTAGGAATTATATTCTTGTGTATCAAGATGATACATTTCTCTTTCTGTTTCCAAAAGCTTAAGAAGTTGGCATAAACTCAGTAACTAATCAATGTTCATTAATTATATACTTTGATAAGCTATGCAGATTTTCTACTACTAAGAATAAAGATGTGGAAAACTAATTTATTTAACTTGCATCGCATACATTACTATCGAAAAACTATGCATATTTTGTCTTTTTAGATAAATGCCAAATCTATATCCTGAATGATAAAACGATTAATTGTTAAAGAAATGAGGCAATTTTAATACGCATATCACATTTAGTACATCTTCTCATACTGCATACAAAATACACAATAGATATTCAACATTAATCTGAGTTGCTGACATTTCTTTTTAAAATGCAATGTAATTGGTTCCATTATAATTATAATTAATTATAATTAGTTCCTCTACTCAGTCTTCTATAGATTGCTGAGGGGTGATCTATGCCTGGCTTGCAAGGCATCCGCAAACCCCACACTTATGAATCTCTTACATATTCTTAAGTCAAAGAATATCAGATATAGGTTCATAGGTTCATAAGTTCATAGGTGTTTACTAGACTAATGACCACAAGGGCCTTTTTAAGCTAGCCATGCATCCCAAATCTCTGACAAGTCCTGATGCCCTTGATAAGTGTAACCATGGGCCTGGTAGATGAACTGTTTATAGGCTACCTGTCTGTTTTCGAAACATAGGTGCCAAACCGGGGATGAATTTCCGGTTTCCCATCCAGTTTTCCAAGATGCATTTGAATTGGGTTAGAGATGGATGGGGAGCCTGTTCCACAGATGTGGTAGTCTCTGGGATATACACCTCTCTCTCTAGCAGGTTCTATTTATATCACAGGCAAGGTTTAAGTCTTTAGAATGGGTAATTCTGGTACTGTTTTTTTTTGTGGATATGCAGGAAGTCCATCAAAGTGGGGTCTGATAATGCTCTGTATGCCAGGCATAGATTTCCCCTCAAAAGCCTGTAGTAGACAGAATACAGGGATAGGGCCTTGAGGCGGTCTGCATAGGACATATTACTTATGCCCTGGATTCTTTTAGTGAAGAAGCTCTGTGGATGTTCCATTTGTTGGATGTGCTTGGTTAGGTACATACCAAAGGGGGCATTGTACTTAATGATAGGTCTGATGAATGCCGAATGCAGTGGAACAATGACTTCCTTGGACTTAGATGGCATACCTTTGTTTCTAAGTTGCACAACACTGTAGACACGTGATGATCAAAGGCTAGATTACTATCTATGTGTGTCCCTACAAGGGATAGGGACCTGAATTTTGTCTGTGACTTAAACGATGCATGTTGGACAGACAGGTATGTGTCCCAGAGACTATCCTTCCTGTGGAACATCCATGTGAAGGTGAGTTTGTCTATTACCCAATTTTACTACAATCTAGACTAGTGGATGGGGAATAGGACATTTACAGCAGGGCAGGGGTTGATGCCTCTTATGAACAGAAGTAGCATATTAATTCCTGGCCCTCGATGTCTTATTTAGATACAGGACATCATTATTCTTTCAGGAAAACTTGGCTAGGCTTAGAATGACCCCCCCCCCCTTGGGTTGTTAGCCTAGTAACAGTCTATGAATCTATCAGTCCACTATAACAATGTATATTACTTGTTATAATGGAAGTAAGGGACATGTGCTCTGTTCCAAAAAATTATAGGCCATGACTTCAAACATGTCATGAATATAGTTTGTATTTCCATAAAAATCTGGAATCAGAAAATTTCTATTTTATATAATAATTGAACTGTTTTTTAAACATTTCCAGGGATTTGTTTATATAAGGAATGGTGGAAGCCGATAGTATGGCTGTTACATATGAATGGAAGAACATATTATTACCTAAACCAAATAGCTAACTTTAGTAAGAGAATAAAATTTCAGTTTTGATGGACTCGTATGTTGTTTGAGATGAGTTCATATAGAGACTCTGAGTTGCAATTCATAAAACAAAATCATATATCAAATAAAACTGTGTAAAATAACTGATAACTGTGTTAAGTATGGTTGTTTTTTTTTATATTTTACTGTAAAATATGCTGGGCTTATTTCTCTGTGTTGCCCTGGTGTATTTACATATGCACTTATATTTGAATACTGCAAAGATTAATAAAGTATTTCAAAAGCAAAAAGAAAATCAGAACCATGGTAGATCAAAAAGAAGATTTTGAAAACAATGTTAACATGTTTCCAGCACATGAAAAGTTTGTGTGTCATAGTATGGATTATGAATTACAGAATTTACAGAATGCAGACTTCCAGGATTTATTAGTTACAGGTATATGTGCAGGTCCAATTTTACCATCACTACATACAGCACACTACCATTTCCTTATATCGTGAATTTTACAAAATATAGTGCATCTAATGGCAAAATTAAAAAAACTCATGAGCTGGACAAAAATCATCTTTGGTAAATCTGTTAAAATGTTCAAACTGCAATAAATGCCACAACTGATGACAACATAAAAAAGAAATAAATCTGAGATTGACAACATCATCTTTGATAGATCTGGTCCATGTTGAAACTGAAGATGAAGACCAAAAATAGCACCGTCGAAGATATAATATTAGACAAATATAGAAAAATATATAAGCAGTTGAGAAACGAATGCAAACTAAGTAAAACCTTCATATCAATTACAGGAGTCAAACTTTTAAACAAAACATATACTTAGAAAAGGCTTATCTGAACAATGATCTTACAAAAATTGCAGTAAACAGATAAAAAAGTTTATCCTTCTTGGAGTTATGAACAGTCATAACAAATGGCACCAATTTGCCATTTTTCATTCTCAGCACTGAGGAACTTATCTTCTATGCACCTAACTTAAGTAATGCTTATAAAAATGATATACTGCCATCTTAGCTGGTACTCACATTTATAGTGAGTGATTGCAATGTTATATGCAAACTCTAAAACACAGATAGCCATAATCCATCATGTAAAGGTAAACCATCACTGTTCTCATCCATACATGCATCTTCTTTTGAAAAAAAATGCTGTTCAGTAATTATTCCTGAAAGCCTTGAAAGTCCTTTATTGTTATAATGGAAAACATCACCCCTTGTCAGACTGAAGCATCACAAGCTGGTGTGATTTCTTTCTTGGGATCACATAAGCTCAGTGCTCAGTCTCAATTATAATTTCCTTAAATTTACTGAGAGCAGGTTTGCACTATGCTGACTTCTATTCTATATCAGTTTTGATTTCCTAGTTTACTATCTAAAGTACTAATACATCTACATCCAAACACTTTTATCACTAGATCTTCATTCTCCAGGAAACAGTTGTTTGCACCTTTTATGTCTCATAGAAGCCCATTAATAAACAATACAATAGTTTCTTTCAGAATTTTGCATAGTTTCTTACTAGTGTTATCATTTTGTTCAAAATGAGACTAATGCATCAGTGCATATACTGAATCTGAATAACTGTTCTGAATAAGAATCTTCTAGTGAGGTTTCTAAGTTCAGATATTACATTAATATTATGGAAGTAATGCCACAGTATTCAATACATGTTTTAAAAGATGAAATATGTAAGGTACCACATTATGTGCAATGCAAAAAGAAACAGCATCTCAAAAATGGCATTTCAATTTCTGCACCATATTTTCATATGATTATAAATTATAGTCTCTTATACATTTTTTGCATTGAATTACACACCAGTTTAACATCAGAAAAATATTTAAAACTAGATTCATTTTGAAAATAGGGAAATGCATTTTGAGTTCCAATTTACAATAATAAGCTTGTTTTAAACAAGATATAGGTCCCTGAAGATTCTTATAATAGCTGGACAGCATTTCTTTGCCAGGCAGTCATCGCTGAAGCAAGTGCAAATGTAAGCGGTTTGCTGAAGCAGGATCTCTGCATGTGTACCGATTACCAGACTATGTCAGATTTGTATTTCGTCAGCTACTAACTATAATCATACATTTTGCAGTTCTATATAAATCAAATTCCAGCTGCTAAAACAGCAAAACTGTCATTTACTCTTTGCAAGGGGTTATGATTATAATGCAGTATTCCATTTGCTTTCATTTTAAAAGCTCCACAGATTATTACTGATCCACAATTCTTTACAAATAGCACAGCAGGAGATGTTGATTTACATCTGCTCTGCTCACGTAAGACATCATTTTACTTATTCAGACTTTACTTTAGGGTTGTAGAAGAAGTATTTGTCATGTCTTAAAATAATTTTACGTTACATGTTCATAGGTCCATAGGATGTGACTAGGCTATTGACTTGAGGGTCTTTGCAAGCCCATCTATACAATCTCAGTATAATACTAGGTGAGAGATACCATCTATGCCCAAGATTTTTCTAGCAAGGATTGCCCATGACCAGTAGAGAAGCAGGGGCTATCCCCAGCAGAAGTGTATAGTTTCTCATCCAGTCATCCAGGCTGCACTTAAACAGGGTCATGGAGGTGCTCTGCTTGACATAGATTGGAAGCCTGTTCCAGAGGAGTGGCAACCTCTGAGAGATGTATCCATCTCTCCAGCAGGTCCTGTTTATGTCACAGGCTAGATTGAGGTCCCTGGAATGGGTGACTAGTCCTATTTGACTTATGGATGTGCATTATTTTAATTAGATTTGGGTCATAGATAGCCCTGTAAGCCAGACACACATCACCTCTAAGTAGTCTATATGCTACTGAGTTCAGTGACAGCTACTTCAGTTTGTCCACATAAGACATGTGCTGGAGAACCTGTGTTTTCTTAGTTAGAAATCTTTGAGGTCTCTCAAGCTGCTGAAAGTGTCTGGTACAGTACATACCAAAGGGAGCATTATATTCAATAATAGGCCTGATGAGGGATGAGTACAGGGGAGTTATAACCTCTTTTTCTCTTAAGGCGATGCCTTTGCTAATCAGGTAGCAAAGTAGAATGCCTTCCTCAACACAGTAGATACATGGTCAAAGTTGAGGTCACTATCAACTTGTATTCCCAGGTCTCTCACTACTGAATTGGTACATAGGGTATTATTGTTTATTTATAATCAGCAGGAACACTGCTTTTACCAAAGGAAATGATGATGCATTTTTTAGCATTTAGTCATTCCCTCCAGTACAGCTCTTTTGAGTGTGTACCTTTAACTCCTAGTGGGCGTGGCTTGAGCCTTTAAAAATGAAGTTATCACCTTACACTTCTAACAAATACTCATTGACATAGGTCAAATATCAAAACAATTCTGTTTGCCATTATGTATGCTTCAAGATAAAATATTCTGATACCTTGTACATAGCATGGTTTTGGAATTGTTAATATAAAAATGAACAGGCAATATTTGACGCCTAGAGGTGTAGTAGGAGGTAACTGCAGATGCACCTGGAGGCGTCACTTGGATATAATGAGTTAAGACCATGGCTTTGTCACCAATCATTGGTCTATGTAAGCCCTTTTTGAGAATGCTGACATCACTAGGGGATTCAATGATAACACCTAATTTGCTATCATCCACAAACTTGGATAGGCAGAGCCCCTCTATTTTGGCCTAGACGTCAGAGAAATATGTTCCAAAGAAGAGTGGGCCCAGTACTGACACTTGTAAGACCCCACTGGTGACACATCTGCTGGTAGAGGTGATGTCTCCCACTTTAACTGATTGATGCAACCCACCTGAGAACACAGAGTTGATATTCAACTGGCTTAGTTTGTCAATGATGCCAAATGTGGGATTGTGTCAAAGGGATTGGCTAAGTCAACATAGGCTGTGTGCACAGCTTTGCCTTCATCTATTCCTCTGGTCACATTCTCGAAGAAATCTACCAGGTTTAGCAGGCATGAACTACCCTTTACAAAACTGAAATGGAATGGATCTAGAGTTTTGAGGCCACCCATATCATTATTTATGAGATCCATGATGATTCATTCCATTGTCTTACAGATGAGGCTGGTTAAACTTATGGGTCTATAGTTAACTCGGTCTGTTGCTGAGTGATCCTTGTGGAGGAGGAATAACAGTCGCTATTTTCTATTCAGTGGTGACAAATCCAGTACTCAGACTGTGATTGAATAGGGTGCCAAGTGGAATAGCTAGCTCTTGTTTAAGAACATTAAGAACGCAGCCTGGAATGCCAGCTGGTCCTATAGAGGCTCTTTTCATAGTCTTGGAGAGAGCATTGATGACTTGCTCTTTGGAGATGCAGGGAGGAGGTGATGTTGAAGACATGGTTTGTAATATGCTTGGGGGGTGAAATGTTTGCCAAACCTGTCTGCTATCAGGTGGGCAAGTTCTGCAGCGTCTGTCTGTGTGATACTATCCACAATTAGTTCAACACGTATCTGAGTCCTACCTTTTAGGTTGTGGACGTAGCTGAAGAAGGCCTTATGGTTATCCTTGGCTATGTTGCTAAATTTGTTTTCATAGTTGCTCTTTAAGGATTTTATGAGTTGTCTTATTTGTTTGTTTAGGCTGAGGAGGGTGCTTTTCTAATTCTGGGTTCCTATTTTTGTATTTTTAGACAGCAGCTTCTTTCAGTTATTGAATAATCTATTAATGCTAGAAGTCCACCAAGATGGCTTGTTTTTTCTTGAAGATCTTGCTTTAATCCTATCAGGTTGTGTCTGTACATTTGTGTAGATGCTCATACAAGGCATCAGTGTATACCTTAGTATAGCCATCAATGCCATCTGTGAAAACTGGAGCTTGGAAGTTGATTATACCATCCCATAGGAGGGTATAGTTAGCTTTGGTGAAGTTTTTTACCCTGACTTCTTTGGGGAGTTCTGGTGCTTTTGCTACTTCAAAAATGACTGATTTGTGGTCAGATTTAACCAGTGCAGGCCATATACTTGAGGTGTTGCATTGGTCACTCATATTGGTAAGGACCAGGTCTACAACATTAGAGCCCCTTGTGGAGTGGTGTACTATTTGTTCCAGGGCATTTGAGTTAACAAAGTCCAGGAACTTTTGTGTGAGTGAGTTTGGGTTTGTATAAGATTCCCAGTTAATGGAGGGATAGTTGAAATCACCTATAACTAGGGTGTTAGGTTGTACTTTAATTGTCCCATGTAGGTCTAAATAAATTGTGTGAGGTTCTTGATTCATGGAAGGGGACCTGTAACTGGCAGTGACATGAAGGGAGGTCTTACACATGGTAATTGTGGACCTGGAGTAACTCCATAGAGTTATCTTGTCTAACCAGTCTAGAGGCATAATTATCTTTAATGATGATAGATACTCCACCTCCTTTGGTCCTCACATCTTCAATTTGAGGTCTGAAAGTGTGGAAGGCATTGTAACCTTGCAAGGCTGAGGTACTTTCTGCCACCTTGAACCAGGTTTTTGTGACTGCACAGATGTCAACATCCTCCAGGGAGAGGAGTGCTTCCAGACAGAGCAGTGTTTGATTTTAACTCCTAGCGTTTAGAGCAGTGTTTGATTTTAACTCCTAGCGTTTAGAGCAGCTTTTGATTTTAACTCCTAGCATTTAGCAGCATGACACTTAGTTTCTTTGTGTTTGATATTTTCATGCTGGAAATTTTGTTTCTGCGACCTTGCCTAAAAAGGCATTATGGGGAAGGGAAGTGCTTTATTCAGCAACAAAAAGCCTAGAGCTGCCAGGAGCAGTCCATCTCTGGCAAAGCTGTGTGATCTATCCACCATGTCATCGCAGGTTGACAGGATCCGGATCCCCTTAGAATGACACCAGAAACTAAGGCAATTATTGAAGTCAAGCTTTCATTTTGTTTATATTGTGGTATCATCATAGGCAAAGGTAAAATGCTGCTCAAAACCAGGGACATACCTGCCTGGGGCACATATTCAAAGACCTCAATCATGGCTTTCTTCATATAATCCTGAGAGGTACATTTCACATCATTCACACCAACATGAACTATGACGGAGTCATAATGTACTTGTTAAGAGACTTGAGTGTATGTATGAGCAGCTAATACAAATAAACCAAAGAAAAAGCTTAAACTGAGCCCTGAACAAATGAAATAGCTCAAACTGAGCCCTGAATCAATAACTTTCAGTTAGATAGTCCTACTGTACAGTCCTGCCATGGGGGTAATTGGGGGTTCCCCAAAAGAAGATGCCCTGATTTTTAGTGTTCAGTTATCAAACAGAACTGGATTCATCTGGTCTGAATCAATCTATACTATGGCCAACAGAAGTGCAACAGAATACCAGAATTAAAGCAGAGTACTGTTTTCTCTTAAATTAAGTAGGCAACAGAGTAAAACACAGCAAAGATTTAAAACAAGAGTCTTTTTAAGGTTTTAACTTGGACATTGTCTACACAAAATAAAACTCAAATCCAGCTATTGTGTCTCTATTAGTATGAATCCTCGTGGTCTAAACATTTTGCTTAGACCTCAGGTCATACATCCGTAATTTTGTAATAATGTAGCAAAGGCTGTTGTAGCCTCACCATGTGTTTATAACGTGTAACAATTTCAGAGTTGCATTTTCAGTAAATGCCTCCCACGCATGGCTTACAGTAACATTCCTGCTGCTAATTGTGAGTCCATTTACAAACTCTGCTCTTATACTATCACTGACATCCAAGTTGAGGACAATTAGATTTCCAAAAATTCAACTTTTGATGATGCCATTTCTGTACCAGTCTTGCTCCGCAGAGCACAATAGATTTGTCAGATCATTCCTTTTACTTTAAAAAGCTTTGCAAAATGCATTTTTTTCTTTTTTATTATTATTTTAGGGAGGAGTGTCATATAGCAACTAGACTAACCAAAGTGAACAACTCTTTTCAACTTTTTGTAAGTGGATCACAAAATGCAAATTACCACTGTATGGAAGTATTAAATATCACATTTTACATCCACCTGAGCTCCCATACCATGCATAGTAGCCATGGCTTCAGGGACATGTAATTTAATAATTTGGACTACCTGAATCTAAGAAATCACTGAAGTATCTCTAGCTGTACTTAGTTTAGCCCTTAACTGACAACTTACTCCTTTCATACCTTGCTTGTTGGAAGGAAATTTACCTAGTAACTATATTGTTCTGTAATAAGTTCTCTTTGCACTGACTTGACAGCAGATGTTACTCATTCACTAATAATCTTATGAGACATATAAATAAGCCTTGACAATGATTCATACAAATACCCATCCCATAGGTCATCATACATTTTCACCTGGCTCTTATTAACATAATTTTCTCTGGTACAAAAATGGAACCTGAAAATACCTGCTCCCTCTGTTCAGGGAAAAGTAGCAACTGAAACTGCAGTCCACATTTTACTGCTAAAAAGCTTTGACTATCTATGAAGTCTGACTATATCCTCCATCCCATGATTCCAGACATATCTCAACTGAAGATGTTCCTATGTATGAGCAAAGCATTACAGTTTTAAACACAGGTTCTCAGCTGACATATTACAGAACCACTAACTACACTGATCAAAGAATCTCAAAATAGATTGTTGGAGTTTAGACAGTTTATTACAAAGTCTGAAATAAAACACTAGAGAAAGCATTTTTTTTCAGGGGGGGACCTCCTACATCCCTATACTTATACATTTTCACTCCATGGTCATTCCATCTTAGAATGTTTTGCTCATTATTTGAGATGCTTCAGTTTTGGAGTCCATATATTGTTGCCTCCTTGTGTTTAAACTTAATAAGGAGTAAGTCATATACTATCTGTCTCTTCTTCTTCTTCCTTCGGCTGCTCCCGTCAGGGGTCACCACAACAGATCATCTGTTTCCATTTCTTCCTGTCCTCTGCATCTTGCTCTGTCACACCAACCACATGCATGTCCTCTCTCACCACATCCATAAACCTTATCTTAGGCCTTCCTCTTTTCCTGTTACCTGGCAGCTTCATCCTTAGCATCTTTTTCCCAATATACTCTGCATTCCTCCTCAGCACATGTCCAAACCAACGCAATCTTGCCTCTCTGGCTTTGTCTCCAAACCTTCCAACCTGGGCTGACCCTCTAATATACTTATTCCTAATCCTGTTCACCCTCATCACACCCAGTGCACATCTTAACATCTTTAACTCAGCCACGCCCAGCTCTGACTCCTGCCTTTTTGTCACTGCCACTGTCTCTAACCCATATAACATAGCTGGTCTCACAACCCTCTTGTAGACCTTCCCTTTCACTCTTACTGGTACTTGTCTATCACAAATCACTCCTGACACTCTTCTCCACCCACTCCATCCTGCCTGTACTCTCTTCTTCACCTCTCTTCCACACTCACCATTACTCTGAACTGTTGATCCCAAGCACTTAAACTCATCCACCTTCACCACCTCTACTCCCTACATCCTTACCATTCCTCTATCCCCCCTCACATTCACACACATATTTTCTGTCTTAGTCCTGCTGACCTTCATTCCTCTTCTCTCTAGAGCATATCTCCACCTCTCCAGGGTCTCCTCCACCTGTTCCCTACTCTCACTACAGATCACAATGTTATCTGCAAAAATCATAGTCCATGGGGACTCCTGTCTGATCTTGTCTGTCAACCTGTTCATCACCATTACAAATAAGAAAGGTCTCAGAGCTGAACCTTGATGTAATCCCACCTCCACCTTAAACACATGCGTCACTCCCACCGCAGACCTCACCGCTGTCACACTACCCTCATACATATCCTGTACCACTCTTACATACTTCTCTGACACTCCCAACTTCTTCATACAATACCACAACTCCTCTCTAGGCACCCTGTCATATGCTTTCTCTAAATCCACAAAGACACAATGCAACTCCTTCTGACATTCTCTGTACTTCTCCATCAACACTCTGAAAGCAAACATAACATCTGTATTGCTCTTTCCTGACATGAAACCATACTGCGGATCACTAATCATCACTTCCCTTCTTAACCTATCTTCCACTACTCTTTCCTGTACTATCTATCTATATATATATATATATATATATATATATATATATTAATATATATATATATATATATGCATGTGTGTGTGTGTGTGTGTGTGTGTGTGTGTGTGCGCGTGCGCGCGCATGTTTGTATGTTACTTATTTATCCTTTGTGGACCGGGTTAGTCCCACTACACTAGTAGCCTCTTTTCAGGTGAAATCCAAGGTGGTATTTATACTACTAGAGGAAATTTGGCCATGGCATTGGGAGCATCCCTTACTCATCATTTTTGTGAGTGGGATCCATTTTGCAGGTGCACTTCCTGTTTACATTCCAGGCAGAGAGGCAGCTCAAAGAAACAGGGAGGCAGATGGAGAGAGATTAATGTGATGGACAAGAGAGAAAAATGGAGGAAAAAGCAAATATCAAGACCAGAAAATGTGAGCAGGATTCTGAGGAGATGATTCAAAAAGATTTGTTTGATGGAGGTGAGTCAGTGAAAGGTGGATGTATAATTATAACCCTTCTATTGTAATTAATTAAAGAAACGGTGATGCAGAATGAGCCAGAAAATGAAGGAAATGTTTCCAGGGGACAAAATATGAAGAAAATACAAACAGAAGATGCAGAGACAATCCTAAAGAATAGTGGTGAGATGGAAAAAGCATATGCAGAGAAAGTAAAATAAGGCAGAAGGGGAGTAACAGGAAAGAGGGTAGAAGAAACTGGAAAACAGAAGTACATGGTAAGGATTCAAAGTATAGAAGACAAAGAAATGGACAGGTATGGAGTGTGGGGCAATTTAATAGCTCCTTTGGGTGTAAAAACACATGAAGTAAGATAATTTATTCTTAAAAAACAAAGAGACATAGTGTGATGTAATATTTGAGACTGTTTGTTTCGATAGAAAATGTTCTTGGAGGATATGAATAAAAGAAAGACCATGACCCATGGAATCTTTATATGCTAAAAGCATTTAACAGGGAAGCAAAAAGAAGACTTGTGTACAATTTCAAACAGAAATAAGAAAGAGAGACTTCGAAAAGGCACTTGAAAACTCTGTTTAAAGAAGTACTGGGCATAACAAAAGTTTATGACAACGTGGTTTATGGACTGGTTGCTGGGATTGCAATATTGTGTTAAAAGTAGAAAGAGAAAACAATTATATATTTACATACCAAATATATATATTTGTATACCAAGCATGATACATGTGTAGGGGAATAGTGATGTCATAAAATACTGGGGAGAAGCCAAAACATGTTTTTTTTTTCTTTTTTGTGGTAAAGAAGGATGTTTGATAAGTTACTGTGACAAAAGAAAATGTTACATTTGTGGGGAAAATGGGACAGGATGCAAAAAAGTGAATTAAAATGTTATAATTGTAACAAGTTGTACATTTATGGGTGGACTGGAAAGTAAAAGTAAGAGTAAGGGGAAAAAGAGAAGAAAGTGAACAAAGAGAAGAAATTTAGGAGTAGCAGAAGTAGAAGAAACATGAAATGAAAAATGAGGTCATAGAAGAAGGTTCTGAAATAAGTGATGAAGACATAAATTGTGAGGTAGTAAAATAAAAAAAAGAATTATATAAATGGGCAAAAGACAGAAAAAGGAAATTTAAAGGATAAGTACAAAAGAAACAAAAGAAAGGGAATGGATGAAAAAGAATATATATTAGCAAATGACTGGGGGGTTGGTGTAATGGTTAAGGTATTTATCTCACAGACACAAGGTACAGTGTTTGTCACATTTGAGAGGAAAACTAGCTAGGCTTTGAATGGCCTATTAACTAAGTTAGCCTAGTAATTAGCTAGGGACGTATGAAACCATAGACCTAAGGACAAGGGAAAATTAAAACGTTAGGGTGTTTATCTGAATGTGAATAGTATTGAGAATATAGTATGAAGAATAGAGATTTAAGAGTTTTGTAATACACGTGGTGTAGATGTAATTATATTAAAAGTCGCAAGATTTTTAACAAATGAAAAATTAGAACAGAGAACAATGGGGAGGAAAGATAATCCAGAATTTGGGAAATGAGAGGTGTTCTGGAGTAGCCATACACTGTAGAAATACTTAAAGACATTATATGTAACCTTAGTAAAATGGGAAAATTAACCATTCTAGATTTAAAATATAAAGAATAAGTATACAGAATCATAGTATTATATGCTTATAATAATTGTAAAGAACGCAGAAGCTTATTTTATCACACTTCAATGTAGTGATAAATATGAACATTATAATGAAAGGAGACTTTAATTATGATTTAAGAGGCAAACATAAAAATAAAGGAAATGATATAAGAACGTTAGAAATTATAAGATGCGGTAAATTAAAACTTTGCAACAAAAACTCATGGACTTACGAAAGGAGCATGTATAGAACTGAAATAGATTATTTTATAGTATCAGAAGGTTTAGTTATAGGAGAAGGGGAGGAAGATAAAACAGGATTTTCTGATCATCTTGCAATATGGCTAGAGATAAAGGAAACCAAAGAATATATAAAAATAGACAAAGGAATAAAAAAAATAAATGAGAAAGCATGGAATGAAAAAGGAAAGATATTAGTAATACACTTATGGAAAAATTATATTAACATGAGAACATTTTATAAAAAATGATGTGAGTGGTGGATAATATTTAATGAAAAATATAAGAAAAGTTTTTATAGTGGCAATAAGATGCGAGAAAAGTAGAGAAAGAAAACTATAAAATAAGATATAAGAATGATTTGGATGATTTAGAACAAAATGACAGAGAGTACTTTGGCAGACAGAGGATTATATGAAATAAATCAAGGAAAAAACACAAGAACTGTTGTAGAAGCAAAGATATGTTTTACAAGAGTAAACTGAAGAAGTATCATGTTACTGAAGCAGATTAGTAAAGGAAGATGGTAGTGTAATGAGAAAAAATGGAAAAGAAGAAATGAATAGTGCAGTACAATATATACAAGAAATGTTTAAAAAAAAATGAAGGAAGTGTACAAGTGCATAGAACCAAGTCACTCAACCCTGGGTATACAGTAGCATTAGCTGTCTTCCATCAGTAGTGTTTTAAAATTTTAAAAATTATGAACAATATTTACAAAAACATATAAGTAGTTCTGCTATGTTCTGCTTGGTTCCACGCACTTGTTATTGTGATGTTATTTACATTCTATTAGTTGTTCAAATAAGAATGCATGTTTCATCCAATCCAAAAGTTTTAGGTGTGGTATTTAAAGTGGCTGTGTGGATGTCTTGTTATTCTGAAGAGGTCTTTTCTACTTGAGACGAAAGCGTTAAATAAATTTTATAGTTGCGGTCCTTGCCTCGGTTTCTTGACTTTGTTTTATCAAGTTTAAAAAAAGAAAATGTATTTACGCTGCATATGTTTTAAGTGCATTACTCTAATTAATATAATTACAGGAAAAAAGGGAACAAGGGGAATGCTTGAATCTACTTATCTTGCATTCAATATGCATTTAATATTGATATGATCAGAAAGTACAGGTGGGTGGATGGTAATAAATAGCAATTGCTAATATAATTTCTATGCTTAGTGTAACAACCTTCTGTACTCTCAAAACATAGAAAGCGAACATTTCATACTTGCCACAAACCCTGGTGTGCATCAGCAAAACATTAGTTCCATTTCTGAATACACTGTAAAACTGCACTTATAAATAAGGAGGCACAGCTTCCTTTCAGTCTTTCCAACTTAAATCCAGTGCATTTAAACACGGACAGCTTTCTTTCCTAAGCAGTAATAATACTCATACAAACCATACTTTTTTTTCTGGTTAGCAAGCTCCCCTATTTTTAAGCAGTTACTGAATGAAGTGCAGTAACAATGAAATGAGTTAAGCTGTGTGAGTTACCAAGAAACTAATTTAAACCATTATTCAGAGATGGATGCAAGCAAAACAAACTATTCAGAAACTCACTGAAACACAAATTGAGATGGATGGAAACAAAGTAAACTACCAAGATACTTACTGAAATCCTAATTCAGAGACAGATGGGAACAAAACAGCAATCACTGTGCTTAGAGAAGGAATAGAAACTTAACTGACTGTACATAACTTAGTTCCAAAACTATACCCTCTTTAAAGAAGCTGTACAAGGGAGATAACTGAGGATCCCATTGAATTACTCATGAATGCTATGCTATGCTACACAAGAGAACATGAGCAAATTTAAATAGGCAAAAATCCAATTTATTGTTGCTACATTAAATGCATACATGGACATGGATATTGCTGATTGCTTGGACTATGGTATATATTGAAAAAAAGCCTCATCAAGAGGGGATCATTCCTGGCAAGTTTAATAAGTATTAAGAAATGCACTTTAACAGGGGTACCCATTAATACCTATCTTACTTGATGTAGCTATAGAACTTTTGGTAAATGAAATAAGATAATTACAAATAAATGACTACAAAATACATTTTAATTATGAATTCAAAATCATTATTTTCAGATGACATCCTTTAACCCTTTAATATATTAATATATTAAAAAATCTATTTTACAAACTTAAAAGAAATGTCAAGATTAATTTCAGCAATAATAATTGAATTAAATACTTAATAAAAAGCCTTAAGCTGGATTTTAATGTGGCAGGGAAAGAATTTATTTATTTTACTTTATATTTGTTATCCATGAAAGTCCGACTTGGAATGAGCCAATTTTTAGCAGAGGCCTGGGGAGAAACGTTCCAGATACATGTCTTTGTAACATGGGAGGAAACTGGAGCACCTGAAGGAAACCCACACAAATGCAGGGAGGACATGCAGACTCCACACAGAAGGCACCCCAGCCGAGAATTAAACCAGAAAACCTCTTGCTGTGAGGTGACAATGCTACCGCGACACCACTGCACCATCCAAAAAGACCTCATTCGTAAGATTAAAAGAAAATAGAATAATTAGGAATGATCCTTAAAAAGAAAATAAAATGATTAAGTCATGAGAACTTAAACATCTATAAAATGTAAATAAGATCATTTTAAAATGAACAAAATGCTCTTCATCTTTGGCGTTAGACAACTTC